>NC_081424.1:45877724-46185224 GCF_949786415.1 Peromyscus eremicus | reverse complement strand
AAAAAAAATAGGAGGAAGAGGAGGAGGAAGAGGAGGAGGAAGAGGAGGAGGAAGAGGAGGAGGAAGAGGAGGAGGAAGAGGAGGAAGAGGAGGAGGAAGAGGAGGAAGAGGAGGAGGAGGAGGAGGAGGAAGAGGAAGAGGAGGAGGAGGAGGAAGAAAAAGAGGAGGAGGAAAAAGAGGAGGAGGAAAAAGAGGAGGAGGAAAAAGAGGAGGAGGAAAAAGAGGAGGAGGAAAAAGAGGAGGAGGAAAAAGAGGAGGAGGAAAAAGAGGAGGAGGAAAAAGAGGAGGAAGAAGAGCAGAAGCAGCCGCAGAAGCAGCAGCAGCTACGTAGTGAAAATCTAAGTCTCCAGAATATTTAAAGGGTGGGGCAGGTAGATGAGGGGAATGAGCTGGCACTGAATAGGCAACACTGTCCAGTACTGAGGATAGCAGGGTAGTGGTGTGGAACGTAGAAGGCTGCTAACGGATTCATCAATCAGAACACTGTTGCCATTGGTGGCAGTAGGGAGCCGAGAGCGGACTGGGAGATACACAGTCCATAAGGAAGAAAACACACAGTTTAAGGTATACGGCTGTGAAGAGCAAGAGTGAAGATCATTTAGATGGGAGAACTGGAGCACGAGATGCCAGTTAATCAGTCTTTTCCTCATGGGTACAATCAACAAGCTCATGGATGAGAAAAGGCATATTTTGGTAGAATGCCATGTAGCTTATGGCAAAGTCTTCAGTCTGGGATTGTTTCCAAAGAATTGTGCCTCTGGTGGTCTTGGTGAGGGACTCATTTTCCGGACCAATTTGGTTCTGAAACTGACCTAACACACACACACACACACACACACACACACACACACACACACACACACACACAAGCATCTACCTCACTCAATAGGCTGTCGAAATATCTGGGCCTCCACAGGAACACGAAGAGTGGAAAAACTGGTGTTGGGACATTTTCTAGGATCAAGGCTGCATTAGATATTTAATGTGAGTCTAGTTTTTACATTTGATCAATATTTATTAAACATCACCACATAGCAATTACAACATTGCTAAATTGGTGATGATAATAAGGATAGAAAACTTTAGAACTTTTTATGGATTCAAACAATAATCATAAGAAAGGAAATTAAACTTTCTCTTTTTTTTTTTGGGGGGGGGTTTCAAGACAGAGTTTCTCTGTGTAGTTTTGGTGCCTGTCCCGGAACTCAATCTGTAGACCAGGCTGGTCTCTAACTCATTCTACCTTATTCAGCAGACAAACTGAGGTTAAGGGTCTTGGAGGCACCTGTACCTTTGGAGGCTGGGAGCCTTTAAACCTTTTAAAGAACAAAATTCTTAAGAGATGTCTCCATTAGGACTTCATATGAAGTTCTTGAAGTGAAGTCGAGTTCATAATAAAGTTGTTACTGAAGAAAAACAAAATAAAGCCCCATGAAACCCAACCTACCACAGTAAGGTGTACTCTGATGAAATTGGTCTGTGGATTTGGAATATTTGATCATAACTTAGAACATGTACAATTGTAACCCAAATGTCCCACCTGCCAAGTGATAGAGGTGTTTAGGATATTCCTAACAGCTTAAAAAAAAAACCTGAAAAGTGAAAGTTTTCATGCTTGTAAAGTTTGGTTAAATAAAATATCTTCATGATAGGACACTACACAGCCTTTAAGAGAATGAAAGGATGTTGACATGAGATTGCCAAAATACATTCATTTAAAAGCAAATGAAGAATATACTATCATCCACGTGCGATAGACATGGAATTATGTTTGTAACTACACACGACTAGGTCTGAAAAGCTAGGCCAGCACTGCTGTAATAACTGCCTGTGGGGAGGAGGAATGAAGTTGAGCACAAGAGAGTATTTTGTTTTGTCTCAAGAGCATATATTATTATATGTACATATATACATATATGTATTATATGTATAATAGTACAAGAAATGTTATTGTTGGAACCCTCCTCTTTGTAGGGGTGGGCTGTAGCTCAGGGGCAGAGCACTTCCCTGGCATATGCAGGGGCCTAGGTTCAAGCCCTGACACCCCCCCCCCAAAAAAAAAAAGCCAAACCATGATCTTTATACCAACTCTGATTCACCAATGTTAGAAACACATTTTTGTCAAGTTGGCTAACTCCTAGACTATCTTAACCTGAAATTTTCCCTCTCTTTCAGTAGAGCACGTAAGTTTGGTTATTACATTTCACTGTGAATTATTGGTCAAGTCAACCACCTCTATGGCCCCAGATTCGTCATTGGAAAATGATAAGCTTAGAGGAGAGATGACCTCCAAACATCTTTCTTTTGAAAGATGCTGTGATTATGGCTCTCCGTTGTGTGTTCAAAAAGAAAAATAGTACAATAACTTGGCAGGTCGGATAGTGTGCTTTGGCTGTGAGAAATGAGTAGGGCTGAGAGATGGCTTGTGAGGTAAATGCTTACCCTGTGAGTGTGGGGACCTGAACTTGGATACCCAGAACCCAAGCAAAACTGGATACAGTAGCTCACGTCTGTAACCCTGATGCTCCCATAGTGAGATCAGAGACAGAGACACGAGACTCTGGAAGCTCGTGGGCCAGTTGGCCTGGTGGTGGACACCACAGTTTACAAGCAAGAGACTCCGTCTCAAACAAAATGGAAGTCAAGGGCTGACACCCAAGACTGCCCTCTGACCTCCATACATTTGTCATGGTACATGCATGCCCACATATACACGAACACCACATATACATGAATAGACACACAGACATCAGGCAAACAAAAAAATCTTTTTGCGTCATTAAAAAAAGGACCCCTGTACAATTAATATTTTCATAAAACACTGCACTCACTCCTTAACCACACTTTAAAATTCCCTTTCATTTTTCTTCTGTCTTTGAAGCGCCATAGGAACAATAAAAGAAACAGACTCAACTGAAGAAATTTATTTACTTTTTCCCCTAGGTACATAGATGACATAATTATAGACAAGTTTTGATACACAGGAAAACCCTCCTGTCCACCTTCCTTTTTCTAAATGGATCATCACAATAATTTTTTTTTTTTTTTACAATTTTTAAAACAATACACAGCTTTCTTGGGCTGAAGCAATTGCAAGAACGTATTGGTATTGGTATATTACAGCTACTTACAATGTTTAAGAACAGTAATGGAGAAAAATAAGTTATTTAAATATTGATTTCATATACAGAAAGTGCAATGTTGTTAGTTGTCATAGAACTTGCTTGACAGTTTGTTTCTCTCTTTTCTATTTAAATTTATTCAATTTAAAAATCAAGATAACTTGGACGCAAGACAGTTAGATTTTTCCGGAACCTCACTCAGTCCGCACACAGCAGTGACTTGGGAATCTCTCTCGGTTCCACTGCGGTTGTGAAACACACTATGCTGTGTTGGGGATACGTTTCTCACAGAGGAACCATTTCCAATTTCATCCACACCTGGGGTTAGGACAGAGAAAAGGGCCCCCAAATATGCAAGGCCATGAAAAGCTATTTGCTCTCGTTATCTGGGAATGTAAATAGCAGTTTGGGCAGTTGCTTTCTCTGCAGACTGCTGTGACGCACAAATCACACACACTCTGGGTAGCTACCTGAGCTGAAACGCCTTTCCAGGTTTCTTTTGTGCTTTCCAAAGACAACCATTTTCAACGCCACTCAAAATTCTGTACCAAAATGCAACTGATCAAAACTGGATCTTGCTAAAGCCCGCCACCTGTCCACCAACAGCCACAGGCAGCCCCAAAGCCACCTCAGCGTCACACACCAACATTCAGGCTTTATTCAGACCAAATGAATTGTTAAAAGCAAACAAAAAACCAAACAAACACTAAAGATATATTAGGAAGAAAAAAAAAAAAAGAACAAGACAACCTCAGCCCCTTCAGACATTCACACTAAACTCATGGTCCCTGAATTTAACTCTCCATGCAAAGGCAATGATTTCCAGAGTGATAAAACTATTGTTTGGCATTCTCAAGACCTCTGGTGCTAGTTTGACTGAAAAGAAAACCCTACATTGAGAATGAACTAAAACATGGAATTCACACGAGGTTTCTCTTTCTCCCTTGTTACCTCTAAGGTGACTTTTTATAGTCTCTTTGCTCAGCCAAAATCATGAGCAGATTCTGTTACAATGTCAGGCCAGGGTTATTTCAAAGCATGGGGAGAAGCCTATTTTCTAATACCAGCCCCACAACAGCATGGGAAATTACCAGGATGCTGTAGCTGGCTGAGAACCCTGCATCCCCACCCATTAGTTGGGCTATGCCACAACCTAGGAGGCCAAGCATGAGCTTTTTTTTAAGAGTCCAATAGGAATCTGGGGGTTTACCTTTTTTTTTTTTTGTTTTGCGAGACAGGGTTTCTCCATGTAGTTTTGGTGCCTGTCCTGGATCAAGCTCTGTAGACCAGGCTGGCCTCAAACTCTCAGAGATCCGCCTGACTCTGCCTCCCAAGTGCTGGGATTAAAGGCGTACGCCACCACCGCCCAGCCAGTTTTACCTTTTTTTTCTAAATTGCCTCAACTTCTTCACACGGCATCTTATAGAAGACGGTGGAATGGAAAAAACATAACATTGTTATTCTAAATGCATGCCAAAATATGAAAAAAGCAAAATAAAAAAAGATACCACCTGAGAATGTTCTTTTACTCAGAGACATGGATTCAGCCACATAAAGCATATGGTCAGGATGGCTTTGTTATTAATAAAATCACTTGCCCTTCTCCCCTGTGGGAAATCGTGTATTAATAACCCAATGAAGTATCAGAGGATTTTTGATCCGGGCCTCGAGTTCAAAATGCTTCTATGGTAACTTGAGACACGGTGCTTATGAGAATGTGAAGAAAAAACACTTGGTAAGCAATGGGGCCTGTGTACCTGTCTAAATTTGCTGACTGCTAGAAAAACCAGACACTAGACAATAGGAGGATAGAATACGCTGAAATCACAGTTGGAAAAACCATTGAAAGTACGCAATATTTAACACACAGCTAATGTGCTTTGTCTGGCTCCATAACGAATCTCTGTTTGAATTAAAATAAGTAACAAATGAAAGATAAAAAACAATTATAGAACTGGCCAAAAAGAAAAAAAAAAAAGTGAAACCACCAAAAAATTGCATGTAAACTACTTCCCTTTTTTAGAAAAAAACAAATCTTTCTGAAATATGCAACATCACAATGACTTTCTGCAAAGGTGATCCATTAGCTGATGACTGCATTTTGGAATGGATGTGGTCAGGATTCCACATAAATGCTGCAACATCGTGGCCACCATGACGGCCACTGACTAAAGTGAGTAGAAAGAAGGGCAGTTAGTGCACATGCCCCTCTGTGAATCCAGATGGACTTTTACTAAAATTATAGTTAGTTTAAAAGCTAAAAGTCAACATGAAATGTGTGCCTGGTAGTCACCTCTATAAAATAAACCATGTTAGAACGAGACTGTTTTAAAAAAAAAAAAAGGCTATTTTTGCTGGAAACACCCCAAACACGTTAGACGGCAGTCTAAGCTGAAGATTTGGAACCTAGGGTTAAGGGTTGCTGACACTAGATAGATAGATAACTGATTAAAAGTTTATATTAAGGCAAATAAAAGTAATTGCTAGGAAGCAATTAAAATGTCCCTTGTTTATCTACAGGAGAGTAGGACTGTTCTGGGTGTACTCAGCTGTTCTCGATTTTGAACAAATGAGGATGGTCCATAGTGTACAGTAACTCCAGAGTCTGTTGCTTTGGCCTAGCTCAGCCCATCGGGCTTCAGCATCCAGCGGGGTGACCAACAGGTGGACGAGAGCCCGATCAGACAGGAGTGGACTGCCTCGTCCGCTCCTCCTAGCCCTCTACCAGCACAAAGACAGACTGGATGCACAGGGTTTGCAAGAACTTGGCATCTTGGCTTTTCTGTGTCTGAAAAGAAAACTAAGTGCTTGTCTTGCCTTTGGGGATCAAAAAGAACCATACTGATTTCCTTGGAATAGGGGGTCCTTTTTCCTCAGTTCTGGTCCTAATCCTGCGATTTGTGAGCCCCTCGCAGGGACTTTCCTTCTGGGTCAGGTCAACCCCAGCAGATATGGAGGGATTGTATCAGCTTCATAAGCACAGTGGAAGGCTGGCTCTTGTCCAGGGAGGGCCGTGGCAGGCCTGGCTACATGGCCTCAGGGCTTGGTGGCAGTTTGAAGAGTCTGGCTGCGGATATAAGCTTCCTTATGTGTCGCTCCTCGGTGATGCCGGCCTCCTGAAGGCAAGTGTGGGACAGGGAAGGCACTTGGCTCAGCATGCTGAACCCTGCGTCAGAAAGGGTGCTGGTGTACATGGGCAGGCCAATGGAAATGAGCCAATCCGACACGGATGCGACACATCCCGGAGAGAGGGGCTTTCTGCAGATTTCTGTGAGCCCACCACTTGGAATCTGGGTAAATAAGAAAAGCCATGTCATGAAGAATGCACAGGTACTGTGAGAGGGTGACTTCTTGTATGACTAAAGAGGATAGTACTCAGCTACGCTGAGATGTCAAACGTTAAGAACTCTTTGCAAAAATGAAAAAAAAAAAAGATTTTTAAGGAATTATTCTAAAAGATTCCAGAAGGAATCTGGGATTAGATCAAACCCCAATTATGTGTGTAAGGCTCCAAGCTGTAGACATTTACATATATCCTGTTATTTTTGTCTCCATGAAATCCTTTGACTAAAGTGAACTGCAGAGACAAAGCTGTATGAACAGGTTGAAAAGGATGCTCAATGGGAAAGGTTTTTTTTATAAAGTGTGTTTTCTACTGTATTTTGACCCTGTATTAACAACCAGAAAATTAAATATTTAAATGTACACGGTCAATCAACAATTTAAAATATAATATCAAGAGTTGACTAGGGCAGAGAAACGGATGTTAAAACCTGATTGTTAGGTACATAAAAGGCTTCTTTCAGAAGATGTGCAGGGTATAAAAGACCACATCATTTTGTATAATTGTGCATGTACTCATATTCAAGAAAGTGCACATGACATGCATGGAAGCCAGAGGGCAGAGGTCAACCTTCCATGTCCTTACTTAGGAGCTGTTCATCTCAAACAGAGCTTCTAGCTTTCATTTGGAACTGGCTGATTCAGCTAGGCTGGGTGAGCTCCAGAGATCCAGTGAGCTCCAGAGATCCACTTGTCTTTGCCTCCTCAGCCACACACAGAATTACAAGCGTGGGCCATGACACCCAGATTCTTTTCCCACGGGTTCTGGAGATAAGACCTGAGACCCCAGACTTGAGGTTTTGTGCTCGCTGGCCATCTCTCCAGCCCTGAATTTATATCATCTTGGTGACGCAAACTCTCATGAAAGAATAAAAATTCTTAGCTATTATTGGAAAGCCCATAGATAATGTGTTTTTAAAAACAATGTGCTTCTCACTACACCATTTAAAATAAAAAGCTAGGGGAAAAAGACCCTAAACATTTATTGATATGTAATTGGCTAAGCCACAGACTAGTCACTTAAAAAAAAAAAAACCTTGAGATCTTGATAAGAAAAATATTTTACTAAAACAGATTCATGATCTCATAAGTAAAAACAACGAGGTTTAGAGCTGTACATTTACTAGTTTACATGTGCACAGAAATGACTAGTTTAAAACTGAGAAGTAGAAGTTTTATGTACTTAGGACATACAGCATGGTGTTTTGAGAAAGGCAGATACCATACGATATCTAAGTCAAACTTAACAGGCACAAATTCCTCCCTACTCCATACAGCTTTCTCTGAGCTACTAAGAATAAAGATGCCTAACATCTTCCAAGCATGTAACACACTGATGCCAACTGCAGTTTTCTCGGGATGCACACAGATCTGAACTTATTCCTCTTATTTAACTAAAATTGTCTTAGCCTGAGCATCCAACTATGATGCCTGCAATCCCAGAGTTCAAGAGGCTGAGGCAGGAGAATCACAAATTGAAGGCTAACCTGAACTATACAGTGAGACCATGCCCAGATAGATGATTGATTGATTGATTGATAGATAGATAGATGATAGATAGATAGATAAATAGATAGGTAGATAAGATATAAAAATAACAGGCTGGTAGCATAGCTCAGTGGTAGAGTCCTTTTCTAGCATGTATAAAATCCCCAACAAAATCATTATTATTTCCTCCCTAGGTGCCTCTTCCTAGGGCTCTAGCAAGTCCTTGTGCTGTTAACACTTGTCAGTCATGGTCTTGGAACTAAATGTACCGCGTACAAAGCTATGGCTTCCTCCCCCAAAATGTGGGTTGCTCACCGCCATCCGATGCTGCTTCCGAAGCAGCTTCACCCGGATCTGGTCCATATTGGTGGCAACATCCCTCTCAGGCTGATCTAAGTCCTCAGCATATCTCTGCACCAGAGCTTCAGGGATCCCACAACGGCCATGCTGCCAGGGGAAAGAGAAGTGTGGCGTGAACGGTGGTACAAACATTTCCCCCACCTAAGAACCAGCAAACGTTAAGGCTTAGCTATTAGAAAATAACACCAAGAGTTAGTTCAAAAGGAACACATCCTATTTATTATTGGGACGGATCCTTGAAAAGGAGCATGCCTATATCTTCCTCTTCCAGACACACCAATAAGCTCTCAATATTTCAGAACATAATTAAGGCGACACAATCCTGTATTTTTCAGGCCAATGCCTTAAACTCGTTTTACAAAATTCAATTCCTTAGTGCGGCTGAACATAGTCTCCTAATCTGTGGAGATTACTCTACAGATACTATTTGCCCTTCATCTGAGAATGGCACCATTATATCACCAGGCCACAATTACCATACAACTCTCCTTATTTCCTTCAAAGGTACAGTCATGAAGTATCAAAGAAGGGGGGGGGGAATAAGGAGGAGGTATTCTTAGGAGGTACTCATGATCATAAGAATTTAATAACAAGGGCTCTCGGGAACACATTATAACAGAAGATGCATTTCCCGAAGGCAAGTATAGCCACTTCTAATATCACCGATTTGCCTTCAAAGTCGCTTTGGTGTCGGTGCCCTTATTCCTGTCTCTGTTCAGATGAGAACTCTATTTCATTATAGACAGAAATGCTTTTGGTGCATCAGGGGTTTTCCTATCATGCCTCCCGCCCTGCTGTGTACAGATAATCATATAATTGCCGCAGTCCACCACAACAGGGCACAGAACTGTTCGCTCCCCAGTTTTCTATGTATGTTCCCATGAACGGTATTTGCTTACAGCAATCTCTCTGTGAGCGGGAATAATACAGGTTATTTGAAACCCCAGTTGAACGACACAGAAAGGAACACACGAACGCTGTGGGCTATGCACCCAAGCTGCGGTCTCCCTTGCCCATTACACCATCCCATTAGGGATCAGCTCTTGTACTAATGGTGCTCCCGGGAAAGCAAGGGGAAAAGAAAACCAGGAAGCTGCATTTGTATTTAATCCAGGGGTAGGGGAATATACTTGCAGCTCACAGAGGTCATAAGTAGACTGTGCCATGCTGTCTGCACAGCCCCCTGTGGCTGGGGCCTTCCCCTTACCTGGCTCTCATCTGAGAAAAACAAGTCAGAGGCTCTGAGGCCCAGGCCTCGGATACCTTATCAGAGTAGGGCTCCTCAGTGAGATCAATGCCCTCGGCCTGCAGCTTGTTCTCCGTGAGCATCTCCAGGTCCACGCCCCGGACGCAGGAAACCTTCCTGCTCAGCACTGGGCCCAGCTTCACACCGTGCTCTTGCAGGCTGGCGCTCTCGGGCAGCTCTGCCAGCCAGGGTGGAGGTCTTGCACAGGATGGGCTGCCAGGCTCAGCCCCCGAGGGAGGCCTGGGCTCCCGGAGAGAGGGGCAGTCACAGGGGCTGGCGGGGCTGGTCTTCTTCAGCGGCAGGGTGGGCGCCTCTAGGCTGGGGACCAGGTGCAGGCCATTGGCCAGGCGCTCTCGACTCTTCTTGGCAGGCACAGGCGGGGGCTGCGACGGATGTCTGGGCTGCGTCCTGGTCTCCGGGGCGCTCTGCTCCCCATCTGTCCCTTCTTTGGTGCCCAGGGGGTGGTGGTCATGTCCTTTTCTGTGACCCTCAAGAGACGTCCTTGTTAAGCCTGGTTTAATGGGAGGCTGAGCCTCGAAATTTCTGGGTACACACTGAGGAGGAGATAGGCCAAGGTTAGAGGCCGCTGCGGAGCCATCCAGTTTCTTCGTCATCATTTTCGGGGGCTCCGAAAATCTCTTGCTTTGGGTCGGAAGCATCCCGTCTTCCGCAGTCGGACCTCGGCCTCGGGGTAGAGCCTCGGAGGTGCAGGCAGATGTCTTCTGTGGCACTTCTGGTACATTCTGAGGACAGACATCCTGCACCTCGCTGGGCACATCCTTGCCAACACCAGCATCTCCCTGAAGGTCATCCAGGGAATGGGATCGGGGCCAATTCTCCACTGGCTGAGGGCCCTCCAAGGTTTCACAGCTGCGACAGATGGAGACCGGGAGGCTCCTTCGGTTTTTATTCACACCAGTCGCACAGGGCACATCACAGCGCTTGGCAGTGTCCGGGGCTAGACCTCGTCCCAGCCTGCTCTCCTCTCCCGGCTTGCGGACCTCCACTGATTTTGTTAAAGGCAATGTTGGGTAATTGCCTGGCTGACTCCTGTTGAAAGACTTTAAGTTGGAGTCTGTGGATGACTTGGTAGCCAGAACGCTGAGTTTTTGAGTTTTGCCTGTGAGAGAAAGAGAGATTTTACAACCACGTTATAGAGTCAGTGAAACTGATGCACAAACCTGGGCTAGGAGACATAATTCCTGTGTCAACAAAACCGTCACTGAAAAATGTGGGGTGATTAGGGACCCGTTTTTATTTTTATAAAGAACTCTAGTCTCATTAAAGGACTTATATAGACGGAAACTAATTTGTTATGTGGAAAAGAAACGCTGTGTCTAGTAGAAGAAGCCTAGGGTTAATGTCTATTCCAAGCTGCATTCGGTACAGAAGGCTGATTGGCTATGCACGCCCTGCTCAGAAACCAAACCATAAGATCTGTTTGGTGGCTTGACTTTCTGAAGTCATGGTTGTACTGATGTCTTAGACTAGGTTCTATGAATGGTACCCACGAAAAGGTGCTCCGGACGAAACAAAAACACTCAAATCATTCTTTCCTTGAAGCTGTTCTACTTGAATATATTTACCCAGAAACAACGAGGCAACTTGGATACAGACCAGTATCAAACAAGCTGAAAGGGGTGCTTTGCCAAAGGAGCATCCGCACAATACTTACTCGGATGCTTCTAGAGCGGCAACTGTCCTGATCACAATGACCCATCAGCTTGCAGGCTGAACTGTCAGCCAGACATAACCTATTCATTTGATCGCTCTTGACTAATATTTACTGTGACAGCTACTGTGTGACAATCTTTACTGGGAACAAGCTGTGACCATGTAGGCATGTGTGTAGGCATAGGCAAGCTCATGCTCACTGACTATGTAGGCATGTGCGGAGCACAGATAAGCTCATGCTCACTGACCATGTAGGCATGTGTGTAGACACAGGCAAGCTCATGCTCACTGACTATGTAGGCATAGGTAAGCTCAAGTTCACTGACCATGTAGGCATGTGTGTAGACACAGGCAAGCTCATGCTCACTGACTATGTAGGCATGTGTGTAGACACAGGCAAGCTCATGCTCACTGACTATGTAGGCATGTGTGTAGGCACAGGCAAGCTCACACTTATGCATGCATACACATATCAAAGGTGTTTTGACTCTTTGATAATAACCGCTGTGTCCCTGGTAGCTGGACTGATAAACCTGAGAATACTCCAGGTAACAGAACATCTGAGCCAGGTGACTATGTTACTCTAGAAAAGGATAAGAACCCCACAAATCTTTGGTGGGCTTGGAAGGTACAAAGAAACAGCTGTGTCTAATCACTGAAAAGCTAGTAAGTTGTTAATATAATGAAGAGGGTTTTCCCCCCTAACCTGTTAGTAAACATCCTGAATTCAGTATTTTGATTTAGAATTCTGAAGGTCCCCTTTAAGCAATATCACCCTTTCAATGTAATACACAAAGAGCAGCGGGGGGGGGGGGGGGAGGAGGAATCAGGCTGTGGACCGATTTGATAAGGAGGGTAAGAAAATGGGTTGGATGGTGCCCACTCTATAAGGAAAATAGCTGCTTTAGGGCAAACGGAAGGCATTCTTTGATAAAAAAAAAAAAAAAATCTCTCTGTGAGGCAATATAAATGAAAGAAACGGAATAGAAAGAAAGGCCCGGGGCTCTTACATTACAAGTGGCTTAGCCTTCGTCAGCAGGGAGAAAAAGGGTTTCCGTCCATGATTTCACTGCTTTCTAAGCTTACTCAAACCTCGAACTGATAATATGAAGTGTTTCATGCCCAGCATAACTGCAAGCCCCAAGGCTGGCAAATGAGAACAGTGCTCTCCTCAATTGGACTTTTTATTAATGAGGCCATCCTTTTGGATAAGGCCCAAATCAGCATATGAAATATTTTACATCCTGCGAAGCTGAGGCCTGGCCAAATGGCATGTGTCCTCTACGAAGAGGTTCATACTGTACACCCTGTCCTACCTGGATTTCTATGCTGTTCAACAGCAGCACATGAGACCCTTCTTAATAAGTTGCTATACTGTTGATTCATGGAGATAATGGCTTACTGTGACTACTGAATGTACCTGCTACCATCCCATTTCTCAATAACAGGAATTACCACAGCTAAATGAAAAAGGGAAATACTTCAGAGAGCACATCACATGAAAGCTTAAAAGTCAGTTGAAATAGAAAACTCTTAAAATTCATTGAGCGCAAGTTTTGGAAATACGTTTTCTTCTCATTACACCCCAAAAATAAACCGTATGTATCAATGCCAGGTTCAATTCTGCTTCCTGAGTTCCCCTGAAATCCAAGCAAGGCTCATCAGTTTATTTAATCCAGTTCTTCAACAGGCATACCTAAATTATTCTGGGCATTAACCCCTATGGCAGGGTTATCTTTCTTTCCTGATTTATCAATCCAGTACTGCTGGGGTTAAGTTAGCAGACTGCTTTAGCTATAGAAAAGCTACTAACAGAAAAGAAAAAAGCCTTCCAGACCTACCCAAGGATTTGCTGTTGGCTAAACCGGCACAGTGCTGGGCTCCTGGATGGGTGTGCATTGCATTTTGACCAAGGTTATCATCTAAATGTTAAGCATCAGAAGACTCGCTTATCTTCCTAAATTGATAGAACATTCTGGGTAGCAGAGGTTATAGGTAAATTTCTAAGTTCCCATGATGCTCATCAGAATCGACATCAGTGTGAGGTAGATAAGATGCCCAGGGTGCCGATGCAGAGGTGGGGTTTCTCTAAGAATATGGTTGGTAACCGGGAGTAAGCTCTTCATGAGACTTTGAAGCCAGGCATTTATTTGCCTTATCTTAGAACTGGTTTGGGTGCCCCCAAAATAACTCTCTCATACTATTTGTTTTTAAGCATGATTTACATCAAGAAACACATTTTATGTCTACCATCCAACAGGCACACGTGAAGCAAAGATTATAGTAATCCTACTAATGATTCTAAGCCTTACCCTGTGGAATATGTTGATTTCTACTGCGTCCTAGAAAACTGTTATCCATGGGTCACTAAACTGATTTCACAACCCACTAACAAACTACAACCTACAGTTTAAGATGGCTTGCTTCAAAAAATGTTAAGAAATAGCCTAAACTTGTTACTACTGGATGAGAATCCCAATAGCTGCTATATGCTGTGGAACCTGGGTATGTTGCCAATATAGTCTTCAAATGTTCAATGGAGATTTAGGTCATGGCGGCCACATGACCCCTTTATTACTCTTTCTAATCTTATAATGGGAATTTGGGGAACACAACAGGAAGAGACAGGGTCACCTGCTGTGCCATTTACCCTGTCTGCCTTATTCTGCTTTAAGACCTTGGTTCTTTATGGAAGAGGCTTTAGGAGTTTCATATTGACTGCTTTCCAACTGTTAAGAGAGAGAAGCCACAAATAAGACATGTGGCCTTCTAGTCACCCTCTCTAGGGGTAATTGTCTCTGGAATCAGGCTTTGCAGCCACAACATATAAGACATGGCTACCAGGGTATCCTTGATGGATAGTCTACCTGGTAAATTGTTTTCCTTATGGGCCTAATCATTCCCAGCAATGAGATGCTGGTGGTTACTATGTGAAGGAAAGGGCACAGGAGATGCACAATTTAGGCTTTATGGCTGCGGGGATTTAGACAGAGTTTATAAACTTCACACAGCAGCCAGGAGGAATAAGCACAGATGTTAACTTGAGAGCAGTAGGGGGCAGGACGAGGCCAGACATGGAAAGATGACCAGTGGCTTCACTGGCATATAAGAACTGAGTCTTTGGAGATAGTATTGTTCCACATTTGAAACTGGGAATTGTCGGAGCATGTTCTGGTGGTTGGAGCAAACATTACCATTTTCCAAGTTCTCACTGCTTTCATAGCAACCAGAGTCTCGTGGGGAACATCCACTCAGGCCTTGGCTATCCACCAGCAGCTTCTCCTGGGACCCAGACTGGTCACTGTTACCTGGAGATGAACACACAGCGTGGTGTCACAAGGAGTCCCCAAGTCAGCCAGATTGTTTTACCCTTTGCTACCGACACCCATGTTTAAGCTTAACTACAATAAAATATGAGCTAATGCCATTGGAACACTTCTCTTTCAAGTAATGTATCCACCATGTGAAAATAAAGTTAGTAAGAGAGGCCAGGGTTGAAATATGCTGATGCCTCTGATGCCTCTCAAGCTATCCAAATAGAGGCAGACTGAAGCCTTGGGGGGGGGGTGGAGGTGGGGATACAGAGTGTGGTATTGGCAAGGAGGAGGGCACTGCTGAATGATGGAACTATCAGTGAGAAGGAGTGTGAGTGAGTGAATAAGGTTTTCATTAAAGTAGATAGGGTCAAGTGCTTTTTCAGGCACCTGGAAGATTTTGAACTTCAAGTTATTTATGTTATGGGCTCTTCAAATTTGGGAACTGATATAAAAGTGTCAAATGAAATATTGCTTTATTAGCATTGGAGAATATTGTTGGCCTGTGGTAACAATATGCTACCTGTTGTATCGTCTCAGCCAGAGGAAGGCTGGTAAGAGAACAGACCCCTGCATGAAGAGGAACAGATCTTTGTCTTCTGCAGTGTTGAAGGTTTCAGTTCTTTTGACCCTTCTCACTCTGCCTTGGGCAAGCATTTCTATTCCCTGCATCCAGAGCGAGGAAAGTGTTCAGGAGACCCTCTGACTGGCAAATGGAACAGTCCCAGCTTGAACAACCCATCCAAAAAAAAGCATCATTATTTATCAATCAGAACTCAGTAAGGGTAGGGGGGAAAATCAGGTGACAAGCTAACTATGTTGTTTTAGGAAGTCTCCCTGGAGTAATGCACATGGGAAACCATGTGAGTTTTCAATTCCCAGGTAGTATCACTCAGTGTTTTCTACAGAGGGAGCCCGGGGGAGCCAGGCCACTGAGGTTTCACACAGAGCATCTTCAGATAATTATGTGGAGAAAGTACTTGGTCACACAAAACGGAAACCAAGAGAACATTTTCTACATAAATAGCTAGTCTTAAAGACAAATGGCTTTAATTTATTTTTCTTTCTCTTTGCCTCTCACCTGCCCACAACAACTACACGCATGAAGAAAAAAAGAAAGAGAAATCAATAAGCCAGAACTATGACGCCTTTTCTCAGGCCATCAAGATAAATGTGTGGGGAGGCTGAGGGCTACCATGCCAGGCATGTGCTGGTGGGTTCCCAGAATTCCCTTTACACTTCCTGTTTGTATTTCTCAAAGGGAAAACATTCTATAACAAGTATGATGCCAAAGAGGATGTCAGAACACGTTCTTAAATTATAGCCCCAAAGAGTGCTAATTATCAAACAATGATTGAAGTACATGAGCAAATACTGCACCCCCCCACCCCACCCCCTCACACACACCACCACTAGACAACCTCAAACTGGAACATTCTGCAGTGATGTTCTCATCCTGTGGAAGACTGTGGATTTGGACTGCCCTTTGTTCTGGTCTAGCATGCTATTTAGAAAAATGATACTTGTGAATGAGGGCTTAGAGCTGTCCTTGACTACCCAGGAAGAGGGATCACTCATCTGTCCCCGGGTGCCAACAGTTCAGTGTACCAGAGCAACAAAACAGACTGCTGAGTGCCACCAGAGCATAGACAAGAGAAAGCACGATCCCTGCCGCTGTTGAGAAGTGCATCCTGGGACCCATCCCGGCCTTACCAGGCACTACCAAATCCTGTTCTCACAGAAAAGGAAAGGATCTCTCCCATGCCTGAGAACCATGGTGCAATTTACAGTCATGTGGGGCACACATGACAAGGGGCTAGAGCACAATATTCACAAGAAGGGAGGAGGGAGGGAGGTGACTCCCTGTGTCTAGACTTCTCTCTCACACTTCCTAGCATCCATGCCAACAGAGGGAAGACTCAGGACCACGAGGAAGATGCCCATTGTCAGTCAGACAAGATCAAAAGGGCTGGAAGCTCATTTGGTCACACCCTGAAGAGACTCAGAATTCATGGTCTACAGGTCTCCCCTGCTCTACCTACTCACACGGGTGAGCAGACTACAAAGACACCAAGGCCCTCCAACGTCAAAAGCAATTGCACATAAGGGTACACACCACTTTCTAGATAGCAGTTTTCTGGGGAAGAAGGGGAGGAAATGGGGTTCCCGGAGGAGCCCCTTCAAAGGGTTTACAGTACTTCCTACAGGGCAGACTGTTCCCTGCCACTGAATTCAGGAAGTGCTTGTGCACACATCTGTTTTATTTTTCTGTGCTTCCTGCATACTTCAAATAATCTTTAATTAGGAGGCTTATACAAATGAACACCTGCCTTCTTTCAGTCAGGGTCTCTCTCTGTAGCCCAGGCTAGCCTGAGACTTTCTGTAATTCTGCCCTACCTGCTTCAACAGTCACTTCCCTAGGAAGCAGCAGGATGAGATTGCAGCTGTAAGCTACCATATCCAGCTCCAGAGGACTGTTTCTATTGAGCTGTACACCCAGCAGTGGCTAAGCAGCAAACTCTACGGCATATGTATTTTACTACAATTTTTTTTTCATTTAGAGGACCTAAAAGAGTATAAGGAAGAGTGAGCTGGCAATCTTCTCCAAATGGAAGGCTGACTACAGGCCACTTTTCCTCATCTATTGGGAGACACAGGATGAGTCTGCCCTCCAAGCAATACCAGAGATGTACTTGTTAATTTCGGTGGAAGTGTGAGCTAGAACACTTCAAGACGTTCCCACGTATCTTCGGGAACCTTACTAGCTCTTGACTGCATACAAACCGAGTTTGGCAGAACGCAACTATGTCTCTCCAAGCGACTGAGGTCCTTGGAGGGAGATTTTCTTAATTACAATGAATTTAACTGCACTGGATGGAAAGTCTTACATCACTAGGCTACATCTGGATGTGACCTCTCAACACTAATTAGAACCGCTGAGCCCCGAAGCCTTTACTTCAAGATCAATAAGAGGAGATACTGTTTTATGTATCAGAGAAACTGCAAACAATGGAAACCTATAGACCCAAAATAGAATTTGGGAAGAAACAAAGAGTCCGTCTGAGCCTTCCAAGTTAGCATCATGGTGAATAAAGATATCCTATAAAATGATTCTGCTACAAATCTTAGGATATGAGCCTAGAAATGGGTCTGAGCCAATGAGTTATGTCAAACTAGGCTCAGATCCCTGCCGATATGCAAGATTTAGCTTTGCTCTTCTGACATCTCAATGAAACAGGAAATGTAATGGATGATGTATATAAGCCAGCTGTCCTCCATGGTTGTGGAAGAGTAAATGACATATAATACAGAGCAGATGTGGTCGAGAGGAACAGATGGTTCAATTTTAATTCATATTGATGGAGCAGGTCAGCCACACCAGTCACTACACAGGCTGTTCACACACAACCTGGCCGGAGACCCCAGGGTATCTCTAGAGGGTCAAATGCTACAGAGACCTGGTCACAAGACACCACAGCAGGCAACAGGACCCTTCCCAAGTCTAGACCTGAAGGCTGCCTATTTACCTCGTGTATTAGTTATTTTTTCTGATACTGTGACAAATACTCTGATAAAGGCAGAGTTTATTCAGGTTTTAGGGAAAAGTCTATCCTGGTGAGAAAAGTGTGGCTGCAGGTGCTGGTCACGTGGCACTCATGGTCAGCAGGCAGACAGAGATGAATGTTAATACACAGTTCACATTCTCCTCTGTTGAGCCCAGGATCTCAGCCCATGCAATGGTAACAACCCACAGCAATGGTGGGTCTTTCCCCATCAATGAAGCTCATCTACCCAATCCTGCACAGGCATGCTCCAAAGCTAATTTATTCTAGGTAATTTCCCCATGGATGTGTCCAAAGGCTTGTCTCCGAAGTGATCTCAAGCTGACATCTACTAAGGTTCAGACTTCTTTTGATAGCCTTCCTTTATGTTACTGGTGAATTTAAAGAGTGAATTTACTGACATGGTTGCTTCCTTTTCTCCTGGGTCTTAGGCATCCAGTAAATACAAATCTTCCTCAGTTTACAACGGTGTGCTTGGATAGTATTAAACTAAAATACACTTAATATCCCTAATCCACTGAACATCCTATTCGTCAATCTGGGATGGCACAGAGTGTGAGCTGCTGCCCATCATGGTCTCAGAGCTGACCAGGGCCCCACAGCGCTTGCTCAGCACTGACAGTGTGCAGACTGCACATTGTTCCCCTACGAAAAGAATGGGATTCAAAATTTGAAGTATAGTTCCTACCAACTGTGTATTGCTCTCTCGGTATCAGAAAAAGCAAGGAAATTCTGAGCCAGGGACCATTTATGATGTGTAATTCTCCCCCATCCTTAACCAGGGTTTTGGTATGTCTTGCAGGGGTAGAAATCCATTAGCTACTGGTCCCCTGGAAGCAGAACACGGAAAGAAAATGCACTTGAATTCAAGAACTGGGAAGGATACTTCCTCCATGATGAATAATTTTAAGAATTTTGTTTTTAATGTCAGACTGAAGAATAAAGGACAGGATAAGCCTGGCTTTGCAGAGCAACAGCAATGGACAGCAATAAAAACTGTCCAGCTCTCTGAACTCTGATCACAGGTTATAAAAATAAGCTCTCATATTTAGTTTGGGAATTCCTACCCCACATACTCACTTCAGAGAGGCATTTCCTTCTTTAATGGAAACTGATGGGCTGACTTATTCACTAATAAGCCTATTCAGTAAGAAAAAAATCAGACCCTTGGATGGGCAAAGAGACTCGCGGGTCATCGGCCATTTTGTTGTTGTTGTCTTGTTTTGTTTTCTTACTGAGGGATGTCCACTGACCTACTGAAGGCTGTACATTCCAACAAGAACAAGGTAGAGCCTGCTGGTCCTTGAGGAAGGCCCTGGTGCAGCATTCTTCCTGCAGCACACTGACAGGCATGTCTGCCCTGTAAACTATCTTGTTACAATAGGAAATTAACCTTGGCTTTGGAAAGTGCAAGACCAACTGAGTTGGGGCCCCAGGGACCCTAAGCACATGATGACAGCTTATGTGAGGCCTGTTGATGACAATACTAATCATAATGATGATGGTAATGTTCATCTAGCAGTGTGTGTGTGTGTGTGTGTGTGTGTGTGTGTGTGTGTGTCTGTGTGTCTGTTTATGAACTTACTGTCGTATTCCTGTAGCAGCTCCACCGCCGTTAAGAGAACTGCTCTGTGTTCTGGGTCCCTGATATTTAACTCATCTAAGTCTTCTTCCTCCAGGAGCTTGAAGGTGTCCAGGTCTTCGTAGCCATTGAACAAGAAAGTGGGCATGTGTTCCTGTGAGACAGAGCAAGAAGATCAAAGCGAGTCCATGGCCCAGCCATGTGACGCATGTCCAAAAACTAGCCTGAGACCCCTCAGACTTTTTCCTGTAATAATTTGTATGCTAATCGAGAGATGAGTATCATCTGTAATATATTCTGTGGCTCACAGTCTTCCGGCTTAGCAGGCAGATAGGAGTGGATGGGTTTACTCACTGATGGTTTAGGAAGATACCTAGGTATCTGCTGCATGCTGTGGTGGATCCCAATTGCTATCATTGCCATTGTGCCCTAGATAGGAACTAATTCCTTTATCACCACATGGCCCGTGGTGAGGACTCCTTTTACATTTGGAGGGCTTATTAAAATCCAACTTAGCAAAACCTATGAATTTCTCAGGAGCAAGATGCTTTTGTAAGTGGAAAACCAGAATCTACCACTGGAGATATCCTCTTCTAGAATATGCTAGGAGTTATAGCTAGGGAGGGGTAAGAAGGCCTCATGGTCCCATGGAGGTGACTGTGAGCCGAATACTGATAGAGTTTATGCTATCACCCTTAGTAGATAGAGGTCAAGGCAACATTAGACTATTGGTAACTATTCTTGTAGAATACTCATAGTATTAATGAGTCACACTTGCCAGATGATAGAGATCACTTGCCCAGTTTAAGAAAAAGAACATGTATATGACGAGAGTAACAAGGGACTGACTTTCAGGTTGATCCGGTCCAGGAGATCCTCCACAGACTTGGGCTGGGGTGGTCTTCCCTTCCTCCTCCTCCGGGCAGGACGCTTGGGCTTCTCCTCTTCCTCATTGAGCACATCCACATAGATGAACTTGAACGTGCCGACTTTGTTGTTCAACAGGCCCATCCAGGTACCCATGGGTGGCTTGCTGATTATATCAATGATATCTCCTTTCTGCAGCCCAGGGAACAAAGGTCTTGCCATTAGGCACATTTCTAAGCATGAGCAATGACATAATTCAGATAAGCTGGGGAAATGCTACAAAACCAGGATCAGAAGCACCACGGGTCGAGTCAGCTTCCTCCTTAAATTTTGTGCGTGTTTGTGTGTATGGGCCATGCACATAGGTGGGTGTGGGTGTGGGTGTGTGCATACGTGTATGTGGAGACCAGAGGTAAATGTCCAGTCCTTTTCTCCATTGCGTTCTCTCTTATTTTTGAGACAGGGACTCTCACTGAATCTAGATTTCATCAGTCGACTAGACTGACTGGCCAGTGAGCTCCAGGGGTTAGTCCACCTGTCTCTGTACTCACAGTACTGGTTTTGCAGGGGTGCAAAACCATACCCAGCTTTCACACAGATGCTGGCGATACGAACTCTCATGCTTTGGGCAGCAAGCATGTTACTGACTGGGCCGCCACTCCGGCTCCATGGGTCACTGTTCCGAACAGCTGAGACAGGATATGATGGGGAGCTTGGCAGAGGGCAGACAGAGCGTTTCTAACCGTGCTCGATGCGACGCTGACCCCAGGTCGCAACCTTCCCTACCTCCTGCTCTGCAGGGTCAAGTGGGCGGGCCTTGGCTGTCACTCACGCTCTTAGACTGCCTACCTCGGCTCTTGGAACAGCACCCTACTCCTGGAGGAAGAGCTTGTCATCAGTCTCAAGAGGGTGTCCCCTAACCTGTGGCCACATCCTATACTAGGTCGAACTGCATCTTAGGGGCCCCCATAAACATCTCTGTGCACACACAGAGTAGCTATTCCCTTCAGATAAAAGAAGCATAGAAGGAGGGGCATGGGATTTCTAGAAGGACTCCGGGGTCAAAGGGTAGCGCCAGGGAGGAAGTGGTGGTAACCGAGAGCTAATGCACATCTTCCTCAGTCCTGACCACTGTCTGGTTCTATTTTATTCTCACTATAAAGGAGATCAATGGGGTCAGGGTGGCTAAAACATGGTCTAGTCTGTATGGTAAGAGTCCCAGCACCCAATGTCAGGGAAGAAAGAAACCCTTCCCAAGAGACAAGAGAGCCTGGGTTAGCTGCCCAAGACCAGGGACAAGCCTACCTTGAGTTTCAGAGAGTCTGTGTCATAAGGACTGGGGGTGAAGTCAGTGTGCACACGAGCACGCCCACAGAAGGGACCCCGGTAGGGTGGTTCTTCATCATCTCCATCTTCTGACTTGACGCTCTCCCTGTTGCTGGTGGAGGAATCGGTGGTGCTCACTGTCTGGCCACCTGCGCAAGGAGGACAGGAAGGAGGATAAGCACAGCCTTCCCAAGTGGGAAAGATGAAAGGTACCAGTAGTATTGTGTATCAGAAAAGGCCCGGGATGGGAAGCTGTGAGCCACAGCATTTTACCAACAGTACTGTGTGTTAGAAAAGGCCCGGGATGGGAAGCTGTGAACCACAGCATTTTACCAATAGCACTGTGTGTTAGAAAAGGCCCGGGATGGGAAGCTGTGAGCCACAGCATTTTACCAATAGCACTGTGTGTTAGAAAAGGCCCGGGATGGGAAGCTGTGAGCCACAGCATTTTACCAACAGTACTGTGTGTTAGAAAAGGCCCGGGATGGGAAGCTGTGAGCCACAGCATTTTAACAGTAGTACTGTGTGTTAGAAAAGGCCTGGGATGGGAAGCTGTGAGCCACAGCATTTTACCAATAGTACTATGTGTTAGAAAAGGCCTGGGATGGGAAGCTGTGAGCCACAGCATCATGACAGGACCACCGCTGGGCCGATGCGTGAGTCTTTCGACTGTCATCCTAATCCAGTTCCTAAGTTGACCAGGGTCTCCCAGCACCTTATCCTCATGACAGGCATCCTTGGGACACTGAGGTGCAGCAGAGGATGATGCTGCAGGGCCAGGCCCTGGCCTTTGCCCACAGCACTTAGTACCTTCTTTGCACGGTCCACCATGTCTCCCGTGTATTACAGAGGAGGAAACAAACCCAGAGGTCAGGTACCTTGCCTGAGAGAGAGAGAACTTAGAGTTCTCCATTCACACTCCACCTCTTCCTCCTCACTCTTCAGTTAACACCAGCCATCCTTGGTCCTGGGATGGCTTAGCCATATTTGCCAACAGGGACATTTGGAATTCTTTCCCTTGCTCAGACTCCTGTATTTTATTGGTCATCTTCATGCACTTGGACCCTTGGCTTATTCTCTAGAAGATCCTTCCTCAGGGATGCATTTTCCACCTTCACCAATCAAAACTTAAACACCCCCCTTCTGCATCATGGCTGGACAAATATGTAATAGCACCCTAAGGGGAGATACACGGCCTTGCTCATCTTTAACTTGCCTTAACTTGAGGCCCAAAAATGAATGTCTGGCTGTAACTCCAAAGGGAAATCATGAACCACTGCAAGCAATACTCACTCATTGAGCTCTGGCCGCTCAGAGAACTCCGAAGGCTTTCTACAGAACCCCCGGCTTTGAGCTTGGGCTTGTCCACGTGTTCAGGGTCAGGCTTTACTGAGGCAGGAGAGCTGGGCATTCCATCAAGCCCCGAGTCCTGAAAGAGTTCCAATGGAACTGAGTTTCCCGAGTAGACAGGTGACGTTTTATAATCCTAATTTGGTCCTCAACTTTATCGGTCAAACTGATGGTCATGTCTACACTTGACCCTATGTACAATACTCTCCCTTAAAGCCTATATCCTTTTTTTTTACATTTAAGTCTGTAGCCTGTAGGACTGTTTATTAATCACTCCAAAGTTGTTTTTCAATATCAAACAGATATTCTTAAAATTCCTAGGAAAAAACCCCATCTACCATCTATTAAAAACAGCTAAAGGTTTAGCAACTCAGTATACTCAATGGCCCAGGAACAAGCTGGGTCTCAAATGCAGGGCAAATTCAAGCTACTCTTAATATTGAGAAGTACAATCAGAGGGCGGTTAATTAACTTTAATGGGAAAATATTTACATGAAGAAAAAGTGTATTTCTCAGAAACAACTTGACCAGGTTGTTTCTATTTATATAACATTGCTGAAGTAGTGACAGGCTGAAGAAGATGCTGGCGTTTAGCCACCAGGGGGCAGCAGCTGAGCAAAAATGCCTGCTGTCCCAGCGGGCTTTATTGGCTGGCTGGAGAAGCATCCCTTACCGCATTTCAAGCAGGTATTTTAACAGGCTGCAAAGTGAGTACCATGAAGGTGGCAGAGAAGGAGGTTTTGAAATCAAAGGTCAAAACTATCTCAAAGTTCAGACCTCTGGCGGGCGTTCTTCCTTCTACACGTGCAATTAAGACAGAACTGGACATGTTTATAATGATGAAATATTTTTCTATAGAACCAGGGGTGAGACATCCCTTTTGTGATCTCCTACTGATGACATATGGTGTCAGTCAATGAGACAGCCTTCTACTCCCACCCCAAATAAAAACCTGCCTGACTATTGCAATCTAGTAGCCAGAAAGTATTTTGTAGAATTCTGCTTCAGACCTCCTACATACTTTAGAACAATATATCCTACATCTAAAAAGTCAGCTAAGGACACACACACACACACAAATTTATTTTTGGTGCATGAGTGTTTGCATTATGTGTAAGTATGTATGCATTCCACATGGGTACCTAGTACCTGCAGGGACCAGAAGAGGGCAGTACCTGCAGGGACCAGAAGAGGGCACTGGACTCCCTGGAACTAGAGTTACAGACTGTTGTGAGCCATCATGTGGGTGCTGGGAACCATACCCAGGTCCTTTGTAAGAGCAGCAATGACTTTTAACCACTGAGCCATCTCTCTTAACTCCAAAGGGTGCTTTTGAAGGAGGCGTCTAGTGGTAGATAATTAATAACAAGGGTGTTTTAGAAAAGAACACCCCCCCACACACACACACACACCCTTTGTGCTTAAATGTATTCACTAGGTTTATTCTCGTGTGCTGACTGGACTAAGAATTGTTTTATGTCTCCTTTTGTCTGAAATGGTAGGCCTGCTGTGAGGGTTTCATCCTAATTAACTTGATAGGGTTTAGAATCACCATGGAAACGAAGCTCCAGGCATGTCTGTGATGGGTTTTCTAGATTACATTAGTTGAGGTGGGAAGACCCACCCTGAATGTGGGTGGTATCGTTCCTTGGGCTGGGGTCCCGGACTGCACAGAAAGGACAGAGGAAACTGAGCAGCAGGGTTCTTCTCTCTGTCTACCTCCTGCCAGTGGCTACAATGTGACCAGGTGACTCAAGTCACCACTTGCCTGCTGTGATGTACTGTATCTTGAAACTGTGAGCTGAAATAAAGCCCCCTCTCTTCCTTCCTTACGTTGCTTTGGTCTTGTGTTTTGATGCAACCACCAGAGAAGTCACTAACACACAGGGCCTGTGTTTTGTAGTCCCAGAACTAAGAACAGTGTCTGGAAAGCCCTAACTGCGTAACCAAAGTTTCTGTAGAAAATGCTGCTTTTTCTACACAAATACAGCCTGATCAAGTAGCTGGTTAATGCCAAGGAACACACACACACACACACACACACACACACACACACACACACACACATTTATAGCACCATTCAGTAGCCCAAGTGGACCATCCTTAGCAGGAACTGGGTTCACAGCAAGATGGCTACCTACCTGCTCAGAGACAGGGCTGCTGTATTTTTTAGACATCCTCTTCCTCATTGTCTCTTTCACTGATTTCACCTTTTTCCCAAGAGAGATGCGGGAGGCGGTTGGCGATTTGATTACCTCTTTGTACACAAAATCTCCCTCTTTACCCTGCAAAACAGAGGGTAAATACCATTAGTCCTGGGAGATAAAGGCTAGAAACTGGTTCCATTACTCAAACCATTAACGTCCTAGACCTCAGAAAAAATATTAGCATTCCCCAGGATCTTCACATTTTTCTTCTGTTAACTTAAGGCTGTTATTTATCTTTGCGATTAGAAATTAAAACCTACTGAGAGGTTATTTTGTTTGTCTGTTTATTCTGGGGCTTCAGGCACTTTTTATTTTATTTAATCTTAGTGCATGCTTTTCCAGTTATTCCCCCCCCCTACCATTTAAAAACACTTGAGGGGACTGCATTTCATTAGTGCAGAGATTTAGAGGAAGCAATGTTCAGGTAACCCCAGCAGCAGGGGAGAAGGGAAGGGCTCTAGTATTGACTCCCCCATGGGCAGAAGGTGGGTACGAGGATGCATCAGACTACGCGTGTAACACTCGGTATGGCCAACCCCTAAGAGCATAATTTCCTTCCCTGAACAAGCTAGACTGTGTCCATCTCTCATTTTATTTTGCATTAAAAGACAAACCTTCCCAAGAAAGGATGGGGGGGGGACTTCTGTGTTTTTAGAGATTGACAACAAAATTATTGGCTTATGAATCAATAAAATTTGATGCACAAATAAAACAGCTTAAATCTTGCAGGAAATTTTGTGACACTTCATATCTCACAGATGTGTATTTTAGCTGACATAAGATCATAATAACCATAGAGCATGAAATCTTCATTTTTATAGTTTCAAGGCAAAATACTTAAGGGGCCAGCAAAACCAAGTAAAACTTACCTACTCCTTTGGGGCCAAGATTTTAGGGAACTTTAACATAGTGACCTGGCCCCTGACAGTGACCCAAACGCATATCTGAGGAGACATTAACCTTGGCAATCGAGGCCCTGATTTGCTTTGACATTAAAAAAACTGGGCTTGTCTCAGGACACCTCACATGAGAAAGACCCAAACTTAACAATCGGCCTTGGAGAGTCACGCACTGATCCCACACCCTTGGAGGGTCTTGTACAGATACCCACATCGCAGGGCTCCATCAGATCAGAGCCCTTGTGTGCAACTGAAACTAGTGTGAAGGGAAAGCTCAGAGGCGTGGATGACTAAGGCCAATGGAGCCAAACTCATCTGTGTGTGTTACTTAAAGAACACTGGAGAAGAGGCACTCAGAACAGTGATGTTCTGAGGAGATAAGAGACCCTGGTGGCCATCGTCCATTCCACGTGGGACAGTAGGACAGCTTCGAGATGGGGGTAACAGAGTTTCTTTGCAAATATGGTTTGGAACCACTGAGCAGAGCTGGAATCAACTCTTCGAGACACTAAAAAGGGGACTGTTGGCACCCAGGTCATTGCAGTCTACACCGACTGCTTTTCTTCCTGGTCCACTCACCAGAGGGTCTGAATTATTACTGCCAACGTGCAGAGAACGATTTGTCAGGTCGAATCCACCAAAGCTGCAAGTTCTCTGTGGAACAAGAGAGGGTGGGGTGGAAATGACCCAGTTATGCTCACGTCACAGTCCACAGTCAACCCCACACATGACCCCTGTGCAGAGCACCTCCGAGCCACAAATACATGTACGGAATGGGAGCAGGACACGAGACGTGATGAGGGAAAAACATATGATTCGTGTCAGAGGAGACCTTCCTGATTTGGTGTTCTCACAGGTCACTGGGGGATCTGAAATTCGCTTAACATGCAAAAACAATGACTCTTGAGAATTAAAAAAGACCTTCATAAACTCAGTGCAGGAAGAGACTCCCTCACCGCTCCGTGGTCTTGGGAGTCCTGTGCTCTGCCAGGGAAAGCAGGCTTTTCTGAACGACTCCTGTCATTTACTTTTAAACCCTCAAGGGGGCGGAAAGAAGGTATGTTTATCACCATCCAGTCAGGCCAACAGGGTTATTCACTTACTGCCCCCCTCCCCCATCCTGGCCAAAAATGATGATAAATTTCCCATCTAACTCTCAACTGAATTAATTATAACCTTTTTTCTCACAATGGATGACACCACATTTACTGGGTGGTGGTGGGCTGATTAAGTGTCTGTCACTGACCACGCACCCTACTTTCAGAAGGAAAAATGCTTTTGCAAAAAAAAAAAAAAAAAAAAAAATGGATGAAAAGTTTATTGTACTTTTTAGATGGTTTAAATTTTGTAGAACTACTTATATTTCCACAATTTTCTGTTTCCAGAACTTGCATCCAATTTCTCTTGCTTTTCTAACAACAACAACAACAGCAAAATCATCCGATGCCCATGCCTGTCTCCTCTTGCCAAGGCACATTAATTTTTGTTGCAGGCAATGTTTTAAAAGCAGTTGGTGAGAAAACGTGAATAGCAGATTTGTGCTTTACTGTTTTGTGTTACCTGCTGCTCAGAGACCATGCTAGCCACAGAACGGAAGGGATGGACAGAAAAGCAGAATGCAGACTACGAACACTGCTTCTTTTAATCAGATATATTTTAGAGATGTTAATGTACTGCATCGAGATAGGAGACTCAGTCTGGGAGGAAAATGATTAGGCTTTTAACATTGCACATAGATCCAACTTCTGAGTCTGCTTCTTGCTGGCTGTGTGAGCACAGCTCAGGTACTAAAATGCTCTGAGGTTAGGATTCTGAGTTGATACTCTCTACATCATATACCTGAAGACACACACACACACACACACACACACACAGAGCTGCTCATTCTCTACAACATATACCTGAAGACCTTAGTGTACACACACACACACACACACACACACACACACACACACACACACACAGAGCTGCTTATTCGCTACATCATATACCTGAAGACCTTAGCGTGCACACACACGGCCGCTCCTAGAGCACACACTCTGGACATTTGTTTATCCTCTGATGTTTCACTTTGGTTCTGCTAAGAGGCTGGGAGCTCCTCTTGATGATTATGTTGCAGGTTAGGCTTTAGTCAAGATTAAAAACATGCAAATGAGGGGCTGGAACTCCACTCTGCGTTTTATAATCCGGGAGTTCAATAGTAAAACCAAAGCCTCTAGGAACAGGCCACACAGGGAGGTGGCGGTTGTGGCACATGAGAGGAGCAGAAAAGAAGGGCATTTAGAGCCACCTACCTCTTGGCAACATTGTTGCTCTTTGCTCACTTTCCAGTGGAGGTTAGCTCAATGTTATGCTAAAGATCAGCAGGTAACCTTGCTTTCTTTACAGTCAACTAGCTTTGTATCTGGTCCATAAAAAGAGAAAGACTCCCCTATATAAAACGAATCGCCAGCTCACCTAATTGGGAAGCAATATTATGGCCACTCCTCAAGACAAATTTTTAACATTAACTTTCCCTCGTAGCTTATGGTGCCAAACGCATTTTCTCGGTTTTGCAAAGGCAGGGGACTTTATTCTAGTTCCTTTCCTGTGACTCAGGGCTTCCCAGACACGGGATGGCGCCCAGATGCCTGATCGCTTTATGGCTTTTGCACGTCCCTGCTTTAAATGACAACATCTCCCACAACACTGGAGCCCAGCATGCTTTCTCTGATGCATATGAAATAACTCACAAGGAATTTATGTGGAAACGATGACTGTAATAAATTAGAGGCTTATTTGGGTTTTCATGTGCCTGCTGTATGCATTTATGCCTAAAATAAAGGGCTTAAAGGATGGAACGGTTTACAGAATCATCAGCTAAAATCTCTCCGAGCGACGTGTTGAGGTATAGGAAGCAGACCCTTCTTCATCAGTGGAGGGCTAACAAGCACTGAGCGCTGCCTGGAGGAAGCCCTCACTTCTTGTGAGATCACCAGAGCTCAAAGCAGCACTCCTTCAGGAGGGGAAAACAAACTTATTATAAACAATGAAAGAAAAAGAAAACAGTCTTTGAACTCTGGTGATCTACATAAACGAAGCATAAGCAAAATATTTTTAGCTCATTCATCTCTTGTACAAATAATTATAAAAACATTTTTTGAATGATGCTTGGGATGAGGAGAGTGAGTGAGTCAATGGGATGGGCATGCAGTTGAGAACATGTTTGGAGAGGGGACTGAATTTTGAAAGGGACAAGATTCCAAAATGTCATGCATGTCTGTTTTCCCAAACAAAAAAAATTGAATGAATAAAAATCAAAAGCAAGACACATGACTGTTTCCAGTGAATTCAAAGCGTTATCATTTCCCTGAGGTTTCGTCAAGCAAGTATGGCGTCTCTGAAGGACAAAAAGATCAGGGTTGAAGATTAAAGCCAACTGTGCCCTTTGGGGGTAAAGTGAAGGAAGCGTGTACAACAAAGAGAAAGGGAAGGAGCATTTTAAGTGAAAGATGCAAAGAAATAAGAGGGTGGAAGACCAGTGAAAGAGCACTTACTTAGCATGCATGAGGCTCTGGGTTCATGCCCCAGCACCAAAATAACAAAAGCAAACAAAAAACCACCCATTTCTTTCTATGGTTAAAAGATTGACTTTATCCTATATTTTCTGAATAATGAGTGAATTAATTTTTTCTAATTATACAATTGTACTTACAGGAGCAGCTATGCACAGATTTCTAATTTAGCCCCAAATATATTACTTTGCAGGTATTAAAAATGCCCAGTACTGTCTGTGTTAAGCTCTCAGCATACTAAAAGTATCCAGCTCACAGTGCCTTCATTAGTGAGTAGTGCTGATGTTTGGAGGCAAGCTGGTAGATGAACTGGGCTCAACTCTGACCCCAAGACCAGCGTTTTACAAAAGATATGGAGGTCAGAGTACACCAGAGACTGACTGAATGAGTAAGGAAAAAAATTCTGATATTAAAACAAAACAAAGAAAAAGCAAAACATTGTTGCCATGATACAGAAAGAGACAGAAGGAGAGCTTTCCCTACAGACTGATAGCATAAAAAGTGTCGTAAGGCTCCCAGGAATGGAAAAAGACAGAAACTAAAATCTAGGACGGAAGTCAACACACATGGGAATATTTTCAGAACGCCAAAGCCAGGAAAGACCCAAAGATTCTCTGAGAACCAGAGGAGGTCATTGGAAGGATGGCAGTGGCCAATCCGTCTTCGTTTGCACAAAAGCACAACTCGATTGCATGAATTTAAATTACAGTTATACAGTTCTGGACAAGAACATCCTATTCATGGACGTGAAGGAACCCTGGGAAAAGCGACCGTGGATGCCTATTCTTCTCTAAAGGTTCTTTCAGACTTTCAAAGGGGCTCTGGGCCAGCAGCCCCGGGGGGATTAAGCAAGGTGCCAGGGCACAGCAGTGCCAGCCCGGCCTCACTCTGTCCCCTTTTACATCCGCCATTGTGCAAACTCCAAGTTAGGTGGGAATTCCAGGGGCGGAATATCTATACTTTCCAGTTCGAACTAAGCCACTCTCTGAAAAGTGGAACCAGGGCTTTCCTGCTCCTTCAGTATGAAAACTGAAAAACAAAACCCCAAACCTTCTATTAAATAAGTCATCATCTAAGTAAGCACTTTGCTGAGGATGTTACCACATGCTAATCCCTCTGTTTCAAAAGGTAAAACTACTGAATTAGAATAATTGAAACAAAGGGGCTTTAGCTGATTTTTTTCCTCTCTCTTAGATGGAAGAACGCTCTGGCTGGATCTACTAGTCAAGAAAATGTCCTTGACAATGGTGACAGCAGTGGACTTCCCGTCAGCTCTGTCCTACTGTTTCCATGAACTGAAAAAGAAGCACCTCTTTCAGAGTTTAATATCCTTCTGCTTCTTTGAGGTCAAGGGACAAGATGGCCGGGCATGAGGACAGTCACTCCTAGAAGTTAGCCAGAGCTCACTCCTGAACCCTAGAAGATTAGCTTCAAGGTTTAGCTTCAGTTTAAAAAAAAAAAAAAAATCATACAGCTTCACTGGCCAGAGGGCAGATGGAAATAAGAGGCAAGGCATTACTACTTAAAGAAGGGCTAGAGATCGGCAGCGACAGTGGAATGGACCCCCCCCCCCCCAAAGTGACGAGGTGCAGAAAGGAAGACAGCTTTGCAAGAAGAGAGGCCATACTGCTTGAGTGCACATCAGGGAAATGACAAGGCCTTCCTCACGGCCATCCTGGCGACTCACGGACTTCTGGTGGATTCTCAAGAGAACCCTTTTAGTACAGCGGTCCACCGTGGCAGCCCACTTCCTCTTCGCCTCCTCATCCTCCTCCAGCAAGCACCGCCTCAGGTCCTGCTTCTCAGCCTTGCTCAGCGTCCTGTCTGAGGCAGGACGCACGAGCTGGGTCAGGTTCAGGTGGCTGTAGAGACTCCGCTCCACCACGTAGGTGATATTGAACTCGCTGACCGAGGTGCGCCCTCGGCCCCTCCTGCCAGGGAAGCCACAGCCGCCGCCGCCGCCGCCCCCCTTGGGCTTCGGCCGGGGCAGCAGGTCACAGGTGGTGCCATTTACTCCTTTCCTGGAGGGCCGCTGGCAGAGAAAAGTTCTGGAACAGGAGTAATTCGTATCCGTTTTCTTCAAGCGGATTTGCTTACGGACACTCTGAACCTCCTCCAGGGACACCAGAAAGTGGTGCCTACGTCGATGGTTGTCATAGAAGAAAACACCATCAGTACTTACCCCATGACTCAAGGACCCAAGACCTTTCTTCATCTCCCCCTCGGTGAGGGAGCGGGACACTTTCTGGGCCTTTTCTTCTTCTGGGTAGGAGAAGAATGTCCCCATCTTCTTAGGGGGCTTAATCAGGCCCCGACTTTCCCCTTTGCTGAAGGTTTTGACCAACTTCCGGCCAGCTCCCCAAGTATCCAGGCTGCTAGATGATGGAGACGGGGTGAGAGACTCTGAATCATCTTCTGGAGGCTTCTCAGGGGAGCCATCATAGAAAAATGGCTTTTTGTGCACTCCAGAGTAGAGGGCGGACCTTTCATCCAGGACTGGGGAGTTCTCAAACACATGTTCCTCTCCACCTGGAAGGGAATCAACACAAGGTCGCCTGTGAATGACTGTCCCATAGACATGTGTCTGTCCCTGTAAAACACAAGTTAGCTCACACAGTTAATGGTAATATTCCCCCTGCCCACACTATGATCTTCTTCACAAACACGATTCGTGTGTCAAAGCATACGCAATAAAGAAGGTAATCAAACTGCATTGCATGGTTTCAAGGAAGCGGAACATTAAACATGTGTGAGCACTGGATGTGGTGGCACAGGCCAGTAATCCCAGCTACTGGGAGGACAGAGGAGGGCCAGTTCAAGACCAACCCCATCAACGTAGCGAGACTCAAAGTAAAAGCTTGTTCCTGACTACAAGCCCAGCACGTGACAAGTGGAAAGCAGGGGGATCAGGAGTCCAATGTCATCCCCTGCTAAATACAGGGTTCAAGGCCAGCCTAAGCTACATGAGACCCTGACTCCAAAAACCAAACCAAACCAAAAGAGAGATAGCTCAACTCTAGAGAGGACTTGTCCAGCTTTACATTTAAACCCTAGTACTATAGGTCAAGGTGGGGGAAAACTTCTGATATCTTTAATTCCTCCTCCAAAACAAGTTTGTAGACCAACATCTTCCTTGACCTATTAAAAAATGCCATTTACAAAACCAAAGCCCGCCGTTACCATGGTATGCGTTAGCATTTCGAGATAATTGCCACCCTGGTTTGTAAGAGCAAGCCTCAGAAGCCAGGCTCAGTCTTCCCCATCCTGCAAGGCCCTCCTTATGTCGGCTCTGGAGGCTTTTAGAGTTGGAGTGTGATGAATGCCATGTGGCAGACACGATATTTTTTTATTGGTACATATGCCATTTAAGTGATTAAATCTCCAGGAGAGTTTGGGTGGGGAAAACACCGTAAAGGGTTATACTTGCAAATGTGATTGACAAATGATCTCCAGTTGACTGGCCAAATACAAAAAGCCAGAGGAACTGAGTGATCCCAGCCAGATAGCCCCATCCACCCAGCCCCGGAGGAAAGAGCAAGGGCATTTAAGGGCCTTGACACGCAAGCAGCTCACTAAGTGTTCCACTTGGGCTCAGGCTTCCAGGCCTTGAAGCTCTCTCTGGGGCCAGGTAGCGAGCCAAGCCCTCTGGAGGAGCCGAGTGGAAAGGCCTGGACGGGCGGGCAGGAGAGAGCCAAGTTCTTCTCAGCATGTGTTTCTGTGAACAGATGTGACGGAAGAAGTAGGTCAAGCTGTGGGTGTAGTGATCCCAACTGGCTGTATCCCTTCATTATAAGGAAACATTGGGGCCTCGCTGCTTTCTACCAGCTGAACGGGGGAGAGGGGGGAAAAAATCCAGAGTTCCCTGGAACACAAGGACAGCACTGTACACACCAGCTGTGCCAAGGGTGCCAGAGAGAGGTGAAGTGTCAGGGAAAAAGAGAGAGGAGGTGGCAAAAATGGCACCCACTTCTAGAAGATTCTAAAAACAGCTACCTTCTCTAACTGGATGGCTATTAGTTACAGAAGAACTCTGCTATGAAATCCCACTTAGGACCAACTCCACCTTCGTGGGCAGAATGGAGTGGTAGAGAAGGACGGGGCAAGGGAAGAAGGAGAGATCAACACGATGCCCAGTCCCAGGTTCACTAAAGAACTGTGTGAGGAGCTTTGGGGGTAGTTTAAGGCAAGGGCCGGGCTCGGACAGGATTTAGCTCGACCACAGACGGTACACAAATATGAGAGCTGCTTCCTGCTCCCTCCTCCAGATGCCCTAATAGGTATGGAGACCAATGGTACTTATTTTTTTCCCCAGTAAATATAGTTACTTCTAAAGAGTGTGCCTTGCTTCTAGGAAGAAGCAATTGGGCTAAGACTGGAGGCCAGCCTCGTGGCAGAGGTAGCCCCACAGTGAATGAACAAGGGCATGTTAAGCCCTCCAGGTGGCACAGATCCATGGAAAGCATTGGCGGAGTTTTCCTGTCCCACAGGCGTTCTCAAATAATTGGTCCTGAAAGGCTCCATGGGGGCCTGGTGGGCTTTGCCCAGTATTCTCAGGACCTGCTACTCATCCATGGTCTGAACATCTTCTGGAGTGTTTTCCAGATAGCCATAAGCAGTTTCAACACCTCTGTCACAACTGGGCCTCGCACTATCTGGGACACACATGTTGGTGACATGTGCAGCCTTAGCCTGGAAAGGCAGTGCCTGGTAAGGAGCTTTGAGCGGAATATGGAAATGCCTCCGAAGAGGCTGCGTCAGCCTTTGTGAGCAGGCCTGTGCACAGTGAACTTTATTCTGTCCATGTCTGAGAGGCAGCCCAGAAGCCCTGACCCGGGCTCCCTGAACACAGCATTCTTCTACAGGAACAGCTTTGCTATGGCAGGAGCGGAGACCCAGGTGAGCTCTCCCTCTGCACACTGTGCAACCTGCTTCACAGCGGAATTTATCTTAAAGCAGCTGAGATCAGAACACCCAGGAAGGGTGCTTCCAACAGGAGGGTGTGAGACCACAAGGATACAGCTTTCCACAAGTTCTGGCCTTCAGCCATAGCTCTGGGACCCTGGGCATCTGGACCTCTCTGAGCCTCCTCTGTTACAACACCTACCTATCTTTACGTAATACCCAATCCGGTTACTGTAAGTGCTAACAAAAGAGACACCTGGAGCTTCCTCATTTGCTGAAAGGCACCACACAGGAGCTGATGGTCCTGTGTTGGCTTATCAGTGCTCCTGTACTCTGGGGAGTGGTAATGCCATCTACCTCTACAGACAACACACAGACATGGGCAGACCAGAGACACAAACTCAGCCTGTGTTTAAGACTATCCAGGGCTGCTGTGTCGGGATATACCTGGAAAGTCAGGGTGGGGGAAGACCAGGTGAGGGACTCTAACGTCACTAGTTCTCAGGAGTGGTACAATGTCCGGGGTTGGGGGGGGGGGTGTGATATGCTGAGGAAGTCCGGCTGGCTGGCTGAGTGACCTTGAGGAAGTTCCTGGCTTCTTTAATCTCAGTCTCCTTACTGGTGAAATGAGTAAGTGCCTGCCTCTGATGGGTATTCCAGAGATGGCATATTAAAAGGCAACATCAATTCTCAATGTGGGGGAGAGTGCCGCGTACGCAGAATGCATCTCAATAAAGGACTACTATTTGCCTTAGCATTGGCACAGGCGTGCAGGCCATCCGTGCGGCCTTCAAATCTCTGTAAGTCTACGGGCACTGAGGAAGAGACTCGCAACTCAACTAGCCTATCCCACCTCCTGGTTCTTCCGCCAATAGGAACCTCAGAGACAGTGGTCACGTGAGGGCTGGAAGCAGATACTCTGAGCTACACACACACACACACACACACACACACACACACACACACACACACACACACGAGCAAGGCTTGCAACTTGAATTCATTCAGCCTGTCTTCATCTGTGAGGCCCCTCCACACTCAGATGACTTCATAGCTAGAACTGTGTAAGGTGGGTCACTTTTGACCTTCCATTGCCTCTTTTGGTATTTTGCCATTCCCCCCACCCCCAACATAGGTGAATTGATATACTCCGCAAATTTGGTTATTTCAAGATATATAAAATACTATTCTGGCATGAAGGCTGCCACAGGCCAAGTCCTGCCTGGTTGGTTAACTGGGCTCAGTACAAAGTGTGTCACTCACTGTGTGGACAAGCCCCACGACTCTGACTGTCATAACTGAGATTTGATTTGGGCGCCGGCATGAAGTTCGCCTGACCACGCACACTTGGTGAGTGAATGCACGGTTCTCTACCAAAGTCCAAGCTTCTCCCCTGTTTTCACATTTCAGTAAGGCCTGCCATGCTGTGAGAAAAGCTTGGTAAATTCTGCACAGTGGAAACCTTGGCCAACAGATAGGTATTAAAACATCCAAATAGAAACTGACATTATATTCAAATATGAACAGAATTACTATACCAACAAACACTCACACAGAATTCAAGTTAGATCCACATTTATGAAGTTATCCATCAAGCTTATGTCTCTTGCCAACCCCCCTTTCCTTCCCACCCCCATTCTTTTACAGCTACCAGCATCTTCAATTTTATCCTAAAGAATTAAATCAACAAACAACAACAAACAGAACTAGAAAGCATCAATAGTAGCAAGAAGCCCTAATCTTTGAAAATAAGAGGAAATTCAGTTTCCTGGGTACAACTTGGTTTTGTTTACAAAGATCAAAAAGGCCTCTATAACAATAATTCTAACACCCACATGTTAAAATCTGAAATTCCTCGTAACATAAACATATTTTCACAAGTAATGTTATTTCTTACTAAAGCAATCCATTATTTTCCCAATTTACTCACTACCATTTTATAAACAAGAAAATCTCATAGCTGGGTGGGGGTAAGACAGGGCGTCACTATGTAACCCACAGAGCTCCCCTCTCAGGCTCAGGACTACTAGGATTGTAGGCCTCTTGCTGTATGCTACAACATTCAGGAATACTAAGCTTTTATTTGATCTTTTGGGGGGTAGATTTTTATATAGTTTATGCATACTACTAAAAGTGGAAATGAAGAAGGTCATAATTTAAACAAGCATAATTATAATTCAAAGGTTCCTGTTCATCCTGATGCTCCCCATTTGATGTCTCCATTGACATTATTGTTTCATCTTCCCAGGCAGCTCTTAAGGATCCCCTCAGAATTGAAGGTCCTCAAAGCCCCTTGTGAATAGAGACCTGAGACTGTTTCCTCGAAGAACAAAGCAGCCCCGAGGCTTTGAAGGGATATTAAGTGCTTCGACTGTCAGGTGGCTTTGCAAGATGGATGCACGGTGTATCAAATCTGCATGAGATACACGGCATCACAAACTCCAGAGAAGTCTATGCTGAGAACATACAGGCTTATTTATGGCAACATGAGCTCGTAATTAAAGCTGCACCACACCTTCAGATTTTATCATCCGACCCTAGCCATTTCCCATCTTTTGTCACACTGGAATTACTAAGTGCCCAAAATACTGGACACCAGGATCCTTCATTCCATAACACTGAGCATTGCCCTGCTGGGCACAGAGACAACCCTGTCAGCCTCAGCCAGAGCTCACTTCATTTCCTACTTGAAATCATATTCTGTTTCTACTGAAAATCCGACCCAAAGTGATTTCTTTTGAAAGAACCAGGGTGGGGTTTGCCGTTTCCCTGCCCCCACTCACCCCTCAACCCCCTCCCCCCTTTTTACCTTCAGTGCTGGGCTTTTTCATTTCTTCCACCCTAATTAGCTTCTTTCTGACTCTTCGAGTAGAGTTTACCAGCTTGTGTAACCTCTTAAACTTCACCGACTCCTCGGTCTCATCATCTGATTGTTCTCTTGACTGGCAAAGAAACAGAGGAACACTTAATCAGTTAATTGCTCCAGAGCTGTGCCCTCCCGGCTGGCATGGCTGGCCTGTCAGCCAAGGCCAACCATCCACAGCTCTGCCGCCAAACTTGGGATATCAATAAATCTACCCAACAGGTTTACAAAACCCCGCATACCCTCAGATGGCCCAATTCAGCAGAGATTCAGTCCTAGGGACAAAGTACACATTCTTGGCATTGACTACCATATGGGGTGTGTGTGGGAGGGGGGGGTCCATCCCATCATCCTGCTCCCTGTGTCTTTCAAGCCAAGTCCAGCAGGACTTTCTCCTCAAGCTGGCCCTGTAATTCCAGTTACGCTGCTGTGGTTTGGGCCAGGCTCTCCTCTGTCTGGCCCATCGGGACTTGCTGTTGAACGTGGTCATCAACCACTTCTCCAAACCAAAATTTTGTTGACTTTTTCCAGCACCCCCCTTCCCCCCCAAAATCAAAACCAGCAGGCAGAAAAGGGGAAGTAATGAAAAAAAGAAAAGAAAGAAGGAAAGAAAGAAGAAAAAAAAACCACCCTTCTTTCCTATTTGTTCTAACTGCCTGCCACATCACAGCTGTCCCTTCCGCCTCCCCCGGCTCCTTCTGAGGGCTCACGAGGCAAGGCTGAGGACAGCCCCACATTCCTCCAGAGAGACAAGGGAAAAAGCTGACCTTTACAACCGTACACTACAGTCCATATTCCCTAGCATCCCATTCCATTCTGCAGCGACTCAAGTGTGCGCTGGCCCAGCTGTTTTCCCTCAAGTATCAAACGTTACAGAGGGGAGAAAAAAAAAAATTCTCTCTCCATAGCAGTGACCCAGGCTAAAAACAATCCTTTCCTTGTGAACAGAATGAGGGCTTCGTTTCCAAGTCCATTCCGACATTCAGCATGCAGCTTCCTCTACTGTATCTCTTGAAACTGTGAAAAAGCAAAGGGAGTTTCCCACCAGAGCGTGAGCTACACACTGCACCACCCGGCTGGGTGCTCCGGCCTTTTGGGAGCACCCCAGCCTTAGCATACTCCATGCAGCCAGGGAGTAGGTCCAGCTAATCCTGCACATCTTGACAACAGCATCCCTTCATGTCTTCCGTGCAATTCTCAAGGAGAGAGATGACTCAACCCACCCACCCACCCCCAACAAAAGAAAACAAACAAACCACATCTCCAATCCGAGACCAATGAGGGGACTTCCCCCAAGAAAATCTCTCCCTAAATCTCAATTTTATAGGCAATAAAATAGGTAAATAAGTGTTGGCAAAGAATGTCACAAAAGAAGACAGACGGAGACCATGTGGATTACTCAGAAATGGTGCATGCTGGGAGGGCACAGATAATTTTCTCAGCATGATAGTACTCTCCTCTGAATAAGTTTGACCCATTTTCTGCCACCTCCTTGCCTTGGGGATCACAACATGGAGCCACTGTACTTTATTCCTGTCGACTACCTGTGAACAGTTCACTCACTGATGATTAATTAGTACAGACTCCAGCAAATCACCAGACTGGAATATTCCTCAGTCGTCCATTCTGTGAAGTGCGTCCGTATCTATATCCAACTTCTCTAAAATTCCTAGGAAAACACTGCCTGCAGATTCGGGTTGTAGAGATTGCTCAGTGGTTAAGAACACCACTGGCTGCTCTCCCAGAGGATCCGGGTTCAATTCCCAGCACCCACATGGAGTTCACAGCTGTCTGTAACTCCAGTTCCAAGGGATCTGGCATACACACCAACCCCCTGACACATGCAAGCAAAACATCAATGCACATAAAATAAAAATAAACAAATCTTAAAAAAAAAAAAGTTGCCCACTATCTACTTGGCAGACTAGAAGGAAAATGGGAACCTACTCCCTATCTCAGTAAAGAAAAGGGACGGTTATGCTGAACAATTACAGTTAATGCACTTAGTTCAAAAGGTAAAAAAAAAAAAAGTTAAAATAGTAAGCTTAGCTCCAAATACAAAATGATAACATCTGGTTTAAATTTCATTCTACTTTGTTGACATGTAATGAACTGAAATGGTCAGAGTGGCCAACCAGAGGCATGAGAACTTGGTTACCCTCATTCTGGGTCACGAGCACCTCAGTAATCCACGGTGCACTGAATTCATGCAAACGTTTCAAAATATTGCAGCCTCCCATTGCCAGCAACTCAAGCGGAAGAATTAACCTTCTATTATACAAGGCTTCTGTATATTCAAACAACAAACAAACAAAACCAGGCGAGGTATCTTGCCTTGACATTATAATAAATTCCAGAGTCAAGTCAAGGTTGAAATAAGCACCAACTGTTTGAACTTAAGAGATAGGAAGCTAGATTATGAGATTAAAAACCGGTCATGTAAATATGTTCCATAGCTAATTTGTTGGTAGTGAGCTGTTGATGGTTTGTGTACTGGGGAGGGTGAGCGTTTGAGTGCATAGAAAGTACTGGAATGTAGGAATCAGTAACACAAAAACTCTTCTACAGAGACACAAGCCATGCACAGAAAAGGTACATTTGCATGAACTTTCCAGGAAGAAATAAAAATAGTCACATCAGGACATGGGACTGAAAGCCAACATTCCCTCATCGAAGCCTTCCTCTCGTCGGCCTGCATTCACTGTGGTGAAGAATAACACAGTCCAGGTACTTCCTCAATCTGTCACATGGTCTACCTACATTTTGAGGAACATGAGCTCCTGAGAACTTTAAACTGATGCTATTTCTATTTTTCTAAGTCAGTGGAGGTTCTGGAGGTGTCGGCCACTCGCACATCTCAAGCCACGACAACAATGGACTTCCTCTGTCATGTCACGCTCTGGGCCCTAGGCAGGTTGACAAGGCAGGCCATTGAAGAAATGGATACTTGTACGTTTTTCTTTTTAATTAAAAGATTCCTCTGTAGTCAGCTTGGGAGTCTTCAAGACAATTTTTATTGATGGGGAGAGTCAATTTCTGGATTCCTTTTGAGTCCCAGGGAAGAAACTTATGACATATTAGTTAAAAAAAAAATCTCTCCAGCTGTTTTAATATAAAGACACAAGTGACTGCATTTCTTCTAAACTGAGTAATAAATTCTTCAGTGTATATTTCTTCTTTCAAATAACCATGTGTTACTTTCTAAATGCTGAAAACTTGAGTATGTTTTTAATATATATGTATATTATATATGCATATATATACATTATCCCTTTTATTCAAGAAATTGACTATCATAAAAGGGAGTTTGAGAACCTTTTAAATTAAGAATCACTAAAAATATGTACATATAATTTTTAAAATGTAAACATTTTTTAAAAACAGTCTTGATAGGCAGAAAATAAATATTGTAAGTATTTGGGGGGAAAAAAACCTTCCTACCTAAAGGGGGTTTGTATATAAATGATTCTAAGAAATAGGCTCATAACCAACACAGATCTACAGAAACCAAAACAAAAACTTAAAAAGCATATGTTCGCACATACTCAAACATTCTCCCATCTTTGTACCCCTGCACCTCTGAGCTAGTTTAAGTTCACTAAAGTAAACTTCAGCTTGATCATCTTATAGACAAGAAGGCGAAGTCCGTCAGCTTTATCCACCCCATCCCAAACCAGCCCGAGAAAAAAAGCATGATCCCACCAAAGATGTGCAAAATGCCTTTACAGTATTATAAACAGAAACATTTCATTTCTAAGCTTTCTGCTGCAGATTTTTCCACCAGAAAACCCATATGGCTCAACTTTTAATTACTTTGGCTAATGCTATATGTAGTAATTCTGTGGTGAATGCTTAAGTGTTTCATTTCTGGTTTCCATGGCAACATTACATCAGATTGCAGACAGCTGGCTCCACAGTTTTAAACCATAACAAATTGACCAAGCCAAGGCACAGAACTATAGCTGCTTTAAAGAGATAGCACACCCTTCGGCTGTTAGGCACTGAGTGAGGAGTCTATGGGGCCATTTGGCATGGACAGGAGGGTGGAGCCTCCTTTCTCCCCAGCTTCTCTTGGAACAAGTGCATCCTTTGACACATCTGTGATGCTCTAATGGGAAAAGCCAGGGAGCCAGCGTGGAGAACTTTTTATAACACAACTACACGCAAGATGATCGGAAAAGGGGAACCAAAATTAATCACATCTGTAAATAAGAAGGTCTGTGTGCTGGTGCACTCTAAAAGCATCCCCTCACTGCTCAGCCTAAGCCTGTCACTGCAGCCTGAAACAGATACTTCACGGGACCTCATAACAAATAGTTCTCCCATCTATGATGTACAGAATTAGTGGTTTCCGAAACTTTAGTGGCATAGTAGCAACAAATGTGCTGGAATAAATATTAATCCATACTCGCAGGGAATAACCAGATCCTTGGGGAGAACCATATGAGACCATCCTGAGCACAGGGTTACCTCTTGCCTCCCGGCTCCAAATCCGAGACACACCGTCACAGTTAACAATCAGAAAAACCAGTCCGTCTATCTCCCCCAGAGCTATACAACATCATACAATACAGACACGTTTCTGAGAAGTAGTTTTCAACTGCAAATATATTTGCTTGAGGAAGTCACACAATAGTTTTGTTTGAACCCAGTCCATGAGAAGACATAGACACTTCAACTTCCTACTGCCAGGCTGTCACTGTATCAATTCTAAAAGTTATGAGAAGAAAGCCAATTAATCTTTCTTACTTACTGAACACAATGCTAAATCTGTCTGGATTTAAGCCCTTCATACAGAGTCAGCCCAACGCGCAGAGTGGCTCCAGCCTGCACTTGCTAATTCTTTCATATTTTCAAAATAATATTTAGTATTCTCCAAGAGTTACGTATGGTAACTGAGTGAACCCGCTGGGCGAGAAGGCAGGGAAGCAGCTAGGGGGAGATGGACAGATCTAGAGAAACTTAGGAAGCCAAGAAAGTTGCATCCTCGGCAGGAGCGAGCAGAAAGCCTTTTTCTTGAAGCAACAGAAAAGTTTTCCTTTCACACACACACAAAAAAAGCATTCATCAACTTACCGGCTTCGGCATTTAGCAGGCGTAAGGGGCAGTTTGGCAAAAGGTGCAGTAGGTAGCCCTTCCCCCCTCCCACTCGGAGCAAATCTCACTCTTGGTCCGTCAGTCCTGCTATCTCCACGTCGGACCAGGCACTCCTGCGAACATGTTCTCTGCAGTTACATGATCGGGCAGGCTCTCCCAGTCACAGCTCAACATCCAAAGAAGAGCACCAGGACACTGACTGGATTCAATTAGCCTCTCTCTGCCTGCTGCCTGATTCCCCAGTCGCTTGCTAACTGTATAACTTGTAAGAAAGGCATAAGTCATCAGCTCTAAGCAAATCTCCTATTCACCACAAGGAAAAAAGGGAGTGTTGTGCATGGCCAACAATCCCTGTTTTCACTGAGGAAGGCTCCCTGACCTCCTGCTGGCCTCCAGTTCCTTAATTACTGTCTATGGAATTCCAGAGAAAGAAAGAAAAAAACGCGAGAATCTGAGCAAATCCAGGACAGAGGACTAACCCTTCCGAGTGACTGAACTCTAAAACAGATCGGTTTTGCAGATGGGGCTCCGAACGTTCCCTGAAGGGAGTGGTCTCGATTGAAAGGAGACACCTTTCCAGGGCTATTTTTGAAACTACTATTGTAAGGTTTAATGATTGTGGTTTTCTCCCTGAGTGTTCTCGTTCTCTCTCTCTCTCTCTCTCTCTCTCTCTCTCTCTCTCTCTCTCTCTCTCTCTCTCTCTCTCTCTCTCTCTCTCTCTCCACGCTCTTCCCACCCACCCCCCTCGCCCCATTTTTAACTGCCAGAGCAAACGTAGGCTATTTCCCCTTCCCCAAGGCTTCTAAAACTGTCTTCCCAAATTGTTTCAACAGTCATTTCGGGGCAGCTGAGTTCCCGTGCATTCTAGAACAGCAAGCCCAAGGACTATGTCACAAGATGATCATTTAATTTTCTCGGGGGTCTCTGGGGAGCACCAGGCACATGCTGTTATTTCAACAGAACATGGTCTAAACAAGACAGAACTGAAAACCCATATAAAGAAGTCTCCATGACGTGCGGTGCCATTCCTATCTGGCTTTCCACGGCTAACTTCACTCAGTTAAGTCATTTATTCCCACTGTGCCGCTTACACCATTCATGCCTAGCTATCTCTTCCATCGTGGGGCTCCTTCTTGTCCATCTCTTTATAGGCTAGCACACAACACCAATAAAATACCTAGCAGCCTGGAGTTCACCAAGGAGTGCCAACTATTGCCTCCTTAAAATAGCAGAGGGTTGCTGGACAGTGGCGGCACACGCCGTTAATCCCAGCTCTCAGGACGCAGAGGCAGGCGGATCTCTGTGAGTTTGAGGCCAGCCTGGGCTACAAAGCGAGTTCCAGGACAGGCTCCAAAGCTACACAGAGAAACCCTGTCTTGGAAACAAACAAACAAAAAGAGCAGAGGGTCTTTTTGGAGGAGGTTCATGGCTTACTTAAGTGAAAAAAAAATTAAATTAAATTTAAAAAAAAAGAACTGAGGCCCAAAGCTCACAAGAGGAAGGCCATGCTTTGCCCCGAGTCTCCAGTTTACGAATTGGACTGTCAGTCCATCTTCCCACTCTGCTGGGCACCTCACCTGCTTCTCTTCTCTGCCCCACCAGAGACCTCCTTCTTTAGAAACGAATCAACCTCACGCCCCTCCACCCCGTCTTCAGCCCCAGAAGCATCTCTTGTACTTTATGACACTTCCTCTTCCTCCTCCCACAAGGACTCACCATAGCTTCCTGTATTGTCCAGCTCCCTATATGACACGCCAATTCCCACACACTCGGTGCCTCACCACCTGTCACCAACATTTCGGCGACAGACACACACACACACACACACACACACACACACACACACACACACACACACTAGAGGCCGTAGCAGGCGCTTTTTGGCTGAAGTACTATTAACTCTGACATTCTGCAAATACCACTCCCTCATTCCGTGAAGTACGTTCAGGCAAGACCCCTTTCCCAACTAGAAAGGACTAGGCAGAAAGTGGGACCCTATGGTTCCTGCCTCTGCACTACCCTCTACCTGGGAGAGAGTGTGGCCTCTAGTATCAGAACAAGCTGATTTTCACTTCAAAGTAAGTGATCTTAGCTGATGATGGTCCTAGGATTCCTAAATGCATCTTCAGTTTGAAGACATTTACCTTAGAGTGTTGTTGTTTGGAAACACGGTGTTCCTGGAGTTCAGTCGTATTTGTTACCTCTGCATCTTCTATTTGTTACTGACTGGAGTTCTATCAGAGTCCACTTTATTCTTACAAATGGCTCTTTTAAGAGCTATGGACACAACTCTTGTCCAAGGAAGAGTCACAGAGCTAGAGGCCCGTGGACAATCAGGCTTAGGTGGCACAGGATGCTAAGACGTAGAGAAGGCCAGGTGAACTCAGAAGCCAGGACTCTGAACTGGCATGGGTTCAGATCCTCTTCCATCACTGGGAAGAATGGGTCGCCTGAGGCGTGTGTGTTAACTTCTCTCGTGGAAGAATGGATGGCTCCTTGTAGTTGAAGCCTGCTACCGGCAGAGTGGGAAGCCCTGATCGATGGAAGACTTTCTCAGCTTGGATGGATGAGGACACTGTGAAGAGGGTAGAAGGAAGATGGCTTTCTGACTCTATACCAACCCACCCATGGCCCGCTCCTCAGGGTCTTCTAAGAGGAGGAGCAAGAGAGCTGACTCTTTATATCCCTTTCTATGTCTCTGCTCCCACCTCTCCGAGGCCAAGCCTGGTATTTATGGAAATAATATCAGGTTCCATGTGGGTGGATTTGCCTTTCAGAAGACAGGAAACTTGTCTAGGGACAGAGACCTGGTCTAGTCTCCTGACTGTGAATGCATGGAGCCTGTTCACAGCAATCCGTTACCAGAGTCTCTACCTATTGCAAGGCCCCTATAAATACTTATGTCGTCAACAAGGAATGAAGATGTTTAGACTCCTCAGACCCAGCCCTCAGCTCCCAGCCTTCACCATGCATCAGGGCAAACATCTGAAAAACAGACTGGGCTAGAGTGGCCCGAGGAGATTCTTGGTTCTGGAAAAATAACTCAGAGAGTCTTGTTCTCTCCACAGTCAACTTGAACCAACCTGAACACAACAGGTGTACAAACTGGCTCAAATGCACATTCGGAACATCTGAATTCTATGCTATTCGCTAGGTCTTAAGGCAGGGTGTAAAGGCCTTGCTGTGGGTTTAGAACTGTGTGGTCACATCCCTTCTCTTCCCCGCAGTTTGAGTGTGCTCTGTTCCACTACTCGGGTACTCTGGAAAGGGTCCCCAGAGCAGCTGCTTCTCATCCTCCTGAGAGCAACTCAAATGCCCATGCTCTTGAGTGCACACACATCACTGCATTGGCTGGGCCCTCTTCTAACAACGGCTCTGTCCACCCATCCGGGGGCCTTCTGGCCTTGCCTTTCACTGCCTTAGCCTACGTGGCTGCACAGCAACCCAGACCAACTTTATCTAGAGCAGTGGTTCTCAACCTGTGGGGCACAACCCCCACAAGGGTCTCATATCAGGTACCTTGAATATCAGATATTTACATTATGATTCATAACAGTAGCAAAATTACAGTTATGAAATAGCAACGAAATAATTTTATGCTTGGGGTCACAACGGCATGAGGAACTGTACTAAAGGGTGGTCGCATTAGGAAGGCTGAGAACCACCGACCTAGAGACTTGACATACATGCCCTCATGACTCTATTAATTAACTGGCCCCTCATTGAACTTCACGATGACAAGGAACACAGTCATGATCACTTACGGAGTTATACTTTAGCAACATTTACTATCTGTTTCACATGACATATATTTAACAGTTAAAACTCTGCAAAATGCAAAAACACACAGAAGAAATGACCTGTATCCTCATATTCAGAAAAATTGCTAGTGTTTTGATTTATGTCTGTCAAATCTCCCCCCACAACACACACAATTATAAATATATAATCCCAGTGACGTAAAGGGGATTGAACACCATACCTGACTACCTCACCATCACTTCACTCTGTCAGCGAGGAGGAGCCCACCTCTTCTCTCTGTTGCCTCTTGGGGTCTTCTTTAGAGAAACTCTGGCCCTCTCTATGCATGCTTCTCAAACTGTTTCAAACCCCACTTCTTAAAAGAAGCATCTACAGAAAATTTTCCCATGTCAACAAATACTCTACCAACAGAATAGACCAAAACATTAGCGATTCAACAGCATTCCATCACAGAAGTATGTTGTTATTTACTTAAACAATGCGCCTGTCATCAGACATTTGAATGTCTCCAAACATAAACCAACTCGGATATATACTGTAGCAGATTTATTAACATGTCTAACACAGTCTTTTTCTGTGAACTGATTAGATTTTAGAATGGATGGGTTTAAAAAATGTGTCCATCTGCAAGACTTTTGACACACATTACAACTTGCTCTGAGAAATGTGTTGTCTTAACTATATCCCTCACTGTTGCCAGTCCTGAGCATTATTTTTTTTTCCACTTGGATAAATAAAAATTGGATCTATCTTGATACTACTTAGTTATTTCTTGACTGGGATGGATGGATGGATGGATGGATGGATGGATGGATGGATGGATGTTTGGACGGACTGAAGGCATTCAGAAGAGCAAGAAATGCCAACATGACTAAGAAGAGTCCCCTAAACTTACAAGCGTCACAAGAGAGAAAGTCCAGGGAGGAGAAGTGCCCAGAAATGATGATGATTAATACAGGACAGGAGTGCTGCCATCATCCCTGGGACACAGAAGAAGAGATCTGCATATGGTAAGATGACCCTCAGCTAGGAAAATTGAGACATGCTTTAGTGAGTGGTTAACTCTTGTCATGGGTTTGGGGGGCCACATCCATGTTCCTACATGACCTAGAGGTTAGTGTTGAGATGGCCCCAAAGACGTACTTCCTTGTCCCCTCTGGCCTCAGATGCTCGCCCTATTTGGTTGGACAAAACAGAAGCCAGCTGACGTGGCCTTATAAACAGCATGTGTCACCAATCAACAACAGCTTCTGCCCTCCTCTTCTCCAAGCTGGATTTCATCATCTCTTGACCATGGCTGGTCTCTCTCCATGGTCCAAGAAGTGATGCACTCAGGATCCCTCCCTACCTTGGGGCTGCATTTTGGCTCTGCCTGGGTATACTCAAGATTTTCCCAACACTTGAGGACTGAACCATGTCCAGTCATGATAGGGACCTTTGGGCCACTGTTATCATGGTAATCTTTGTGTTTACAAAAAAAAAAAAAAAAAAAAAAAAAAAAATTAGTCTCGCTGAGTTTAGAGCAATCCTGTTCAATTTAAAGCATGCAGCCACATAAAACATAATGCACATTGTGCCCCGCACCCCACTGGATTACAAAGAAGTCAGGCAAGGAGACCCATCTGTTTAGTAAGAAATATTTTGCTTGTTAAAGGGTGACATCATTGCCCTCTGAAAATTAGGAGAATTTTGTCAGCAGATGGAAAAAAACGATGAGATTCCATTCTCCTCCCAAAGGTACCACGCAACAGTGAAATAATCACTCTGGCAGCTTCCAAATTAACTAGTTGTCGCCAAACTTGAGGAAAGGGGAAAAAGAGGAGGAGGAGGAAGAAGAGAAGATAATTATAGGAGACTTTTATTTGGAAAAAGTATGTGGGAATTTGAGGTAATATTACCATCCCCTACGGGGAAAAGACTGTCAGCACTTAATTCATTTTAAAAACTTTAAAAATTAATAGAGGGCCCAAAGGAACACAAATGTATGTTACCTTCCACAGCATACTCTAGTCTGTTTCCTGGACTCAAGAACATGGAATTACTTTTACCCCTCCCCTAAAATAATGTTGCTGTCTTCTTTCTTCCAAAGGAGGAGGGAAAAAAACAGATCAAGAGTCCTGTCACCAAGTCTAGGGAGGGAATGGGCACAAGAAGCCCACCACTCCAAACCTACAGTGTCTCTGGAAGCAGAGAAAAGGCCTTTCCTCCTCCCCTGTGGGTGGAAAGGAGGCAATAAGAGGCCTGACTTCTTTCCATATGGAAAGTCTTGGGTGACATTTCCACACGATGTCATCCTGTGTGTAGGTCAGGGGACTGTTTATATGAAGCAGCCTACGGTCACAGTGATCAAAATAAGAAGAGCCAGGCAAGTCCGCAGCAGCAGGAGACTTCCCTTGTGAGAGACTGGGGGTGCACCCAATGCACATCCATGATAAGAGGCACCCTTAAGATTCTAGCAAAACCCATTCCCCTCATTCTCAAGTGCCCCCGGCTCTCATGTAGCTCCGTGCCACGGATAAGGCTGACTCAGAGCAGTACTGCCAAGTAGGGCAATCATACATGTGCTGGAAAGCCCACTGTTCATTCCCGAAGTGGGAAGTCTCCTTGGGGACTGGGTGTGTTGCAAAGTCACATTAACTTTGGCATCTCAAGACTACTGACTCATGGTTCAGGCACAGTGACTTCTCAGGACAGGGCTGTTGGACAACTTTGTCTAGGCGCATGATGATGCAGAAATACAGAAAACCTAAGGAATCTAGTAACCACAGAGGAAGGGAGGGTGTGGACACCCACCTCTGCCACCAGGCTAGCAGTTGAGCCCAGATCACTCCTGAAGTCACAATCTATATATCCTTACCATAATTTTGGGTTTGTCTATCAAGTTAACAAGAAGTAACTTTGATTCAAGTTCCAAACTAAAGGGTCCAGGGTCCTATCTAAAAAACAAAACAACAACAGCAACAACAAAAGATCATTAGCATTGAGGAGGTTGTTTGTGGTCACTGAATTAGCCAAACCATCAGGGCACAATTGCTGAACACTGAACCACTGGATGGCCTGCTCACAACAGCAAACAGAATGGACAGCCTCCTGTGCCAAAAACGTTACTCAAACCCAGAAAAACAGATTTCACTATCCACAACCAAAGGAAAGAATGTACTTAACACACTGCATGCTCAAGGTAAGAAACAAACTACCAAAGGCTCCCTCCCACTTTTTCAAAAACCAGACTAGCAAACACCAGAGAATTCGGTCACAATCACAAATCTAGAAAGAAGCAAAGCTCATGACTCCTATATCTTTCATGACTCGGGAACAGGGGGAACGGAACTGGCAATCAGAGGAGGAAAAGTGAAAAGTTGATAATGAAGCTGCTTGATCAATATTAGACCTCTAGAACTCACTAGAATCGGAGACGTGAATTAAAGGCAGGGTGGCTCTGCTGCCATGAACCAATGGGCATGAATTGTGACAGGGCGCATTGAACGTCGTCTCAGGAGAGAGAAAACACAGTACAGGTATTTCAATGGAGACCACGTTCTATCACTTCTCTGGCCTGTCCATCAAGCTATAGCAACAATAAACACAAATGAACTACACAATAAAGACCTCAGCAGGGGATGGAGTAGTGGGAAATCTACTGTTACAGAGCATGGCACACAGTCAAATAGTAACATTTCTCACATCAGCGCAAGTAGGAAATGTGACGAGAGCCACCCCAGCATGCTCAAGTTGGGGGGAAAAGGATGACAGATGTGACAAGTAGGAAAAAGGAAGTGGGTAGGGAGAAGGAGCACAAGAGCTTTGGAAAACGGATGCAATTTTTTGATCTGTCTTCACCAGGAGACAGTAGCAGAGTCAGGTGGAAAGTCCAGCTGTTTCACCATGTGAAATGTTTAAGGTTTGCAGTGATGGGTAAGCAGTTAAGTGCACTTGCTCCTCCTGTAGAGAACCCAGGTTCAGTTCTCAGCATTCGTGTGGCAGCTAACAACTGTCTGGAATTCCAATTTCAAGGGATCTGATGCCCTCTTCTGGCCTCCTTGGGTACCAGGCATACATGATAACGGATTTACATGTAGACAAAACACTCAAACACATACATTTTTTTTTAAACTTAAAATAATAAGGTCATAAATTTAATTAAATGAGACCTCAAAGACGAGAGAGCTTGCACAGGTGATCCAAATTTAAAAGTTACAGACATAAGGAAATAAAAAGCCAACACCTGTTACAGAACATATGTGTGAATAAGAAGGAACTGAGAACAGAATGTCTACCCCGGTAGTCAAAATACAAAGAAAGAGAAAAAGCTTCGTAACACATAAGTCCATTTTCTCCTACTACCCATGCCTGACCCTGAGGCTCCCTTTACCTGACACCCACTTCTCTGTTATCTCCTGGAGAACTACTCAGTATCAGTCACCTTCGCTGGGGAGGCGTCTAAGGGTGCAGTGAACGAGCTTCCTGTATGTGCCTGCCATCTATAGGTATATTCCCCATGGCCCACATCCATGCTCTCCATTTGCCTGTCTCCTTTTCCCAACCACAAGTCCATTGTGCATAAAGACTGGTGTATGGTAGAACCTCAATAAATGTTTGCCCAATGGGCCATTAGAGGAATGCTCAAGATGGTGTTATTTCATCCACACACTGGGTCAAATGGGCAACGGGGCAAGAGATGAATCACTTAGTTTTAGGAATCTATTATGCAATGCTATTAGCTTTATACAACTAACAATACAACATCAGCCCATCAGAGGGTGTGGTGTATGGCCTAAGGAAGAGAAAGTGGGACACAGAAGAGAACAGAGGAATACTTTCAACGGCTATTATCCTGTGGAATTAGAATTTGGGTGTGTTAAATATTGCTTCCCTGTTCAAAGCCCTGGGTTCAATCCCCAGCACCCACACCATTTTATTTATTTAGTTTTGCTTTCCAAATGAATATCATTGTCTGTTGCCAACTGTAGTTCTGAGAGTTTGGGGATAATGGGGGACTGTAATGACTGAGTTCAAACGCACTATAAACAAGCGATGGGCGGCCTATGACTTCAATGAGCTGGCTCTGGATGCAGCTTATTGGACCCTGACTCTGGATCCTGTTCATGAACCACAAGAAGGCCTTGTGGCCCAATAAATAAGGCTTGGCACTGGTGCAAATGACTTAATGAAGGCCAGAGATGTGACGAATCAATAACACCGGACAATGATGGCCATCCTCTTTCTCTTCAAACTCCCTGGGGTTGCTCCCTCCAGCAAAGGGAGGAAAAGCCACTGCAAGTCAAAATGCCAAGCCCTGACCCAAATTAGATTATATCTGCACTCGATAGAATCAGTTAGTGGACTATCTCATTTGGTAGTCATGCATTAGGCTGGACAAATGAACCTATGTTTGTATAGGTCAAAAGCCATGGATATCTCTAATTTTATATGGTTTAACCTGATAAAGAAGCAACAGACCAAACTGTATTAAAAGGCTATCAAGTTAAAAATCTCTTTTCAAATAGATACCCTTAGGTTACGCCACACTTGGGCACTTTGTGTTTTATTTGTATGCATGTGGCCCTTGATACATGGAGGAGGGGTCACAGGCCCTACTTCCAACTTCCTGTAACTGTACCGACAAATGAAAACAAAGATGTCCCTGGTTAGTTTGCAGAGAACCCAAACTCGGGTCATCTTTGGGCCCGTGATGAGAATGCCTTCCGCTTGTGAGAAAGCCATACCATACGCTCAGTCCAACCACCTGTAAGATCATTTCCACACAGCTAACTGCTCACTCTTCACAAGTGGTGCTGAAATCACACCAGACCTCCTCCTAAATCCGCTGACAGAGCAAAAACATACTGTGGCAGAAAACCAACTGCGCATGTGTCTGGAAAGAGTAGAGAAAGTCAGCAGGCATTCGTATGTTAAGTTTTTTTCCAATATGCTACTGACATGTACACGTAGTGGCATGTGCAAAAATAGCATTTTATGGGGGAACTCGGGCATTTCAAGGGTGACAGCCAATGGAAAAGGACAGATGATCTTCCCGTGGAGTAACAAAAGATGACATCCATTGGGGATTTACTGCGCTGTGCCATTAACCCTCACAGGGCAGATAGGATTAGCTGATCTGCCACAGCGGCAGAGCTGACAGGGGAGTGAGTGGGATCTGGATCCAGGTCTGACTCACGTCTGAGCTTACCCAGCCCTGCTCCCACGCTGGGTGAATACTGGCTTCCAGAGGCTGGTGGAGGCAAGTACCTCCTTCTTGGCTAACTTCACTTCTTCATGGCGATCTTAAGGGACTCATGAAATACATGCCTCAGACTCTGGCCCTGGTCCCAGGGAGAAAGCTGGGAACGGGAGGGGACAGTGTTGAGTAAACAACAGGAAGTGGGGAAAGACCAACAGGAAGTCCTCTCAGCCACTGCTCTCAGCTTGCAGCCACTTGGAATTTGGAGCAAATTCTTAAATTCTCAGAAACCTCTCACTACAGGGGTAGGGAGGTAGCTCATCCAGTTAAAAGTTCTAACCACGCAAGCCGTAAGAGCTGAGTTCAATGCTCATAACCCACATAAAAAGCTAGAGGTGGTGACTTGCATCTATAATCCCACACTCTTGCAGCAAGATGAGAGGGCAGAGACAGGAGAATGACCAGGAAGCTGGGGCCAGGGAGCCTGGAGTACCACACAGTGGGGCAGCACAAACAGGAGGGACAGGGCTTACAAGGGAGAAGCCAAGAACCAACTGCCTGAAGTTGGTCTCTGACCTGTACATATCCACCACAGCACTAAACACACCTCTCTCCCTCTCCCTCTCCTTCTCCCTCTCCCCCTAAATCCCTAGATAGATAAACACATAAATAATACTTCTTATATGTAGGATTTCTCTTGCTTCCTATCTCACTCAAAAGTGGAAACTGAGGGAGCTATTTCTTCTACAATAGGAACTGGAAAGGTCCTACTTGGCTATTACTTTGGTTCCAAAGCCCCTGATAAAATACAGGGTACGATTCCTTCCTGTATTTTCTCACTTAGCTAAACAAAACGAAATTTTACTGAAATTATTCTTAAAAGGCAAACTAATCTTCTCAAAGCTTTGAAGATGTATTAAAAGACCAGAATCAGTAGCAATTCTCCTCCTCCTCCTCCTCCTCCTCCTCCTCCTCCTTCTTCTTTGTCTTGTCTTTTTTTAACAGTCACATTTAGAAAGATTCAGAAGAGGGCTAATGACCTAAATGCTATGGTAGCATTCTTGCCCAGCATGTACAAGGCCCAGGGTTCAATGCCCAGCAAAGAATGGGGGATGCCTGCCCCAGCTGGATGATAAATGCCCTCTGGTAACTATGGTCAAGCCTGGTTTCTCTTCCTTCCTGTTCATCCTACAAGTGAAATGGGTCCACTCATCTTCTGTCGGTGAAATGAAGACCTGACACATAGGTGCAACCACCCATGTTCAAGTTCACCAGCTACTATAACGTTAAAGCTTCAACATTAGAGCCAGTTTTCAGCCATAAGGTACTTATAAGGTATCTTGCTAATTTGAACCTTTTAGGGATGAAGCAAGTGTTATGCAAAAGTTCACATGGCAAAGAAATACACAGGTAGAGACCATAGAAAGTCACACTCACTCGGATACCCAAGTGAATTTTACACCTTGCATCTAGCCTCTCTTAAATGTCCTCCTCATCAAGCAAGACAATATAAAAGAAGACAGTGGAAACAGGGCCAACCGTTTTCTTGGAGAAAATGGGTCCTGGATTGCCAGCTCTGAAGCTGTGATACATGTGGATCTTTATGCATCATTTATGTGCCCAATAAATATTCATTAACCATCCAAATTGGTGAAAATATAAAAATCATATATTTTTCAACTGAGGATTATTTATAGAAGGGAGATTTTGTAAATTTACATGCTGACACCCAAAGTTCCCTTTTCAGTCTTACTTCCCAAAGTGATGAAGCCAATGATATTGGTTCATGATTTTCTTTAAATGCTTTTGAATATAAAAATCCCATTTTGACAAACATTAACTTATAGATGTTAGTTCTCTCTGGTAAAAAACAAACATATTTAAAATAAACACATTGAAAATAGCCCAGTTAGAAGTTAGGCAAGAGAGCACACACCTGTTGTCAAAGATACTTGGGAGCTGAGGCAGGAGGGTTGCTTGATCTCAGAAGTTAAGGACAAGCCAGGACAATATAGAACCCCCACCCACATACATATACACATCTCAAAAAAGAAAAAATAAGCCCATGAGAAGAGAGAGAGGAGGAAGAAGAGGAGGAGAGATTCAACCCAGAACGTCAAGACTCTAGATTCTAAAAAGGGCATTGGATATGCACAGAAAAATGCTATCACTCTGTTCCCCCAAAGTCTAAAAATGCAACCTACTCAGGACAAGTGAGTTGTATAGTGTGGTTACACGGTTATCCAACTCTTTTCCATAGTAAAATCAGGTCATTTGTTCCCAGAACTGATATGAAGCACCTATGTGGGGTGCTCTAGCTTTCTTTCGGCACACAACAAAATAGCTAATGATGGTCTAGAAAGTTCTAATATAGATTTCCCTCTTGCAACATCAAGCCTGACTCTTCCAGCTTAAAGACAATGCCTGTTAGTGGGGCACAAGAAATAACTTTGAACAGCCTACACCATGGGCTGCCAGGGTGATACAGAGGGACAGAGTGTTCGTTAAGTATGCAAAAGGCCTTGGGTTCTAGCCTTAGTGCTATATACAAAAAAAGCAACAAAACCACCTGAGTTAAACCTAGCCACTGAAATTCTGTGGCTTATAATTTTAGACCATTTCCAAAGCCTTAACAGATTCCACCCCAAACATAATATACTGAGGGCATATTTAGTGCAGACCTTCCTTGAGAGTCCTCCATCAACACTTAAAATAGCATCCTCAGAAGAGGCCGCCTGGCATTTTGTCTCCTTGTTGCTCAAATTTTTGGAAATAGTGTGCCCACAGGGCCCTCCTGAACCTCAAACCAGGTTAGCAGTCATATTTATAGCTGGAATGAAAGGCTAGGGAGAGATGCATTCCCGGAGATGAGGTGTTATAATGCCCGGGTCCTAACTCCGCAACACTCCCTTACGTTGAAATCTCCTGACTCAGACTCTAAATCTCCTCAAGTGTGAGAGTGTTACCTCTCACAGGATGATTTGCTTCACAAAACAACAGACTTCACCATAGATTCTTCGCCCTACAAAAAACCCCAGCCTCAGAAACACGATTCCAAATTTTTCTACAACATTTTATGCCACGTGAAACAACCAAGGTGCTTATCTAAAACAGGTTAGCATCACTCCATGAGCCCTTCAACTCTGTCACTGCCTTGGCTTTGCACATGATAATCTATTTGAAATAATCTAAATAACACATTCCACTGCATAGCTTGGCTTTTTTTAGGAAGAACTTGCCTTAATGTTAGAGCACCAAACCCAATTCATCAACTGATCCATCAGCTTTGTGAAAATATAAAATCAATTATTTACTAAGACTTCTGCCATAATAACTACATAATAGAGTATAATTTATTAACTAAATGTTAATTTAATTCATTCAATGTGACTTCTAGACTTGTTTTTTATTTATATAAATGAGTGTGTCTATGCATGCATGTGTGTGCTATCTGTGCATACACCTGCAGAGGCCAGAAGAGGGCACCAGATCCCCTGGAGCTGGGTTACAGGCAGTAACCACTGGATGTGGGCACCGGGAACTGAACTTGGGACCTATGGAGAAGAAGTGTGGGCTCTTAACTCCTGAGCCATTTCTCTTGTCCCTGAGATGTGCTCTTAACAAAAAGGTAAGCTGAACCTGAAGGCACAAAATTGACAGCCCCAAACGACAATGCTTATAACCTTCCACCTGGCAGGAAGCAAACAGAAAAAAAAAATTACTAAAATGAATTAAAAGAAAAATATTTAAGTAAACGTTCAGCTATTTAAGAAGGAATACAATTAAATTCTTAACCAGAGTCCCCTTTAAATACTCCAACATGGACAACAGAAGTTCATTATTAACGAAATCCAGCACAGAACAGATGCTCCTCTGGCGAGGAGAAAGCTATTTTTCACTTCCCCTGGTAACTATCTTTAGAACTTTACACTCTTAGAAACTAGGAATGCGCATATGGACTTACTATGAGGTAACACGCAATTATCTCATGTCAGCTATGGGGGCAGGGGAGCCTATGAAATCAGTGCAAATGACATCCTGAGGCATGCCAGGCATCAATATAGGCATTGAGGTCTGGTGACAAAGGCCTTATGATCCCCTGGGACTTTCAAGGTCTGGGCATTCCCGACTATGACCAGTGAGCTATTTCCATCTCCGTATAGAAAGGAATCGATAGAAAACTGAAAATTGCCTAATTTGGGATGGTGGGGCAGGGCGAGGAGGGGGTCATCACAATGGAAATTCTCTGACATTAACGGCCCTGGGATGGAGGCAATTTCAGAATAATGATGGAATATTGGGGGGTAGGGGGTGTCGATTTCAGTCTCCTTCAAAACACAGGGAAGGATTAAGTTGGGTAAGGGGCAAAATCACACAAGTCAGGACTGCAACCAAGTTGAAGCCAACTTCAGGGACAACGCTTGTTGGTCACAGTTCTGCACATGAGGTATAATTAAGAGGGTGTGAGGGTCTGTAGCAAGTCAACTGGCCAAGCACACAGCTTTAGTAAACTCACTTCCTTAGTACAGGCCCCACCATCACCATCTATACCCCTGTCCCACAAAGAGAAGTTGTTCTTTACAGTTTCTAGAAGATGGTGCTCTATGTGGAGGGAATGTATGGAATTCATGGCCCTTCTTGAGACTGTGACAGAGTGCATTTATTTTGGGAGCCATGTAGAGAGAAAAAGTTTGGTAAGAAGTTACTAATGAATTGTGTTTCTGGCACCCTGGATTTGTGTGTGCAAATATGAATGTGATTTTAATATCTGCACTAAAGGGTAAGCTCTGTTGAGGTGGGGCCTCTCTTTTTCCTGAAGAGCTAGCATTATGCTTGCTTCCAAGCAAGTCCATGCAGAGCTCCAGACGAAATGTCCAAGAGGATAAAATGCCCAGTGCTTCCAACACTCATTCGATTCTCAGAGTTTGCAGGTAGGTGAGGACTCTCAGGGACGCTCTTAAAGGGATTCAACAAGCCAATGTCAATGAAATAATGCTTTCTTGGCAGGCTGTACATTAACTTCTTTCCTAGATGACTCAAGACTAGCTGCTTGCAGTCTAGGTATGTGAAGTTTGACAACAATCCTGTTTCTCTGAATGGACAAAGTCAACCTTGCCCTTGATTAAATGGTATTTATTGATCAGGACAGTACACAGTGGGCTTGATACTAAAGAACCCGTTATGGACCGCTGAGTCTCTGTCTTCTCTCTCAGTTTGAGTTTGAATCACACCCATCTTGAGTTACTGTATTTATTCTCCATGATTCGCGTTGGGTTCATGATATACACTTCTTAGTCTTTGGGATTTGGGATGAGAGACCCAGAGTCATATTCAAAACCATGGACATGGTTCTTTGATGACCTCATAGTCTCAAGACCCAAGGCTGGCGAGTGTGGGACACATTTATTATTATAAAATGGTACCATTCTGGTCTATCAGCAAACGGGGCGTGGCTTTCAAAATCACAGTCCTTCAGCGGCAATGGAAATCTAGTGTTTGTTTTGGAAATTGGGAAGAAGACAGCAGTGAAAAGGGGTTATTTACTTCTGATAAACTATCATTTGTTGCTTAGACACAAAGCAAAGTCAAGACTCAATCTGTAGCAAGCCCCCAAAGCATGCTCCTTAGAGACAGGAGCAAGGAGGATGAATGCGAGGTAAAATGAAGCTTTGCTTAGGCGAGCTGGACACTGGGCTGGGCTCTCTCTGCAGAGGAAAGAACACAGCATGCCCGCCTCGCTCTAGGAGCCTGCTGTTTGCAGGGAGGCTGAGAGAGGTACAATTATTTCTCATACTCTAGGATAACTGCTTAGGGTTGATGTATTAAATCTGGCTCAACAAAAGCGTGAAATGGGAAGCAATAAATGTGTTGTGGGAGGCTACGGGAAGTTTTATAGAGGAAGTTAAGAATTGGACTTCACCATGAAGAATGCAAGCATTTTCAGCAGGGGGGGGGAAATGGAAGACACATTTTAGGTAGGAAAAAAAAATGTGTGGGTTAAACTCAGAAATATGAAAATCCCAAGGTTTGTTCAGTAATGAATATGGGGACCAGTGTGGGCTGGAATGAAGGTTATTGGGCGTGGGGGTAAAAGATGAGATCAGAGAAAATGATCAAGCCAGATCACACAGGGCCTTGGGTGTGCCCCAAAATATGGAATTTATCTTATACAAAATAAGGAAGAATCAGGCTTTTTATAAAAACATATAATTTTTTTTTAAAAAGATCTTAAAAAGACAAAGTTAGTTCCAGAAAGACTGGCTATATCGGGCATAGATGGAAGCCTAAAGTCAAGGGCGGACTGAGAGCGGACTCCTAAAGTTAGCAGGTGACCTAGCAAACAAAACAATTCTGTAAGATATGACACCAGGGAACTCCCTCCATTCCTGCTCCATATTGTTTGAAGATGGCCCTGTGCAGTAAAACTCTAGACTATAATTCCTGTAACTGTAGTGAAACCCTTAGTTTAAAACGAACCATTTGGGTCATATTAGGACAGTCTCAATAATAAAAGACACTCCAGTGGGAAAGGAGCCCTCATATCACACACCAGCGTGGACATGCACACACTATCAGAGAAAACAGACGGAAGCAGCAAAGCTGGAGGACAAGGCCGAGGCAATGAGGTGAAACTGCACTCGGACACAAAGTACTGAACAGTCGGCTGAGGGAATCAGGAAAACGATTCCATTCACAAAAGCATTAAAAATATTCAAAACCCAGGAACAGACATAATCAAAAATGCAAGGTTTACACACTGAAAACTGAAAAATACTCCTCAAGGAAACTAAATGAACGGACAATGTTCCATGTTCATGAATTAGAAAACTCTGTGTCCTTCAGCTGACAGCACTACATAAGTGTACCCACAGATTTGGTGGCATTTCCACGAGAATCTCAATGGCAACTTTTGTAGAAACAGAAAAACCCACCCTAAAATTCATTCGGAATCTCAAGGGATCGCAAATCATTAAAACAATGTTTAAAAAGTAAATAAAGGGGCTAGAAAGATGACTTGAGGCTTAAGAGCACTTTCAGCTTTTGCAAATGAACCAAAATCCATTCCCAGTGCCACATCAGGTCACAGTTACAGTCACAACTGCCTGTAACTCCAGCTCCAGGGATCTAGCGCCCTCATCCGGCCTCCATGGGCACTGCACATGTTGATATACTCACACATAATTTAAAAAATAAAAGTAAATAGCCTCAAAGGGGTAAATCAAATTGGAAGAATCCCATTTTACAACTTCAAAATTTAGTGCAAAGCCACAGTAATTAAAACAGCAAGATCCTAGTAAAAGAACAGATCATACATGAGGTAGCCCACACAGAGATGGTTACTTAATTTTCAAAAAGGATGTCAACACCACTTAATGATAGAGTTCTTGGAAAACTGGATTTCCACAAGCAGAAGAGTTTTTAATTGAATGTGGGTTAAAAACTTAGGCACCAAAAGCTATAAAACCGCCAACAGAAAAAACAGGGGGCATCATCATCACCACCTCCACATTGCTTTTGCAATGACTGCACAGATATGACACCCAAACTATGAGCAATAGAGAAAAGGTTATAACCAAATTTCAAAATTAACACCAGTATCAAAATACCATCAACATTGTATAAAAGCAACCCATGGGATGGGAGAAAACACTTAAAAACCACATATCTGATATGGCATTAATACTTACGATATATTTTTTAAAAAATGCCCGAGACCCAATAATAGCAGAGGGGTTTTTGTTATTGTTGTTTTTTAAAAAAACAACAAAACAAATAAACAACAACAGCAAAAGGTCATGAGTGCAAAGGCTTGAATAAACATTTCCCCCAAGGACATACAGCTGGCCACCAAGCACATGAAACGATGTTCAACACGGATAATTATTAGGGAAATGCAAACCAGAAACACGAATGAATCACGTTTCACAGCCATTATAAAGAAACTAGAAAAAAGTGTTGGTGAGAAAGGAAATTTGGCACCCCATACATGTCAGGCAGTAGTGAAACGTGGCTCAGTGACTGTGGAAAACACACTGGAGTTGTCGGAAGTTAAAGACAGAGCTATTAGTTGTTCAGAATTTTAACCACATATTTAACTCCGTAGAACTGAAAGCAGATGGGGTAGACTAATGTTTTTATCCATCAACGTTGTTCACAATAGCTGAAGGGCGGAGACGACCCAACTGTCTATCGACAGATGAACAGGTAGAATACCATGTGTCTGTGGTGCTGAGATCAAAGAGACACAGGACGGACCAACACAAACATGGGACAATTCCACTTTTAAGAGCCACAAAATACAACGGTGGTTGCCAGGGTCTGGGAGTGGAAACGATTGCTTAATAGACGAAATGTCTGTGTGGGAAGATATGAAGCCTCTAGAAGTGGATCATGGTCCACAATGTAAACACACTTACTGAAGCCGAATTGAACACTAAAAGATGGTTAATGGGCTAGCATTGTTTGCTATGCATATTAAAATGATTTAAAAACAAAATCCAAGGAAGTCAACCTGAACAGTAGGATTCTGACTTAGCTGAGACACTACCAGGTAAAGAAGTCTATGGAAAGAGACCTCAGAAAGAAATACAAAGGTTGAACCAGCTCAGCCTGACCCTGATTGGCGCGGGCAGTCAAGATGCCCAGGGACATGGACTCACATTGCAGGTGGATGAGCCATCCAGAGTCGGATAGGAGCCATCGGGCCAGTCTGCAGGGTCCAAGGCAGCTGACTGTCGGTGCTGGGCCTCGTACTCCTTCAGCTGCAGCAAGAACAAATGAAAGACTGAAGTGGAAATAAAGGCCGTGTCCTGCCCACTACACAGCAGAACTTCTCCAGGTTGATGGTGACTAGGTGACCCAGGGCCAGCCAAAGCTAAGCCTTCTAGAATCACAAGAGGGTATGAAACCCTGCCTGCAGGTTCTAAATCAGACCAGCAGACACAACAGACTCTTTGTATGTTCTTCCAAAAGGAACTTTGATTTACACCACACACACACACACACACACACACACACACACACCAACACCAAAACTCATCTTTCCTGGGTACAATCAAGATTGAAACCAGGAACTTTCTACAGTGTATAAATCCAAAAGCATGGCCTTCCTCTCAGAGCACAGTGGAGGAGGCCAGAGACATCTGAATGACAGAGGGGGAGCGCCTGAAACCAACTTTTCGAAATGCTAGGACAGGGCTGGGGATATAGCTCAAATAGTAGAGCATTTGCCTAGCATCAATGGGTCCTGGGGTTCAATCCCCAGCATCACATAAGCTGGGTGTGGAGAGGTGCGACTGTCTTCCCAGCATAGCGATGTAGAGGTACCAGGAGGCCTTGCTTTTCTCATTCAAGGCTGGGGCATTCTATCTGCCAATCTTGTCACCTAGCAAAAATGAATTGGTTTACTAGGGACCCTGGACAGGGGGAGAGAATAACAAAGACAATAAAACTTTCAGAGCTGCTGAATGTGTAGGCTTAGAAACCCAGTGTTTGGGTTTGAAGGGAAAACAAATCAAACACAGAAAGGAAAGGAAATATTCTAGAAAAGGGAGCAAATACAGCAAAACCAAACAGAGGCTCTTTCAGAATGCTGTGTGCGAGGCCGGCCAGGGAGGTTTGCATACGGCACAAAGGATCTGCAATCAGCTACTTCAGACACCTAAGCCGTCACTGTGGTCAAACCTCACTGTAATTTAGGCTTCAGATCCGATTTAGGAGTTGATCAAACTATGTTCCATGAAACAGGTATGTTAAACACAGAACTAATCCGAGGTCAAGCGCTTACAATGGTCCTCGACCACCAGTGCTGTGGGATGCGGCAAAGTCGTCGCCCAAAACACAACCTTCCTGGTGTTATTGCAAACTAGGAATGTCTCTCTTACCTATGTACGTGGGAGGAGGTAGGCAGAGCTGATTAGGGAGTAAGGGCCTGGATATAGACACCAAATACCGTAACTGGTGGCCTGGGATGGGTGACTGAACCCTTCTGCTTCATCCCCTCCTCTTGGACCATGGGGAAGATGCTGAATCCATCTCACAGGCTCGCTACTACAAGCAAATGGATGCAGCAAAGCCCTTAGCGCACGTCTATGCAACAGTTACAACACACAGCACTGTGACTTCCACCCTGTGGCTTCAGGGAAACGCACAGCTCACATGAAAGCATATGGCCCGAGGAGTCAGCTAAGAGTGCACTAATCATTTTAATCTTTGACACATTATCAGGGACACACACACACTGCCCTCATATTTATAGTATACTAATATACGGGCTGATCCCTTCCATCTGGATACATGGTTTCTGAAATGCTACAGTCTCGCTGCATGCTGGGAAGAAATGTCAGGTGGAAAGGGATTACTGGGAGACTGTCAGTTTGGTCCCGGGATCTACTCCATTTTTATACTCCATCTTAACCCTGACCTCCAGGAGTCACTAAATACGCTTTATCTTTAACGAAAAGGCAACTATAAGCTGACAAGCCTTTGATCTCCTGAGGACTTTATTTTTGACTCACACAGATGTAGCTTAGGAGCAGACATATGTTGTCAGATGCGTAAATACGCAACCTAGTAATTAACCGATGGCATGGGTATCAGCTTCAGTTTTAAGAATTATATTTTTAAGAAAGTAAGACTGTAACACCATGGTTATGGGCTCTCTCACTTTCAGTTAGGCAGCATCCAGAAAGTTAAAGTTTCTGAGTACTGAGTGCAGCTCCCCTGTTCTTTATGTAAACACCCCTGGACCATCTCACACATGGTGTTCTGGAAGAGCCTCTACCCAGCTTTGCTAAGTGAAATTTGGTGACTTTTCGACAGCATTTCACTTCCTTCCTTTGTCTTTGTTTCTTTCCTTAAAACTAAGAACGTATGTTTTCTATGACACAGACCCATCATATCCTCATGATAAGATAAACAGGCCACTCCCTATCCAAGGCTTCATGTGTGAGTCTATCTAGTCCTTATTTTATCCCAATAGTCCACTCACACATGCACAAATCACCCAGATAAATGAATGATCCATAGCTTCCCGGTATGTCATGGGGCTTTCTAGACCATGAACGAGGGCAAGATTCAAATACCCGGAACTTAATTGCCAACAGTTAAAGTTAGTATTTGCCAATCTTGTTATTCAGAAACTGCCAATTACTTAAATCCCATAAACTTTAAACTTTTTTAGCTAATAAGATTGTCTTCATTAACACTCAAAGTATGTATCTACCACAAAATTAGAAAATGTTTGGCATGCCATTTTCTTGGACAGAACCAGTTAGCTAATATAGAAATCATCTGTTAAGCTATATTTACATCCCACATTCAAAAGGACAGTATCCTGAACTTAGAGGAGTCTTGTAAACGTCACTGCCTTCAAATGCTTTAGTTGCCCACAAGAGTCTTCACATATTAGTTCCTTGTTTGTGGTTTTTTCATGCTTATCTTGATTTGCTTCAGACAACTGGGTTCTTAGCAGGCTGGCGAGATGGCTCAGCACTAAGGATGCTTACCTCCAAGCCTGAGCTTGACCCTTTCTACGTGATGGAAAGAGAACTGATTCTTGGGGGTCATTCTCTGACCAGGACAAGTGCCCCATGGCATGTTAAGTCCACACACATACTCACACAGAAACAAATACACACTTTTTAAAGGGGTTTTAAGGGATGTGAGTCACAGTTGGGTAATCTTTAGTGAGAATACATATGACAGGGTTAAATTCATACGACGGAATTGTGGTGGACCAAAACATCCCGACTTGAACACAGACAAAACTTTCCCCATCCTAACAACATCCAGCTCCAAATGGCAAGTTGGCAACCTCCTCTCTCCAGAGCTGTCCTTTTAATTATGACTTTGGATTCAAATCCCCAGGTTCTCTCTCTGAGTCTTTGATTGACAGAAGAAGGCACATCCACCAAGGTTAAACCATGTGGCAATATGAGGCATTTGGGTATTCTTTTTTTCTTTTTTTTATTCTTATCATGGTCTCTCTAGGAGGTCTGCCTTTGCCATTCTTGTATACACTGATCCCAAGTAAATTAGGTCCTTTCCCTGATCTCAGCTTAAAGGAAGCAAATCCCCTCTGTAAAGTTTTTTATATTCTCTAATTTTCTTGTTTTGTCTCTGGAGAAAAAAAAAATCCCACTTAGGCATTAAAACTGGAGGATACTGAGAAGAGCAATCGAGCATCCATCTCTGCTTATCATCATCTGTCAGAGGGTACCCAGTCTTGCACGTAGATGGCGCAGAGTGTAGATAATGTCGCCATCATTTTCCTCCGGGCCATCTGCATTTCTAGACTGCTTAATGGACAATATTATTGATGCCTCAGTGATCTCTAGAGCTGCACCTGAGACTGGGCAAAGGCCACCAAGTGAGACTAGGCAAAGGCCACCAAGGCAGCAGCAGCCAGGTTGCAGGCTCATATTCTCTTGCATGTGGCTAGGCCACCATCTCCTTAGGCTGTCTTCTAACTTCAGCTAGCTGCTAAAATTAGGAGCTCATTTTTTTCCCTCCACTTCTTCTTCAAGTTCAAGAGTATTCCCTTCTTTTCTGACTGTCTATATTGGACTATACAGAGGCACTTTTAAATGTTTTTCTTGCTCCAAGAAAACAAGTAAACCTCATCTCATGCCAAACATGGGTGCTGTGAAATGGCCTCGGACTTCTGCATTCAGACGATGAACACTGCTATCTGAACACAGTGCAGCCTCACCACTCACGAGGAGGCAAGGAAACCTCCCACTCACCACAAGAAAACTACATATATGTGGACTCTTCTTACGTGCACTGTCTAGGAATTCTGGTAGACTTTTCCTCAATGCTGAGGCATACACAAGGGTTCGAACCAGAGAGAAAATGCTTGGGGATTTTGACACTCAAGGGCCTGGGCTAAGAAGGAAGGTGAAGGTTATCTGAGAGAGGCACGGACAAGGTTGTCACCCATCACCAGCTACATCACCTACTCCAGCATCCACATGCTTTTCTGCAGTAAGCCAAGGCACTCTGCTCCTCCACTATCATGAACTTGATGTTGGGGATGTTGAAGACCAAGGTCACTATGGCAATCCTCCAAGTCCACCGATAAAGAAAAGTCAGTGGTTGTTGCAAAATTGCCCAGGCCTCCAAGTTCCCTTCCAAAGTTAGTCTCACTCCTCTCCCTCGCGTGGCTTGCTCTTTCCTTTCTCCGTCCCTCCCTCCCTCCTTCCCTTCCTTCGTCCCTTCCTTTCTTCCTCCCTCCCTCTCTCTCTTCTGCAATGGTCAGTGTTAACTGTCAATTTACAGGATATAGAACCATCCAGGAGATGGACCCCTGGGCATGCCTGTGGTGATTATCTTAAATACATTAATGATGTCGGAAGGAGACCTAGAGGGGTTACTCAATAGTTAAGAACACTCGTTGGTCTCTCAGAGGGCCTGAGTTTGATTTCCCAGCACTCACATCAGGTGGCTTATAACCACATGTAACTCTAGCTCCAGGAGATGCAACTCCATCTTCTGGCTATCATGTATACACATGGCATATACTCACGGAGACACATTTGCATAAATAATAAAAATGAAAATAAAATATTTTAAGAAGAATGTGGGAAGGCTCATCTTAACTGTGGGACCACCTCATAGGCAGGAGACCCTGGGTGCTCTAATATACAAAAAGCAAGCTTAAATGTGGGTGCCACTATTCCACAGGCTTGGGTCCCAGAAAAAAATGAAATGGAGAAAGTGAGCTAACCAGCACAAACATTCATTGCTGTCTCAGTCCTGACTATGGATGCAATGTGACTGCTGTGGAATAACCCTTTTGTACACTGTAAAAATGTGTTGCTCTCACTGTTAATAAAATGCTGATTGGCCAATAGCTAGGCAGGATTTTCAGGGCAGAGAGAATGCTGGGAAGAAAGAGAGTGGAGTCTGAGGAGTCTCAAGAGATGCAGAGAGAAGCAAGATGAACATGTTGAAAGAAGGTACCGACAGGCGGCAGAGGGTAGATAAGAAATATGGGTTAATTTAAAATGTGAGAGTTAGCTAGTAACAAGCCTGAGCTATTAACCAAGCATTTGTAATTAATATTAAGTCTCCCTGTCAGTCATTTGGGAGAGGCTGCTGAGACCTACATGTGACCATTCTCTTCAAGCTTCTACCACCATGACCACACACCCCTCCCCACTGCTGGCATGATGGACTGAACCCTGGAATTGTGAGCCAAATTAAACCATTCCTTAAGCTAGTTTTGCCAAGTAATGTGTCACCAATACAGATGCTTTATTATACAGGGTGGAAAGCTTGTATCAAGCAAACAGAAGGCAATAAATATCTTACTTGATTAATTTGATAAAGGAGATACCTGATGACCACTAAAATACCATCAAAATATTCTTTTGGGGGTTGAGGATATAGTTGTTGGTAGAACAGTCCCAAAACATGCATGAGGTTTTGATGCCTGACAATAGATATATACAGAGGCACACGCGCACATACACCACACACACACACACACACACACACACACACACACACACACACACACACGGTAGCTATAAGATTCCTATAACCTCTGAGGCCCCCAAGCATTTTTTGCAGCTGGTGCTCACAGGTGTAAACCAAACGCCCACACTCTTACCCTAGCAAGCGCTTCCTCAATGGTGATCATTTTTTCTTTGACCATCATCATGAGCTGAATGCGCTCCTCGTCGCTCATCGTTATCTCACTTGCCACATAGCCCACGTCTTCCCCTGGGGATTAAAGACAGATACGTGCAAATGAGAGATGAAGAAGAAGCGGGCCTCGAGCCTGGAGGCCCCTCATCTCGGGTGAGGGAGGGACTTTTCTCAGGTGCACTGTCTACCTTGCATGCTATGGAGGGAGTAGAGGGATGCAAAATCAAGCTGCATCTCCGGAAGCCCAAAGCTCATCTCTTCGGGAAGTGTGTTCTAGGAACATGTATGAGTTACCACAGAAGCAAGTCCTTCAAAATGACCAGAACTTGAGAAAGGCTTTCTAGACATGGTATGAAGTCCACAAGGCATTTCTTGCTACAGGTGAGCCAGGAATCGTATTTAAACACCCAACTTGATCAGACAAGCCTTCCAAGGCTTCTTTGGGTTGGGCATTCCCTGTATTTTACCATGTGCAATATGGATGAGGAGAACATACATTTGTGTGAGAGCACCCTCTACGTGACAGGAGGTCAAGCCACAGAACCAAGCCTGCTGAGCCCGATTCAACTCTTTCCCTGCTGAGTTATCTGGCATACCTCTGAGTTACTGAGTTATCCCCACAGGATCGACACATAAATAAAGCCACATGCTAAGCATGTCAACCTCATGGAAGACCGGTACGACAGCTATTTATATCTGGAAGTACTGCAGTCACATGGGTCTGCGGAGTGTGAGAGGCAGCCACCCTCTAACTTAGGAGCTGAAGGCCACCAGAACTACACAGGAAATGACTTCCCCCATCGGCTCCTTCTAAAGTCTCTTCCCACAAAGCAAACCATGCCTTCCCTCTTATTTGAGCTCCGCTAGCCAGTTGTATCGATGGTCAGCATATGGGAAAGGACTCAGTGACGGCAGGCTAACACACACAGCAGGAGGAAGCCACATGTCGGCCCTGCTCTCTTTCCTCTGCCCGTCTTCCTCTGCCATACTATGGTGGCTTCTGGTATCATCAGGACCTCAGCCAGGGCTTAATATCGCCTTGGTGAGCAGGGACAGGACTAAGGAGGCTATCTAAAGGCTCATGGGACACCACAGTAGAGGAACCTAGCTTGGGATTTGTGCTCCCCATGCTTCTGTATCTCATTGTAACCCATCGGTTCAGAGGTAACCCTGAAGTCCCTGCTGACACTCATGGAGAAACTGAAGGGTGTGCTGTACGTGGAAAGAAGCCTGCTGGTTTGATTCATTTTACTAACTGTGTTGAATGTTACAGAGCTGGTTGGGTGTTTCACAAAGCCATGTGAACAGGTGAACTACCAGCTACTCTCTCTCCTCTTCCTCTTCCTCTTCCTCTCTCCCTCTCTCCCTCTCCGGACTCTAAGACTTATTTTTATTCAGGTCTATATGTATGTTTCTGTATAAGTGAATGCCACATGTGGGTGCTCATGGAAACCAGCAAAGATCCCTGGAGCTGAAGTTGCGTACAACGTGAACTGCCTGACATGAGCTCCTGGGAGCCCAACTCCGGTCCTTTGGAAGAGCAGCAAGTGTTCTCAACCACTGAGCCCTCTCTCCTGGCCCTGTCTTCTCTCTTCGCAGCTTTCTAAGTGAGGCAGATGGTTCCCGATCTCTACCAAAAGGGAAAGCTGGGAGGATTGAGGAACTACTCCCTTAAAAGCGGGACACCTAAGAAAAGTCGTCACGTGAGAGCTGTTGGGAAAATCAGGTGTGCAGCTGAGGCAGCTAACGCCCAGGGCCAAGTTTCTTGTGTCTAGGTGGGAGTATCAGTGGTAGACAGTGAAACACATTCATTTACTGATAACCCCGTTCAGGCAGGCAGGAATGTGGAAGTAGATGTGTCCTGGTTTCCTCTGTGAATACTGGGGGAAACGTAAATTACATAACCCGGCCTCCAGGGAATGACATATTTATTTGCTATCTAAACAAAAACAAAGGCAGGGCCTGGAGAAAGGGCAGAGCTCCCTTCCCAGAGCAGCCGGGTAAATTCTCATGATGTCAGATCCAGACAGGGTTTCCAGGGGCAACAACCCCATAACTGTCCCTTGCCACAGAGCAAAAAGTTGAGAAGACTGGGAAGGCCCCGAGTGAGGGTATGCACCAGAGGGTCCAAAACTAACAGACTCGAAGATTCCCTTGACCTTTTGAGCTCAGTGCTTGGCGAGCTTAAGAGACCAGCAGGGAGGCTGGTGTGAGGGGGAGCCTGCGGACTTGGTCCCTGCTGTCAGAGGGGACCACCAGCTCCTCCAATTTTGTTCTCTCCCAGTTCAAGAAACCCATGGGGTCAACATCTTGAAGTCATGGAAGGAATGTCGGAAAAGTTGACTCTTCTGCAGGCGCACGCCATGAGCTATTCCTAAACTGTAGAGTCCATTTAAATCGGGGGTCGGGACTTCTGGGTATTATGAAGCCACAAGGACCCACTGTCCGGGGCCGCTTCGCCGTACCTTTTGAAGTCTGTCTCATGATGCCTTTCTGGTTCTTTCGAAAATTCTGCCAGAAGTACTTATTTTTCTTCTTCCAATCTCCTTTTCCTTTAAGAAAGAAACAAAGGAAGGAAAGAGAAAGAGAGAGAGAGAGAGAGAAAGAGAGAGAGAGAGAGAGAGAGAGAGAGAGAGAGAGAGAGAGAAGCACATGCAATAAATTCACTGATAACAAAAGCAGTCTCTTTCTCACAATGCCAAAGCTTGAACGAATACTCTGATTCCACAAAAAGACAGTTTTTCAGTTTGTGAAAGACTGTGAAATAGCTATAAAGTTGTTTAAAAGAAATGCAAATTTGCTACGGGGGGGGGGGAAGGCCCAATGGGGTTAAGAAAAGAAATACGGGGCACATCAAAAGAGCAGGCCGAGCACGTGCTCTGGTCTTCCCTCGGATGTCTGTTCAGCCAGTACGCCTCATTCTGCCTCGCCCCGTGGTGCATTCTCTCCCTTCGGCTGCAGCCACAATTATTTCCACGTTACCACAAACAGAGGGCTTGCAGAGGTTCGTTTTGTTCTGTTCCCGCTGTGCACCCGCCCTTGCCTTATTTCTCTCATTCCCAATGTAAGGAAGGAAACACGAAGGCTGCTATGCCCTGGTGTGCACAGACCGGCTAGCCTGGTTCACTGTGGTGTTTGGTGACATGGGTCTGTAGCACAGGTGAGGCATGATCACCGTCTCTCTAATGTTTAGGCTTCTTGGGGGCCAACCTACAGATTAACAAGGTCACAAAGACAAAAAAACAAAAACAAAAACAAAAACAAAAAAAACCAGAGGTCGGTCCTGCTGTGATATCTATCTCAGTCTCCTTTTAACTTCCCACCCATCTCAGACTAGGATTGGATGATTCACCAGTGAAACCAAATTTGCCATTAATAGACATTAAAAAAAAAAAATCTTAGGGTTCTAGTAACTGGTAACACAAAATAACCTTTTTAAACGTAAACAGGCTGGGAGATGTAGCTCAGTCAGTGAAGAGATGGTTTCACAAGCGTGAGAAGCCAAGCATAACCTCCCAGGACCCACGATAGCGAAGCTAGGCATGGCGGCACGTACTTATAACCCCAGCACCGGGCAGGAAGAGACAGGCAGGTCCTTGAGGCTTGTGGGCCAGCCATCCTAGTGATTAGGTGTGTTTGGGGCCGATGAGAGACTCTTGTCTCAAACAACAAGGTGGATGACTCCTGAGGAAGCCAAGGCTGTCTATATCCTGTGCATACGCGCGCGCGCGCACATGCAATTCAAAAATTGTAAAAGACGGACATAAGGGAGGACAGTCAGTGAATGGGAAGGCAGTTCTTGACTCTTTAAAAAGAACAGGCAGTAGCATCAATGGCTGCCACTGTGCTGATGTGGCACACCGAGAGCAGCAGCCCTGTCTCCATTTGGTGGCTGTCTGGTTGCCCTGTGGCCACTGGAAACAAGGCCCAGCAAAGCGGCGGCTTCCACAGTCTAGACTGGCGGTGCCAAGCAATGATGCATGGAGTAGCCATGTGGGAACTCCATCTCTGGTGCTCCCAAGCTAGCAAGGGTGTCATTTGTCAAAACAGGATGTCCTCATTTAAATGCCGACAGCCCTGGAGGCCTGGGGATGAAACCCAAGCCCTTCTGCCTTCCATTTCCTAGGTCCTCAAGGCTAGTTTCATAGGGTCTGCTGCCTGTGAGTGAACCCGTAAAAGCAGACATCAGTCATGAAGGGTGAAAGCAGACTGAGTATCAATCACTTGGCTTCTTAAGGCGGAGTTTGAGACCATAATGCATTTCTCTGCCTATAAGCTGTATGCCTTTCCTTCTCACATTCCGTGTATGTAATGGAGATAATAAAGATAGCTAATATCTCTTCATCACTTATCCAAGCACTTTGCTATTTAACAGCCTAGCTCATTTAACTTGCTCAGGCTCCTCCTCCTTTTTTAATAGTACCAGGGTCTTACCATGTATCTCAGGCTGGCTTTGAACTCTCTATCTTCCTACCATGTGCTGAGCTTACACTTACATCCTACCATGCCCACTGCTACTCATAGGGTCTGCTTTCATTCCATGCAGGAGGTGAGATAAAACAAGGCCTGGAGAGGCAGGTGTCTTCCCAAGGTTACAATAGCTGGGGTGGCATTCATGATTCAAATCCTGGAAGCCGGGTTGGAGAGCCTATTACCCACCCACCCTTTGCTATATCAAAATAGATCTTATTGTAATCAAGGATATATAAAATACATAATGCCTTGAATGCACGTTATTTACTAAACATTCTAAACATTCCAAAATTGAAGAGTTTATCTGAGGGCATCATCAGCGACACAAACTTAAGGAATTTTCTGATAGTGTCATCTGTTTATGACAGAGAAAATTATCAGCCATAAAGATCCAGCAAAGAGGCTTGGTCAATGAGCTTATGGCACAGTCAATATGATGCAGAAGTAAGCCTCTTACTGTTAAGAATATTTATCAAATGGAAATACTCATAAACTGTCCCATTTTGAAGACCTGTAAAACAGTATGTAGACTGTGATGCCACCTGTATTTTCAAAAGAACAATTCCTAACGGGACAAAAGAGAAGAAAATCGCACATCGAATACCAGGGCTAGAGACGGCTCAGCCAGTAAAGTGCTTGGTCTAAAGCATGTGCAGCTGAGCTGGATCCCAGCACCCACAATAAAAAGCAGGGCACCGTGGTATGTGTCTACAACCCTAACGCCAGGGAGGCAGACGGGCAGGTTTCCCCAGAGTTTGCTGGCCCGCTGTCTAGCGGAACAGGTGGAGTTCCGAATTCAATGAGAGACTGCTCAAAATGTAAGGTGGAGAGTGACTGAGGAATACCCAATGTGGACCTCAACCTACACGCATTTGTGCACACACAGAGACACACACAAACACACACAGACACAATCTTTACAGTGCTCGTTTCTGAATGGACAGATTTTTGTGTGTGTGAGGTCTGTAGCTTTGCATGTCTGTATATCTTCTATAAATTATGAAAAGAAAATAATCAATTAAATATTTAAATCAAAGGAAGTGGTACTAACCTACACAGCCGTCTTCCGAGTTTGATTTATGAAGAGGGTACCTAGAAAAGAAAACAAAATGTATATACATATTGCCAGAGGGCCTTGGTTTTATGGAATTTTCACTGACAATCTTCCTAACCAGCTGGATTCCGGACCAACAGTATTTATTGGAGCCTGGGGAATTTCTAGAGTGGGTCTTCTTGTACCTGTCTGCTGAGTTCTTGGAAAATGGGTACCATTTGTCGATATTGATTAATGAACCAGTCTAGGACAGGATCTATATTTTAAAAAGAATGTGGGCTTTCACTAAAGGCTGCTGAAGGATCTTGCACGTCTGTGAAGTAATCACTAGCTAAGTTCCTGCCACCGCGAAGTCTGTAGGGTAAGTGGAAAAGAAAAAGTTGAGAAGGAACCTATCAACTCCACAGCACAAAGGCTGCTTGGGCCAGCAAGTGAGTTGCATCGGCGGCTGGAGAAAAGACCAGGGTAAGCTGCGGAGGTGGCAAAGGCAGTCAAAAGGAGACCAGACGCCCAAGTGGAGGGGTAGCCAGTATGGAGCTCCTGCAGTTGGTGATAGCAACTGGCAAGGTTGATAGTTGGTCTTTCCAGATCTTATGAGGTTCAAAATCAAGCCAGAAATCTGTTATCCTTACTTGTATGAGGGCTTCACATGTTTAAGTCATGGCAAATTTTTCTAAAGATGGATCCAAGTTAATCACAGTTAATGTGTCTGCGTCACATCTCGTCTGTCAGCGAGTGACAGCTGAGCCTCGTGAGCCCAAGGAACACGGGAGGTGACCCACAGGCTAAAACCAGCGAGTGAGCTGGTCCTCTAGACAGCAGCACTCAGTCAGCACCAACTTCAAGCACCAAGGCAGGGAAAGCAAAGGATATTAACATCCAAGGGGGTGGAGAGACGAGTCGAGATGAGATCAAATCCTCATTTTCTGGGTACAAACTCTAGAGGACAGAGTTGGTGTCCTCAGGCACAGGCATGGCAAAAGGAAAACCAGGAAGAGCCTGTATCAGAACAGAAGTTGGGTACTTAGAGAATTCACACCCAAATCATCTCGCTAAGTTCACTACCAGAAAGGAAGATAAAAAGATGCCTGGCTAAACGCTGTAGCTACTACCTGGATGCTTAGAAAAACCAGCTGTGAGGTAAGGTATTGAGAGAAAACACTGAAAACCATCAGGGGGCAAGTGAAGGACCTCCAAACACCTGACAGAGACCTTGCAGGTAAAGGGACCTCAAGAACTTTAGGTGCAGAAGAGGGCACAGGGCCCCCGAGGATTGAGCCACTATGCAGATGCACAGGCATTGATGCTGACTGGCATCGGATGGGTACCCAGACCCCGCAAGCGACATAATGTTCCACATCTGAGAGGAGAGAACTCCTTCTGACTGGCATGAAGCCCTGAAAGAGCTCCATGATAAACTAGGAAAGGTACTAAAAACAGATGCAGGAGAAACCACTGCAGAGGTCAAGAGCTGAAATATGACTCATCTTCCTTTCTACCACATTGTAGGTATGTGTGCGCACATACAAACACACCCACACACACCCACAGAGAGGAAACAGACCTGATCACCAAACTACACTCCCCCGCCTCGCCACCCCCCAAAAATCCAGAATTTACTATTTTTTGTCCTCCTACCCACGGCAAAAGTAAAAGAGCTTCGACTCATGTCTACTTGAAAGGCTTTCAAGTGGCAGCCATTTTAAGTGTTATACACCTTCAGCCGATCTAGATCTTGCAATATTACATGTAAGGGACGAGGTCATACGGTAGGAAGAAATGAACCTATTGTTAGGGAGGAGGGTGGATATGAACAAGAATGCGTACAGGGACAGAGCCATAGCTCAGCTGGTAGAGTGCCTGTCGAGTGCACAAAGCCCTGGGTTTGACCCCATCACTGTAGAATGCCCAAGACAGTCGGTGTTCTTTTGTAATGTTAGCACTGGGGAGGTGAAGGTCTCTGCTGCACAGAGAGTTCAAGGCCAGTGTGGAACACATAAGATCCTGTCTCAAACAAGCAAAGGAGGAGGCACACAAAGACAGGAGGGGGGTGTGGTTGGCCTGGATTGTACTTCGGGGGTCCAGGGAGATCACTAAAGCCGTTCTAGATACATCTGCGAAAGTCCCCTTAGATAATTAACTAAGGGAGAAAGGCTCACCCAGCTGAATACGGATGGCATCATCAAATAGGCTGAAGCCTAGACAGGCTATAAAAAGGGAAGGAGAAAGTCTTGATGCGCCAGGCATTTTTCTCCACTTACCAGACACGGTAGTGAACACTGTACACTGCATACCACCTGCTCTCTAGACCATGATATCCTCCTACCTGGCCTCAGGTCCAAAGCAAGCAAAACCAGGAGCCCAGGCAGATCCTCTCTAAGTTGTCTGCTCTCTGGTCTTTGTCACAATGATGAAAAGTTGACTGTCACAGCAGGAGGGGGTGGAGGAGCAGGGTACTCTATGCTCATGGCCACAGGTGAATTGTGAGACCAGCAAACACTGTCAAGAGTGAGCCCTGGGCTAGCTGGCTGGAGAGGAAGGCAGGGAATCTTTCACGAGAGGTCATCTTTGAGCTGTTCTTGAATAAGACAAATCTTCCTGTGTTGCATTTTTAACTCAAAGTCATTGTAGCATATGCCCACCCACGTGCTTCAACTGTCCTTCACCCACCAGTTCTAAGTGCCCACTAAAAGTGGAGGGGACAGCACAGTGTCCATTTTCACACTTACTGAAAGCACTAGGAAGGTATGGACCCATTGCTAAGAACCAAGTGTATGAAATATCTCCAGCGCTGGATAAAACCAGCTACCAACGTGGTCAGAGCTTTGTAACAGTTCTTTACATCTAAAGAAATGTCTTCTCAAGAAAATGGTCTGCAGAAATAGTTAAGTCCTCTGATGACTGAGAGTGATAAATCTGAATGGATTAAATGACTTTTAACTAATCATTTGATTTATATTCCAATTTTATAGGAAGCTATAGTCCCCACAAGTCTATTGCTCCATGGCCACTTACTTGGCAGTCACCAGGGATCACACCGGGTGGCCTGTTGTGGCCCTGTTATCTTTTGAATGTATGTCTTGCCCTCTCTGGATAGAATGAAGATAAACCATTTCAATCCTATCTTTGAGAAATGTAAAGGTAATGTAAAAGGTAAACGTAAAGGTTCCTTTCCATCCCAAAGCCATCTTTTCATACTTCCAGGCAAATGGAAATGTTTGGTGCTATAAAAATGCTTCCAAACTCGCCATTTCGGGAAACGGCACCTTCTCACTGCCACCTAGACATTATAAACCTATGTAATCATAGGTTCCTTCCCAAACACAGACTTAGCTCCTTTTGTTATTTTCATTCACTCTCTTCAAATTATCACGTGTTGGGTATTTTACCCTCACATTTCACAGCACCCACGTTTCTTGCATTTCCCCCAGATCACCAGAAGATGGCACTGTAGATTCTTTGTTCAATTGTGATACAGAGTGTGGAACTTCGTTTTTAAATTTTCACAAGTTTACAACACTCAGACTGGTCAAAGCCAGTGTCTGCTAAGTGTGAGGCTCCTCAGATCATCACCCCACCTCTCAAAAGAGAAAAGTGACACTGTGAATCTGGACAGAGTAAATTCGACCTGCAGAGCCTGGCAGAGGAGGAATGCAAAATGCCACGTTTTTTTTTTTCCCTCGCCTTGAGACCAATTCTAACATCCATCCTGCAGGACCTGAAATTAGCCATGTAACCATGTCCAAGTCTGGATGAAAGCAGGCAGAAGAGTCATTTACTGGTCCTGTGGTGGAAGAAATGAACTCTTGGAAGTCAGCTCCAAAGAGGCTGCACCTCCAGTCACAACCTCCTCCTGACCTCACACAGTGCCCCTGACAGCGTCAGTCCTAGAAGGTGGTTTGTGGGCCCGTGAGCAACATCAGTTTCACTGATAAAGGAGCAGAAGGAACGGGGACCAGGAAGCAACACTTAGCACTCCGTTGCACTCTAAAAGTATTACACCCCAAAGACTCAAGAGGTCATAACGAACAGACCACTATTCACAAGAACTTGTGATGTTATGTTTCCCAGCCCAGATCTGAATGAAGTCTAGGGATACATGAGAACACTCGAGGAGCTGGCTGCAACACCTTCCGGTCTGCTGACGGAAGGAAGGAGATAAATAATGTGACTCCGACTCATTCCTTCTTGTAGCCGTTCAAATATTCTAAGGTGCACCCAGGTAAGCACAACTCTAGCTCCTTTTCACAGGCCGAGACCAGCAAAGCAAACTAAATACCTACGCCCAAAGGAAGTCCTGAACTATATACACCATGTCAGGGTTCCCATGGGTGTCCCAGAGTCTTCACTGTAACTAAACAAACAAACACACATGCGCGCGCACACACACAAACGCAGTTATAACCTAATTTATAAGCAGTAACATATGTTATACATTACTAAAAGCCGGGACTTACAGGGATTTTATGGCTCCATAATCTTAAATCTCAGGATATAAAACTTCGGCGCTAGTTTTCCCCATGCTAGATTTTGAATCAGGGCTCTCGCTGTGTCTGCTATTACCCAGCGTTACCCCAGGCTGCCCTAGAGTCCCCAAAGCTAGCCACCTTCTCTGGAAGTAGAAAAAGGGCATGACTGTGCTATAAGATGGGAAGGTTGGGAGCCTTTGCTAGGTGTGACAGCTCATGGCTGCAATCCCAGCGCTGGAGAGGCCGAGGCAGTATTACTGCTGTGAGTTCTAGGTTAGCCTGGGCTACAAACTCGACTCTGACTCAAAAACAGCTTACAAATCTTACAGAAATCAATTTCCTTTTTCATGAGCTATGTAAGTATAATTTATATTGTGCTTGGTAATGTATATGTATTAGATATATACGAGGGTTTTAAATGTTTTTATTCATCCTTTGAGAATTTATACAATATTTTGTCATATTCTTTCCCCTCCCACAAATCCTCCTGAGCATGAGGCTTGCATTGGAGTGTGCTTGATATAGTGCTTGATATACCTACCCAATACCAATCTGTTGGGGAAAAAAATGGATTTTTTTTCTTCCTCTCTCCCAGTAGTTATCCATTACAAATAGCATTTTGGCTAGGGTGGAACTTTGTGTCTACTTCTATATGGAGTTTTTCTGAGACAGGACTTCATGGCTGACTTCTAACTTGATATGTAGCTGAAGATTAACCTTGAATTTCTCATTTTTCTGCCTCCCTCTCCCAAGCGCTGGTAGATAGGACTGTGCCACCCGCCCTACTTCATGCGAGGAAAACAATCTGAGTCAGATCCCCAGCCTGATGAATATTGTCCTAAGATACCAAATATATTTTTCATCTCATGAACATCTTCTCTCTACTTAGTAGAAATAAATATGGGATAACATTCAGTTACTACCATCTACCTACCACCTGCCATAAAGACTCAAGATGTTCCCCATCCCCAGCTTCGGGGTCAGGACTGAAGTGAGGTGGGCAGGGTCTGAGCCATAAGGAAGGGCTCACTCTCAGGGTGTGTAAAAGACAAAGGTCAGCACCCCCTAGTGCTGAGTCCTACATATAACTCTCTTGCTTTAGTCCAAACCTGATCCTTCCTAGGCTTCATATACAATCCCACCCACTTTGCCTGACAGTAATTCTCATCCAGTCTTACAACTCCGTAAATACCGAGCGCAAACAGCAACACACGTCACATTTTATCAACCCCGTCAAAACATTCTCTCATCCAGGCCTTTTTCCTTTCATCTCGGGGTCTTCTCTCAGCTTGTAATTTCTTCTTGTTGTCCTTAGCGTGGCTTGTTGGCTTTTTGTTTTGCTCTGTCCAAGGCAACATCCCACAGGGGAGCCCACGTTAACCTTAAAACTTACGATGTAGCCTAGGCTGGTCTCAAACTCCCAGCAATCTTCAGGCCTCAGCTTTCCTGATGGCTGGGGCTGGGGGCAATTGCCACCATGCTCAACTTTGGCCTGTACTTTCCAGCTTGACAAGGTCACCTCCACAAATGATTAAGGCAGGTGTGCATAGTGTGATATCCAAGGTAACAGCCCAGCCCAGGGTAAGAGTCACACACGATGAAGTCAGGCAGATTTGCAAAGAGACAGAAGGCGCCTCATATTTATGCCTTGATGCTGCTGGATGAAGAAGCAGTGATAATGGAAATGGTCCATACCTTACTAGGCTGTTGGGACAGTGTATGACTAGATGATTGGAAACACCTTACATGGTGCCTGGTACCTGGGAAGATCTTGTACACAATACCTACATAAATATTCATCAGCGCCACAGGCAGACTGGAACCCGCAGGCTGCTCTACAGAACCAACCATCATGGCTTCAGCACACGATGCCCTCACACCTCCCCTAGGCTAGATTAAGACATTTCCAGTCACCGACTGGCTCTGTAATAATTGTTTCATGTCAACTTCTCGCCAGCATTTTGATATAGCTATTTCTTCATTTCATAAAAGCTACTGATTAATAGAATCCCGACACAAAAGACACTTGGTGTTGGACCATGGTAAACACATCTCAAATGTTCTTTATCTAGTTTATTTGTTGCATAATATTTCCATTTGTTTATATCTTATTGTCAAGAAATGGTTCACTGGGTAGGACTGCTTACTGATCTTCATAGGTCCAGAGGTAAGTCCCTAACAAACACGTCAAGCCGCTCACAACCACCTGAAACTCTAACTCCAAGGGAACCCACACCTTCTTCTGGCCTCTGAGGGCATCAATGTATACATGTGTGTGTGTGTGTGTGTGTGTGTGTGTGTGTGTGTGTGTGTATAAAATTTAAAGAATTTTAAAAAGTCTTTATATCCTAATGTCTCCGTAGGGCAGTATTTAGCTTGGTAAAGCATAGTATATACTAATTTTTTTTTTTTATTAATGATGAGCAGCTATTTCACTATGGACACATTCCCTGGGAAATGACTTAAGTTCGTCAATTATGTCACCTTAACTTTCTAAAAGCAATGATGAGCTTTTCAAGTTTATGAAGTATAGATGCTGTCCCAAAACAATGCTACCACTTCATCTTTAATTCTGCTATGGACAAGTCTGTGACAGTTGTCACAACTGCCAACTTGACACAACCTAAAACCACCTGGGAAAAGAGTCTCAATGAGGGATTGCCTGCCTCAGATTGACCTATGTGCATGCCTGTGGGAGACTGTCTTGATTACACGTGAATTGATGTGTGAAGACAGCCCACTGTGAGTGGCACCATTCCCTAGGCAGGGAGCCTTAGACTGTATAAGAATAAAGAAAGCTAGCCCTATACAAGCATGAATGAATTTATTCTCCCCTTACTCTTGGATGGGGTGTTGACTAATTGCTTTGAGTTTCAATGTTGGCTTTCCTGCAATGATTAACAGCAACCGGGAATAACAAGTCAAAACAAAACAAAACAAAACAAAAAACCCAAAAGCCATTTCTCTCCTAAGCTGCTTTTTGTCAGGGCATTTTATCATAGTCCAGAGAAGAAAGGACAAGGTCCTATTATCATGTGGCACAAATTCTTATACCCAGAGACTGATGAAAGCACTGTGAAGACATTTGGGTTCTCAAGTCATGAATTTTGGCTCTTGTAATTTTTCCTGCATTTCCTTTCTATAATAAATACCCTTGGTTCAAAGTCATTCTCAAAACCATTTTAAGTCAGGCTATCCCTTCCATACGAGATGTCTCAAAAGGACATCTTATTCAGAAAGTAAGAACAGCCTGTATGATACCTAGAACATGCCTGCATACGCTAAACACTAAAACGTAATAAAATATGGCCAAATATAGTATCTCTTCTCCCTGGACTTGGACCCAAGTCTTTCTCAGACCTTCTGAAAATGCCCTTCACCTTCTCAGCTTGGTTCTCTGGCACCTCCAGGGTGGCCAACAAATTCTCCAAGCAAAAACGGGGCTCCAAGCCATCAAAAAACCCTTCACAGAGGTGCACTGAAGGAGTGTTCCTCCTTTCACGCACCAGCTAGTAACTTGTCCTGCAAGTTAATGATTCAGGTCACTGGCAGAAATGCAAGACTTTCACGTCTGACGAGCAGCCAAATGCCATCTATCCACAGCGGAAGTCCGGGGCCTGACTGTGTCCAGGCTACAGGCTCATTAAGGCTGGGACTTAAGAGCAGAAGGCTGGAGTGGATCACGTTGTGCTGTGGTTTCAGGCTAGGGGTTAGAGAAAGGCAGAACCAAATCCAGGACAGGTTTGTTTATGTTCTGTTCTCATCCAATCCCTCAGTTCCCAGGGACCTCTCACGGGTGGCTTCTCTGTTCCATCTGGGCCACATTTTAACCTTTCTTTTATTGTTTTTTTTTTTAATCTCTTTCTCCTTTTCTCTTCCTTTCTATTTCTGTTTCTCTGTCTTGAACAGACTCACATATAGGTAAAGCTGGCCTTAAACATGCTGTTTAGCCTAGGATGACCTTGAACTTCCAATCCACCTGCCTTCACCTGATTACTAGGGTAACAGGCATGTACCATCTCATCAGGTTTTACATAGTGCTAGGGAAGAAATCAAGGGCATGCTTAGGCATGCTATGTAGGCAAGCATTCTATCAGCTGAGCTACATCTCCAGCCCTCATATTTCTCTTCATTTATGACTGGGTGGTTCAGAACTAAATAAGAAATGCATATAAAATGAATACATGGATGCCAGTTTTGCTGCTGATAATCACTGATAGTAACAACACATATCCAGCACCTATGATAAATGTCTTTTCAGTTCCTCCAAATGCAGTAACCCATCTTCAGAATATCTCTGTGACATATTGGGTCCATAATATTTTAAGTAAGATCATACAGAAAGGAATCATAACTGATTAGTCTCATATAAGATCAATGATGAACTGTTGTTTGCTTGGTAGAGATAATGAAGTTCTATGCTACTTAATGAGGGAACTGTATCACAGTCCAGTACACATCTTCCACAAGTTTATAATTAATCAAGTAGATTTTATTAACTTTCTCTAAGGTAATAAATTAACTTGACTGTTACTTCAATAACTTTTCTCATGTTCTCTCTCCCTCCCAGAACCATGGTTTTGGTTGGGTGGCAGTGTGCTCTGTGAAACTACTTCCTCAGACTCCCTTGCAGCTAAGGGGGAGCAAGTATCAGTCTCTCGCAGAAAAGAAATACTAGAATTTTTCTGGTAGTTCTAAGACAGTGTTTCTGTGATTAAGAGAACTGACTCAGTACATGCACCCTCTTCCTTTGCTCTCCCCTTTCACCTTGTCTGAAACACCAGCAGCAAACCCAAGTAGTCATCATTTACTATAAGGAAGGAAGTCACAGTCTAAGGATGCTATAGCAGAGAGGAAGCAATTCCAGCTGCACCAGTCTCTGAATACCACCCTGTAAACTCCTGGATATAGGAGAATATGCAGCCATTTGTCAATGCTGAAGTCAAATTAACCCATGGCTATACAGGCATAGTAGCCCATACCACGTAATCCCAGTACTTAAGAGGCTGAGGCAGGAAGGTCATGAGTTCCAAATTAGCCTGAGCTACAACATAGTAAGATTCTGTCTAAACACAAAACAACCAAACAAAATGAAAAAAAAAAAAAAAAAAGACAAACTTTTACAAAGCATTAGTCTGGTTGGTTTACTATGGTTATATAACTTGTCATCCTTCAGGCCCATGGGGACCCAGAAAAGAACATGCCCTAGTATACAGGTGAAAGTACCAAGGCTCAGCGTGCTTATATAAGGGACATATCCAAGGTCACATAACTGATACAGGAGTCCCTTGTATATGAGGTTTTTTTTTTTTTTTTTTGCTTTTCACAGTTTCAACTACTCATGGTCACATATGGTTCAAAAATATTACTGTTTTTGGATAATCTTACAAATGAACAATTTAGAAAGTTTAAGTATCTTTTGGGCAGGTGACTTGGGTCAGCAATAAAGCATTTGCCAGATAGATAGATACACAGATAGATAGATACATAGATAGATACATAGATAGATACATAGATACACAGATAAATATAAAGATACATAGATAGACAGACAAGCATATAGCATATAAACAAAAATATTGTATATTAGAGGGGAGATGGCTGTCGTTTTAAGTCATAAAGCTGGGAGTTAAATTCAGCTCTTCAAATATCTAGTCCAGTGTTTTTTCAATATAAGCTGGGATCCACAAATACAAAGGCCACATCATCATCTTCACCACTACCTCAAAGTGCTCGGTCCAATACTGTGAGCCCATAGTGTTAGCAAAGAAAGTGCAATACAGGTTTGTAGACTCTGGAGTCTGAAGCCCCAGATCAAACTTTGGCTTAAAAACAAACAAACAAATAAACAACTATTATTTTATTATTATTATGATGATGATGATGATGATTGTTAGTATTAAATTTGTGGTGTGTATGTCTGTATGTCTCTATTTCCAGCACGTGCATGCAGGTACCCGTGAAGCCAGAAGAGGGCATCAGGTACCCGGGAGCTGGAATTCCAGGCAGTTGTAAGCTGCCAGATGCAGCTGCTGGAAACAACCACAAGAGCAGTATGCACTCCTAACTGCTAAGCCACCTCCCCAGCCTCAAACCATAGCTTTCGATGACTCTTCAACAGGCACACAAATAAAGAATTGCATGAAAAGAATTGGAAAGAACCTGTTCGCTCTGATTACTGCGCCCAGTCAACCTCAGTGCCTTCATTTTACGGCTTCCCTATGAACTTCAACTTTTACTTAGGTTTTTATGTCTTAAGAATCATTAGTTTTGTCTAAAGCAAAATAGAAAGAAATTAAACAAAATGGGGTTGGTGCATTCTTTCCACCACAAAGATCTACTTTTCACAAAAGTAAAGGAATATTAGTAACTTTATATGAGCCTGAATAGTCTAAGAAGAAAACAAAAACAAACAAACAAACAAAACCTTTAAGGCTTGGGGAGATAGCTTAGGGGCAGAGCATTAGCCCAGTGTGCGGGAGGCTCCGTGTGATGCCCACGCTGCAAAACTCAAACAAAACAAAAAGGAACAAGGAAACCGCTCTGGCGAACAGTTACATAGTTGCTATTCATTCTGTTTATGAAACAAAATTATTCTTCCCTCTAGTTCTGCTTGAAAAGTTTCTGAGTATGTGCTATTTATTTATTTATTTATTTATTTATTTATTTATTTATTTATTTATTTATTTATTTATTTATTTTCCCAGTAAGGAAGCCATTGGAGGCTACCTCGGCATTCAGCTCTGCAGACCAAGCGGCTGTCGGGCAGGTAGGCCTGCAAACGGACTGCCAGGACTCTGGGCCACGAGAACACTGGGTAATGGATCCCAGGTGAGGGGAGCAGGCATTCTTCACAAAGCTGTTATACCCTACCGAGAAGGCAGACCTCAGGAGGCAGTCTTCACCAGGTCCGGCCTCCTCGGGGTGGGGAGGAGAGAGGATGAGAGGAAGAAAGAGGCTCCATTCAATTATCTCCTCCTGGCGTTGCCATGGTAACGGCTCCGGGAAGCGGGTCAGAACTTTCTCAGTGGCAACAAACAGCAGCTCTCATTCACCACCACCCAAGCCTGCTGGCCACACTGGCTGCTTGTGCCGGCGGCCCCGGCAGGGACAGGGGGTTGAGGAACCATTCTTCTGTCACCTGCTCCGGGGACAGGAGGGGGTGGGGAGGCTGGGGAGGCTGCCTCGGAAGGTCAAAGCCAGAGAACTCTGAGTATGGAGGACCCTTCCTCTCCTAGCTAGAGGCGCTCCTGGACACCACCGTGGGAGCCGCCCGCCCGCCTGCCTGCCTGCCTGCCCTACTTCTCTCCCCAGGCAGCGTGAACAATGTGGTGACCTGAATCTGGGTCCCTTCCTTCCATGGTGACTGGGCAGAACCACTGAGCTTTGTTTTCTCTCGGAACACTTTAAATTCTTGGACAGACACGGGTGGGTGATGACATCTGTAAGCGCATTATAAACACAATGAAAACGGGAACCCAAGCTCCCCTGTCTTATCGTATCTCATTTTGAAATTCCTCAGCATTATCTTAGTCAGACCCCTCATGCCCTCTGCATAAAAAAACCCAGTGGGCAGTTGGCACTAACCCTCGTATCTCATCCGCAGGCTGGCTTTACTTTGCCTTCACATGCCACCCACTTCTGAGCCTGTGGTTTTATCCAAAGTAACTGCATCGGCACCTGCTAACGATGACCAGGATGCCAGAAAGCTCTGCCAGGGTCATCATGAACATAGGGTCTCTCAGCGTCAGCTGACTGTCCCCCCCCCCCAACTCTGCCTGTATTTGAGAAACGGAGCCCTTACATCTGGGTGAGAAGACTCTGGATTGGGTAGCATTTCATGAAAACCCAACTGGATGCCTAGCAATCTACGGCAAAACTCCAGTCTCCAGGGCTTCACAGCCAGAGACGACTCCATCAGGCCTGCGTGCTGTCTTTTCTATTCCAGGTGGTTCCAGGGTGTGGATACGGATGGAAGAATGGCTGCATCCAAACAGAGACGGACAGGACAGCACCAGCTCTATCCTTTCTCATCTTTTGCCCCATCCTATCCCCGCATCTCTAAAAGAAACCAAGCAACAGTGTAGTAAGATTTTGTTGTTGTTGTTTTTCAGTCAAGAATGGGATGTTGCCGGGCGGTGGTGGCGCACGCCTTTAATCCCAGCACTCGGGAGGCAGAGCCAGGCGGATCTCTGTGAGTTCGAGGCCAGCCTGGACTACCAAGTGAGTCCCAGGAAAGGCGCAAAGCTACACAGAGAAACCCTGTCTCGAAAAACCAAAAAAAAAAAAAAAAAAAAAAAAGAATGGGATGTTGAACAACCCTAATCACAAGCGGCCAGGCCACTCCTAGTAGTCTTCTGTCTGTCTGCCCTCATCTGGACAAGGCTATTCACAAGAATACACTTTGACCTTGTGTATTCCCAGGGCACAGGAGGTACTCCTTAAAGACAGGACAACAGAATGGACCAGCAGACCGTCAGAGATGATTAAAAAGATGCTCAGGCCTCCCTGATGCCATCAGACAAACATCTCACACCAATAATGGTCCTTCCCACACTCCTGTGCAACCTTCTGAAGGCCTGCCAAGAGCCAGATGAGGGCCGCATACCCTACCATCGTGCCACTGTCCCCAAGCACCCTTGCTGGTCCCTGTCTTCTGCTTGGGATACACATCCTCTCTAATCTGCTGAGAAAACCTGTAGAAAGGTTTTGGCTCACTCCTTAGGAACCTGTGCTGGACATGGAGTTTGCTAGCATAGATCACCTGCATCACGGCTCCCAGAATCCTCTTCCCTGCATGGATCCCGGTGTGGACCACAGTAGCATTTTTGGTGAGGTGTAGAGGGCAAAAGTGGAGGTGGCCACTTTCTGTGCTTCAAGGTCAGCACAGGCATGAAGACCAGGAGCAGCCAGCGGGTGTCATTGCTGTTCCCTTGAGATTTGAGCAGCATGGGACAGCAAGTGGTCTGTGTGACTCATGTTGGTGTTCACTCACAGACTCATGGCATGTTGAAGAGGGATAGCAATAACTCCTTCGGATCCTCCGTGAGGATAGATTTAAAGGTTTGCTTGGGGATGTTGAGAGATGCTATCGTTCACCCATCCTGGCTGGCTGCCATCTGTCTTGCTCTGCCCACTCTACATGTAATCTTTTAAAAAACTAGAGTACTGATCACTGCTCCACTGAATGACATTGGAGGAACAGCCTCACCCAGACTGTGGAACCAGCCCCTACAAACGTACAAGGTCAGATCCCAGAATAAAGAAAGTCCTTACCCAGTTTGGACATGCAGCTTCAGTGAGGCCCTAAGTTACACAACCTTCAGTGCCCATCCCCACAAGGCCTCTTTCCTTTCCAAGGCTCCTCTCCCATGATGGTTTTTCCACGGCCTTACCACGGTTTGTTTCTATACTTCTATTACCAGGATCTAGTGAGTTTGTGCTTAATCCAGAAATGTGATAAGGGCTTATTAAATTAAGTCTTATTAGCTGCCTAGCCCATCAGGGGTCTCTCCAAAGAATATTACTCTTTTATTCTCCAGGTGGTGAGGTGTCTAAGAAAAGCCCTGCCGCCTGCAGACACCAGACCTGGATATGAGATTCTGATCTTCCCAGCCCAGGCCTTGTGGTCTTAGCTATCATTTAATCGTTCTGAACCTTGGTTTCCTTAACTATAAAATCCCATCCACTTTTTAGATTTGTTAGCAGTTTAAAAAGATGTTAGAGGGTCGGGGGGAGCAGGCTGGAGAAGATGGCTCAGCAGCTAAGAGCACTTACTGCTCTTGCAGAGGACCTGGGTTTGGTTCCCAGCACTCACACAGTGACTCACAACCATCTGTGACCCCAATTCTAGGGGATCCTATGGCCACCACAGGAAGCCGGAAAGTGTGCTGTGTACTTACCTACACACAGACAAAACGCTCATACATGTAAGATAAAAATTAATGAATATTAAAAAGAAAACAGATACACATGGATCCCTCGGTAAATTCCAGGCAAGTCCCTTGTATTCTGCTTGTAGCCTGCATATAGATGCTCCGTTTCTCCCCTCCTTCGGCACTGACCCAATATTCTCTTCACTTCCCAGGCAGGCAGGCACACAGCAGTCACCTCCATGTGATAAACAGCCTTGACAATCGCGGCGCACACACACAGCCGGCCACCTCGCAGGAGGACGCCCGCCCAGGCACGCGGCCTCCAGCTGAAGTTAGGCCAGCTGGAGCTCACTCACCAGACAGAATGAAGGGCAACAGCCTTCTCAGTGGAGAACAGCTGAGGCAGAGCACACTGGCGACGCAGCTGCTGCCCGGCCCCAGCCCCTGCATTCAGGAATGTTGAGCCCCTCAAATATGCCCTGCAACAGCGTGCACACATGTGGACGCAGATAAACACACAAGCGTGGACTTCAGCACACCGACCGCATGGGCTCCACGAAAATGGCTGTTGTTCCTTAGCTGCTCCCCCAACTTGTGACATTGAAAAGGAGACTAAGAGTCATGTGGGGTGACCAAGTGATGGCTGCCACCGATTAGCTCTGCATATGGCCCCAGCTAGGAAACTAAGGACAGACACCCTGACAGGCCTCTGCCAGGCGCAGCACAGCCCCTTGAGGTGAGGGGACAGGCTAGGCACTGTGCCAGGTGTATGACAGCCCGTGGTGTATGACAACCTGTTACTGTGCCTGGTTGATCTCTTAGGAGCCCAAAGCTGAGAGAATTCAAATCCATTGTTTCTGATCCCATGACTGGCAAAGCCGAAGTGCGGGTACAGATTCTGTTGGGCTCTGGCACTCATACCAACAACACAGGCAAACCCCAAGTGACTCCCCCCGCCACCCCGTGCTGATGTCAGCAAATGGAAGGTGCCTGAGGTAGAGGAGCCTCCGGAGACCTCTCAGCCCAGCAAGGCGGAAGTGTACAAGGGCGAGCCCAGAGTGGCGAAGGGCCTTGGTGAGTCCCAGAGGGGCCTTCACTCAAACTCCAGCTCCTGGACAGGCCCTTGTCCTTGTGCCCCTGGCCTCAACATAGATGTTAATTAATAAACCGATTAAGGCAAAAGGACATATAGTGTATACAATAACAGGTGGCTTTTGGTCCAGCAGAGTTATTTCCTGAACCCAACTTTGCAGTTCTGTCTATACACCTACACCGAACTATATAGTTCCAGGACCAGATCATGATGGCCCCGGGCTGCCCTGATTCTCTCTGTGGTACTGTGCCCACCTCCCAGGACAGGAAGCCTGCAGGAAGGTCAGCCCATCTTCAGACAGGCAGGATAACTGATTCACTTCTTCGAAGGCACACACACACACACACACACACCCCCATGACTTCCTCCCTTCCTCACACAGACGCAAACCCAGGCCTGGAACATGCAGGCCTATGCCCCATGGGAACACTGGTGGTCCATCTCACCCCACATCCCTGTCACAAACAGGATATAGAGACAGGATGCATTAGTCTCAGCTCCAGAGGACATGGCTTGACCTGGATTTCCTAGCAATCTCAGAACCTCATCAATTCTTTTTAGTGAATCAGTTCTACTTCTGAGGACAAACAACCGCTCCACGTGTGAATTCCCACATCTAGGAAGGTATTCTAGAGCCAGACCCTAGTCACGTAGGAGGAAAATCAAAGTGACATCAGACTAGAGACCCTGTCCTTAGGGAACATGCCAAGATGGATGCATTCTCAGCCCCTCTCCTAGATAGACCCAAGCCCAGAAACAAGCCTATAGAGAAACAATTTACTACAAAGAGAATGATTTCTTACATGTTTCAAAAAAGTTGGATACAAAGTTACCAAGAATCGGATACAAGGGTCTATTCTTAACAGTGCACTATAACATAACAAATTTTCTTTCAAAAGCACATTTCCTCTCTGTTTATATGGTAAGGCTACAAATGTATAGAGAGAGCAGATGGATGATTGCTTAGGGTTTTGACATCCATAGGACTGTCACAGCTATAGGGCATCAAGTTTCTTCTGAGGTGTGAAATGGTGTGAGATGGATGAGTGTGCTACTGATGACAATTAACTGTGACTACACGAGACACTATTTTCCCCTTCTGTGAACACACTGTACTGTATGTGTACTAGATCTTAAGCAGATAAAGACAAGAACACATATGTGCACACCGGTGTCTACAGCAGCATTCTTCACAAAGTCAAAAAAAAAAAAAAAAAAAAAAAAAAAAAAAAAAAACGGTGGGAAGGATGTAAATGCCATCCGTCAGTAGTGGATACACAGAAGGCTGTATGGTCATACACAAAGGAATAAGTACAACCTGTAAAACTGATGATGCGGATGTCTGTGAAACTCTGAACATACTGAAAACTGGTTGAACTGTACTCTTGTTTGCCTGTGTGCAAATCAAGTGTTGCCAGTCAAACCCAGGGCCACACAGGAGTGCTCTACAGTCCCTTACTGTGTCCTTTTCGTGGAGGAAGGACAAGGCATATGAATCACAACTCAATAAAGGAATCGCCAGAGGTAAGATAAAAGCACTTCCCCCCACAACTGCTTCTTTCAGAAGTTAGAAGAATTCAGTAACGGTGGTATTTTCCACTGTGTTTCTAGATATTGTACCTTTACATGGAATCCACTGTTTCTGCTTAAAGAGGTCGAAAATGCAAGGAGGTTTGAACCGGGCTGCAGAATGGAATCGGGCGGGGCAGGGGAACAGTCTTTAGAAACAGATGGGAGATTGGTGGAAGCCACTACTCTTCCCACTAAATGGTTTTTAAAGTGACCTTTTAGTGTTAATATTCTCAGGCAGAAAGCATGTCTTCAATGCTCTGTCAGTTGGGGAGACACCGATTCAGGCTGGGTAATAATAAGACCAAGAGGGGTCTTCTAGACAGTAATTCTGCGTCTGGGAACAATCCATTGCCATCGTCCTATTTCAAAGAACCCAGGTCAGGGAGTGAGCTTGAGGTAAGCATTGAATGGGCCCTGAGCACTAAGGAAGAGGCAGAGAAGGAGAAAGCCTTAGAGCTCCAGCCAGGGTGACTCATGCGAGGTTCAAGAATATAAGTCACCAGAGCCATGGGCAAGGGCATGAACTTGAGCCATATTAGACACATAATAGTGATAGATAAGATTACAGAGTACTCACTGTGTGTTAGATAGCTTACTAAGTGAGGTAATTACTATAATTACATCCCATTTAGTCAGGAACTGGCCCCAGGATTGCAGAGCTGCTAAGGGAGTGCCTGAATCCAAACTCAAGAGTCTGGAACCAGGCAGGTCACCCCTACCCAATGGACAAAGGGACCCTACGACTGGATTGACAGGTTTGAATCCAGCTCTGGGACCTTAGGCAAGCTACGTAGTCTCAAAAAAAAAATGGTATCTCCTTCAAAGAGCTCATGAAACATAAAGAAATAAAAGACAATTAAATGACTACTATAGGAATAACTGGCTTGTCTCAAGGCTGGATCCAGAAAGACCTCGCTGGGTAAGCAAGCCCATTGCTGAGGTTGGACGGAGCTTGATCACATAATGAAGATGAAAAAGGAAGCTGTGATTTGAACCATGTGTTTGAACATGTCGTTCCTGGCTAGCGGGGCTGTGTTGGCAGGTTATGAAACCCTTGAGAAAGGAAGCGTGGAGGATGCAAGTGGGATCACCAGGAACCGACCTTTGAGGCTTCAGTCGGCTCCCCGACTTCCAGCTGGAGTGCTTTGGTTCCTGCTCAGCTACCAGGATGTGGCCAGCAACCTCATATTCTCACTGCCAGGGCGAGGAACTGACGCTGCCACAGTGCCCTCCACATGGGATGGCCTGAATCCCCTGAACGATATGCCAAAATAAACTCCTCCTTAAACTGCTTCTGTTGGGATATTTGGTCCCAGTGATGCCAAAGTATCTTACACAGGGGAGCATCCCACGTGGTCACACAGCCAGTTCAGATGCTAAGCATGCCACGGGACAGGACCTGCCTGAGAAACCTGCCTGGGGAGCAGGTGGCAGGCCCTGAGGTGGCCAAGTGGGAAGAGGACAGGATATGGGACACAGGGCTCAAAGGGAATGAGGAAAACAGAGCTGGAGGTGTAGGGAGCAGGGAGAGTCGGGCCCTGAGCAAGAACTCAGGTAGGGGCTTCCTGAAGACAGGAAGATAAAGAGGAAAGAGGAAAGGAGGAGACAGTTTCCTGAGCATGTGGGGGGCCGGGGGAGCAGGGTTAGGGGTGGTAGGAGGAGTCTGACGCACTAACAAGAGTCTCCAGCTGCCAGATGAGGCAGGAGAGCAGTGCTGAGCCCCGCACATGTGTGAACAGGGCATGCATTGATCACCAACTGTATTCTAACCACGGCCGGAGCACAGAACCCGCTCTACTGCTTTTGGCTCCCTTTATTTCTCTGCCTTGTCTGCTGCCCTATATATCTGGACTTTTGCTGGCCATAAAATAGCTCAAGTGTAGTCCTCCGGATGGAAAAGGGTGAAACTAAATCAACGAACGTTCAACTCTGGTGAAAGGCGTAGTAAGAAACAAGTTATAAATACTGGCAACAGTGAAGTTCTGCAATTTATTTTAGACATTCCTGCTTCGGTAGATAAATAGATGACTGAGGCTCAGGTTAGATCACTGTGAGTGTCAACCTGGCCCCAGTTTCCAAGAGCAGAAGAATAAAGGTTTTAACTTTATTAGATAAGGTATTTATCTAATGCTGATGAACCCATCTGACTCCACCTTCCTTACTTTTCTCATTGTGACCCAACACCTGACGGGAAGCAACAAGACAAGAAAGATTTACTATAACTCAAGGCTCAAGGGATCCAGTCCATGGTGGGGCGGAACATGAGGTAGCCAGTCACATGTGTCCTCATCCAGGAAGCAGAGCGGGCTGAATACTACTACCTAGCTGGATATTCAGATGGGGATCCCAGCCCCTGGGATGGTGCCTTTCTAAAGCACCCGATAGACACGCAGAGGTGTGTTTCCATGGTGATCTACATCCAGTCAAGTTGACAACTGATGATTGACCATCACAACCCCTACTTCCTAACCTCTGGATTTGCTGAAGCAGCACAATTGCAAACAGTTTGGAATTACAGTGCTGTGGCCAGAAGCTTGGCTACTTTAGTTGGGATCAAATCTGGGTTCTGATACTCAGCGGCTGTGTAGCTTTGCGCAACTTAACGGCCTCTCTGTGCTTCACTTCCTGTGTCTGCAAATTAAGGGACCGTAATGGACAGAGCCTCACAGTGAGGCACTCACAGTACTGAATGTCTATCAAGTACCCGGAAGCACTCTTGGTAGACGATAAACCCTAAAGCTCACATTCTTTTTTTTTTTTTTTTCTTTTCCAGTTTGCAACCCATATGAACGATCTCTATGAAAACACTGCTGTGGAATATTAGTTGAAGATGTGTTACATTTGTTTATGCTGTGGAACACTTGTTTAATGATGCAAAGATGCGTTGCATTTGTTTAACTCTGTGAAGCTGTGCTCCTTTGCCTGTCTAAAACACCTGATGGTCTAATAAAGAGCTGAACGGCCAATAGTGAGGAAGGAGAGAGACATAGGTAGGGCTGGCAGGCAGAGAGGATAAGTAGAAGGAGAAATCATGGAAAGAAGGAAGGAGCCAGCCACCCAGCTACACGGCAAGCCACGGAGTAGGAGTAAGATTTACAGAAGTAAGAGAATGGGAAAAGCCCAGAGGCAAAAGGTAGACAGGATAATTTAAGTTAAGGAAAGCTGGCTAGAGACAAGCCAAGGTGAGGCTGGGCATTCATAAGTAAGAATAAGTCTTTGTGTATTTATTTGGAAGCTGGGTGGCAGGACCCCAAAGACCAAAGAGTAAAAGAGTAAAAAAAAAAAAAAAAAATTAAAAAAAAAAACCACCTCTACAACAATAAAAATTAAAAAACAAAAAACAAAACCAGATGGGCCCCAGAGACCGCTGGCTTCATGGCTTCCGTGAACATATTGAATAGAAAATTCTGGCATTACCTGTCAGGCATCTGGCTCATTTTCAGATCAGTCATATATGTTTATATAACATAACACAAATGAAATATCAGCTCTTTATGGGAAGTACTAATTTCCCACCAAACAACAACTCTCCCTCTTAAGAGTGACATTTGTTCAGGGCAAAAGTGGGTTCAGCCATTGAAACTCTCTTGTGATTCAGCAATTGAATAACTGCTATTGGGGTGGGGGGTACTTTCCGCTCATGGTTTCAGAGAGTCTCAGCCTATCACAGTGGAGAGGTAGGAGTCATCGATTCATGGCAGCTGAAACACATCATGGGGTCTCTTTGTGTCACAGCACATTTAAGTCTACCTGCTGCCAGAGCGAGGGCCTGAACCCATCCAACACTCTGCTTTTGTCCACACCCCACCATTTAAATGATGAAAGGTGTGATCCTTTTTCTATAACTCTCTCCCTTCAAATGTGAGCTACCTGTTCTGGCATTGCTACATCTTAGTGCCCTGAAGTCTGCATGCCCTCCATACCAAGTCGGTGCTTGGTAAACAGGAACCACGTGAAGAAACAAAGAGAAGAATCAGGAATAGGGTCAGGAGGGGTCCTGGGTAAACGTTCTTAAAGGCATGCCTCTGCCATCCCCACGCCCCTTTCACTGTATTTCCACTCCTTGCCTCGAAGATGTAGCAGCCACTTTGAGGTCATGATGACCCTCCCTCACAGCTCTTATAAAAGAAAGAAAACAAAACCAGAAACCACAGCCTGGCTTCCTGAAGCCAGTTGAGTCATAGGGCCAGTCCTAAGTATATGAATGGAAAGAAAATGGACCCAATAAAAGTGGCATTTCTTTATGTCACAGTGTGTCAGGCTTCCTGATACTCACACTTAACCTAATTCCTGAGAGGTATAAAAGATCTTTCCTAGCCAAGAAAAATAAAAGGAAAGAAGAAAAGGCTTTTCCTTTCAGGTATCTTTGAGAAGAGCTGCTAACAAGAAATTTGGCTCATGTTCAACCCTCACAGTAGCAGACACCAATCCAAGATCAGGACCAGGATGTGGACACTACATTTCATCAATAGGTAATGTGGATAGTTGTAAAAATTAAAGACTCAGTCAGATGAAAGCTTCCTTGCTTCCTTGATTATCTTCTCAATGAAAGCCTATGGCAGGAGAGTAGGAGCATGTGGCTGGCCATGCAGCTCAGGGACAGATCTGCTCTAGCACATGCCACACAAGGTCCTCTGTCTAATCACCAGTGCCACAAACAAAAATAAGACAAACACCACCTGGCTGAAAATCGGGATGAATGAGGGTGTTTGTCACAGGGGTGATGGGGCAGGAGGATCCAGTTTCTCTTCCCACTGACCTACCTTCCTATTGTATTTCCCTTTGATTCTATGTTGTATGGGGAGCCTAGACGCTTACCTCCAAACTAGACAGGGGCACCAAGGAATGTGGTGCCAAGCAATAGTGCCAGTACTCCTCACTCCTTGTCCTCTCCATGATAGACTCACTCACCTCCCTTGGTCCAAGCTAACTTCCTGGAACTTAAGACTTTAAACCCTGGTAAGTGTTAAGTACCACTGGAAGAAGTAATGTGTTTTTAAGAAACAGACCTTGTATCATAATCCACGCTAGATCCCTGTCTTAGCAAAGCTTTTACCTGGGGCAGCCGGGTGGGAAGCATGTGAGCTCTGGCCCCAACAACAACTGGGGGGGTCACTGGATCCAGAAGGCAGGAGCCAGAGTTAGCTGATCTTGCCTGTGGCCCCTGAGCCTCTGTACCCCACGAGAAGGCTGTCGTAGGACATGTCTCCCTTTGTCTAGTAAGCTCTCTTACATGCCAAATAAAAAGCAGAAGAATTTTCTGCCCATAAAGCAACACTCTGAGTCAGACTGGTATTTTAGTTGGCAGACACTCAGCGGACACTAACCAGACACAACCAACGGGTTTGCCAGGCCATCTTCCCCAGCCTCAACAAGCAACTGCAAACTGCCAGTCGGTGTGAGGGTAGGAGGCATCCAGGGATTTTCCAGTTGAACATATCTGCACCCGAAAGCCCAACGAATAACTTTTCAAAGTAAACCGTGCATTAAATCTGTTCTAACTATATCCGACTTAGACATTTCGGAGTGATCACTCATCTTTGAAGACAAGGCAAAACCTGAAACCTCTTAGAAGATTTTAATCAAAAAATAATTATCAACTAATGCGTGTTTTTCTACTTTATGGCCACCGTGTTAAAAATTGACTCAGGAGGAACTGCTGGATCTAAAACCCTGGTCAAAGTTTGATGAGGGGCAGGCCGTGCTCAAGTCTCAGATATTCTCCCCACAGAATATTTGTTTGTTACCCAGAGAAAAGCATTATTTCCCAGAGGAAAGCCTGACAGATACCATGGGAAACAGATCATCAAAATTCATTATCTCCAATCATGGGATTAGCAGGCATCATGAGCCTCCTGACGTAATGACTGTGGAGAAGAAAAGAAACAAGAAAGCCCTAACATAAAAAAAACTAGCCTACTCAAAAAAAAAAAAAAAAAGCAAGTTTATAAGAGACTAAGAAACCCTTTCAGACAATGCATGAAAATGCCATGAGTAATTTTTTAAGTGCTCAATTGAAAAAACATAAATGTCTTAGCATTGAGACAAAGAAGAAAGCTGAACTGCAAGTCAGGAGAACTCACTGTAAGTTTTCTTCTCGATAAATCCCCTGTGGTTCTGTCAGAGTGTGTGTGTCTTTGTCCTTAAGAAATGCGTGCCAAAGACTCAAGGGTTTCAGACTGTGATGTGTGCAACTCACTCTCAAATGGCTCAGCAACTGTGTGTGTGTGTGTGTGTGTGTGTGTGCGCGTGTGTGTGTGTGCGTGCGTGTATGTGTGTGTGTGTCCCAGAGAGAGAGAACAAAAGAGCATACACACATTAGTAAATGCTGATTCTGAGTATGGAAGCTTTGTTTTGAGGTTAAAAAAGAATGCTATAATTTTCAAGAACCATTACTAGGGAAGCGAATATTTTAAAATTTTCAGAATGTTTAGAAAAATACTTAAACCTGAACCAATTAAAAGAACAGAGTCAAAATGGTAGATGGGGGGGAGATGGGGTGGAGGGGTTGTCAACAGTAGGTATGGTGCCAATTCTTTTGTTAGCCTCTGAGGAGTCCATCAGTCTCCCCCAGGCCACAGAAGTCCCACCATATTTCCAAGGAAAGGATACAAACACAGAAAACATGACTCACCACCACTGAGGGAAAGGAATGCCCAGCTTAACCAAGGCTAACCCTAACTCAGTGAGTCGCTTCCCCCTCTCATTTCCTGGAGGACTCAGATGCTGAAGGAACACCTGAGCTCTCTGCCTCCATCACACCCAAGTGATACAGCCGGTCAAGAGAATCCATAGCCCATGTTCTCAATGCTTCTCCAGCACCTCAGTACTGCCTATGTTCCAAGTCAATGTCCACATACACCCATGGCCCACTTCAGCCTCAACAAGAGGAGGATCCTGGCAGGATCCAAGTCTACTCAACCAAGAGATTCTTATACAGTGTGTGCGTCTGTCTCCCAACCCTTGCTTTTCATTGGCTCTTTGGTCCTAATGATATTATTTTTAGTCTTGACCCAAACCTACTCAGCCCCTTTAGGTTCGTTCAGAGCTGCAGCTTTCTGATAAAGCGACATTCACTCCTCGATGCTGTCTCTGCCAGCAGCACACACGTGGCTGGATTAGGCCGAGGGGGCTGTAAAGTACACACACACTTGCCCAGCGTGTGCTTCTCATTCCTAAAATACTTTGTTCCTAAACCACTTCTCTGCCTCTCTTGGCACAAGACAGGACAAGTGGCTCTGGGCCAGAGGAAGTGTCTGCTTAGAGATGTGGGCTTTCTTTAAATTTCTTTACTTCAGAGAAAAAAAATCACATGGAGAACATTCTAGCATGATTACAAGGGAACAGAGTAGAAAGGGGGCAAACCGGTAGATAAAGACATTTGGTTTTGGTTTTTGAAGTTGTCTAAAAGGAACACTGAAAATATAAAACCTAGCATTATCTTTTATGAGAACAGACATTACAGCGCCTAAGTGAGGACAAGAAAACAAAAATATCCCTTTAACAGAAAAGGTTCATGCACATGTGCCAGCTTCTCACACATGCATCACATGCTTGTTTTGAGGTAGCATGCCCATACGAGGTACGGGGGGAGACCTTTCAAAATCATTGCTTTCGTTAGAATGTATTTTTATTTTTCTACTTGGCTCCTTTGTGCTTTTTTTCATCCTCTACTAAAAGCAAAGGTCAAAGATGAAAAGCCTATCCCAGCTGGTTTAGCTGCCCTGTCCCTCAAGCTCCAGGCATTTATTGGGGACCCCCTCACGACTAGCTGTGCAAAATTAACGGCTCTCTTGAAAAGCCGCAGGCATCCCCAGCTGGCCTGCAAAGCCCACCAACGGCAGACGTACCACCCAGAACACATTAAAGACTATCACCTCCCACTCCAGCCCAGACGCCTCCCCGGTAGCTCGGACTGGGGCAGGAGGGTGACTTACTTTCTTTCCACTTCTGGTGTTGACACGGTGCTGCAGAAGCCAAGGGACTCCTAAAAGAGAGAGAAGGTTCTCAGCGTCAGTAAGCGACAACGGTGTCTCGTTCCTACAGAATATCACTTGAGAGAAAAGGCAGAAGCCAAACCAGATGATGAAAGTCGCTGTGCTTACTTCGAGCTGGGACCGCAGCTGAAGTGACGTGGGCCCGGCGTTGGGTTTCTCCTAAAACAGAACAGATGCAGCCTTGATGAGACTCCCAAACGTGGCACACACACAGAAAGATAAATAGATGTGTAAGAAGAGATGGGAGGATTTGGGAAGCACTCCTCTGTACAGTGGGAGGAGATGGCAGAGATAAATGGATTTTCTGGAAAACCTGAAATGCTTCTCAGATGGGAGCACAAGACTCTTGGAACGGAACTGCTTTACCAAACATCACTGCTGCTATACTCTGCTCACAGTTTTACTACACACAAGCACCAACCAACAGAGGGGCCTGAGAGTTAATGGTGGAATGAGTCTCTAGATACACTGGGCCATCATCACCAGACACTGAATTTACCGCAACTGTTGAAGCTTATTTTTCAATAACAGCGGAGTTCCAGCCTGATGGTTTTACGTTTACTTGTCTATATTTATTGGGGAGGGCACACACTGGTGCCCTGGCATGCGTGTGGAGGTCAGAGGCCAGCTTTCGGGGAGTCAATTCACTCCTTCCACCAGATGGAACCAGGGATTAAACTCAGGTTGCTAAGTAGAGCTTCAAGGGCTCTTGCCTGCTGGGAGAGCCATCTCGGCAACTCCCAATCTGATTTTGAAATTCTACATTTATTCAAAGGATTCAGTAACGTAAGGCTTGTTGTAAATGTGTGTTAGAAAGCTGGAAGACTAACTGGATATTATCTCAGCCTTTTAAAAAAAAAAATCACCATATATATTACAAATGAACTGGCCTGCTTGAAAATTTACGAAAGCTCTCAGCTTGCAGGTGATGAATGACATAAAAATGCATGATGCTGTGAGTTTATTGAGAAACATTAAATCACAAGGACAGAGGAATCCGCTTTAGAGATAAAATCCACCATGTCCTATAACACCCTTGTTTTATAGTAAATGGATGTGTTTCCCTTGAAAATGTAAAACACAAGGGGGAGAGAAATGAGTTACATGTGATGTAAACAGTGGACGGAGACGGGCTTTGGGGGTCTAAGGGTGAAAGTTGTACTAAGGAAACATTTGGATGTAATTAGAAGAAAAGAGCCATCCACAGCACACAGGGCCTAACCCTAGTGATTTTCCCAAAGAAACCAATTCAGAATCAACATAAGTGTAAGCAAAGGCTTATCTTCTCTGAGGCAGGTTCACAAAGTACAACTGAGGCAGGTTCACAGAGGGTAACTCTGAAACAGACATTTAGAAGCTACTTCTGCCCCCCCCCCAAAAAAAAAATGCCTCTTCACCTGGTCTCACAGCTAACTGTTCAGCCTGGCACCTTTACCTTCATGGAGTCCCTGTCTACCCCCTTTACTTCGGTATAGTAAAGAGAGGTCACTGTCCTAAACCTGTAGGCATCTTGGATTCTTAGAACAGATGAGGATAATTATCTCTAATGGAGAGGCCACACCCTGGAGTAGGAGTGTTCATCTTACAGAGACCAGATCCATCCTCATATGTCATGACAGAAAGACATCTTCAGACCACCTTCACAGAACCAAGACAAATGTCAAGCAAACCACAGTTTGACAAGGACTGCCCACCTATGCAGACCTCTGATCCCTCTGACACACAAGTCAGCACACTGAAAGATGGGCTTGGAGTCACTGGAACCTACCCAATGTGGCTAATTGACTAAATTCTCTCTCTCTTTTTTAAGACTACTCGTTGATGGACATATTGAGAGGAGCAGCTGAGACTAGCCTATAGAGACTGCTGGGGTCAGGCTTTTGCCCTAAAACTCCACTTACTGTTAAAACACACATACGGGTGTGCGCGCGCACTATCAGAAGATATATTTGAATCTTTGATTTCTAAGAAATCTGAGTACTGAGCAAGCCTCAGGCCCCACCCTTCTGCAGCTCCAGAGAGACCAGTTGGGCAGCACTGGCATTTTGAAACTACCTCTTCGAAGTCACTTAGAGGATGGACTAGGGCCACTGGACAGCCCTCCCTTCTGCGACCTTTATCTGGTTCTCTTCCTAACATGGCCACTTCGAAATCTCCTCTGAGCTGATCACCATTACTCACCTTTGGAATTAGCATACTGGGGATAAATGGATGATCCTAGTGCATCAGAGCTGCCAGAATCCAAGTTATCAGGTTATGGTTACCCAAAGCTCAGGTTATCATTCCCCGATCAACTTGGTATAAGATAATAGGCACGTGTGGCAGAAGTAGTATCATTAGCTAGGTTTAAACTATCAGAATGATTCGGATTTCTTCAATAATCTGATTGCAGTAGCTTTAACCATCGTTATATTCTTCAGGACTATATTACATGAGTTTTAGGAACTGTTTCGATCACATCAACTAACACTTAGGAAGTGGGCAGGTCATAGTCATGTCCAATGGTGCATCCTCATAGGCATCGGATTACTAAGTGTATTATTAAAGGTCATGATGAACACAATCACAAAACACCAGCAGAGAAACTTTGCTGAAGGAGAAAGGTAGCAGAGAAATAAGGACAATTTGGAATAAAGCTAGAGATGTGAGGATGTGGCAGGAATCGAGTCCAAACACAGGCCATCACCATCCATGTGCTTTCTCACGGGGTACAGGGGCGGGTTGTGGGAACCCGCTGCCCAACCCTGTGTGTGCGGTGGGTGATGCTGTACTGTATACATTGAAACCAGAAGGAGGGTGGGTTGCATACCATGAAGGCCGGTTTTGTTTCTGCCACAAGGAAAACAATGAATGTGCCAGAATGGGTAGATCTGAGGAGACAATGGTGGATAAACGGCCTGAATGAGAAGAAACATCTTAAGGGACTGGCTGCTCACTCAGTCCCCATGCCACACCCTTGCTTGTGAAGCACCACAGAACTCCACTGCCCTTAAGGCCCTGCTGATTTGGTTTTGTTTTTTAATTTCTACTTATTTACTTACTTGTTTGCTTGTTTATTAATGTGACAGGAGGAGCATGAGTCTGCCACAGAGTGTTTGGAGAGGTCAAAGGACAACTTTGGGAACCGGTTCTCTCCTTGTACTGTGGGTTCCAGGGATGCCACTCAGGTGGCCAAGCTCCCAATGGAAGCCCTTTACCCTGAGCCATCCTGCCAGCCCGCCCTCCTGGTTTTTATTCTTGCCATTGTCCACAATACTTATATTTCTGTACCAAACTTGACACGTAACTTTTACAAGGCAGTGTTTCTAATGTGTCAGAGCTATGTTCAAAGTCCACCTGGTCCTGCGTAGATCCCTGGTACAATCAGCATTCCTGTGCTTACAGCCTAATCTGGAAGCCAGATACTTAAACCTTGTAAACAATACATAGAGAACTTTCAAGTTTAAAATTTTTTTTAAAAAAAGCACTTTTGTAAGCAAAAATACTATTTGCAAATACATACAGCTCAAAGCAAAACCAGTGGCTTGCCAAAAAAAATCAACAGATACTCCTATATGTGCTTTCACCTGCTTGTCCAGGTGAACACATGTGTAGTCCAGTTACATTAACAGCACATGGGTCAAATGTAACACTTAGGCATTGAAACTGAACGAATATATTTTGTTCTAATGTGTCCAAGCCAATTATGTGATACACCAGACTCCAAACCCACCTGAGGGCAGAAATAAGGTCTTGGAAAATGGTTTTCATGCCCCACTCCCCTGTCGTCATCGTTCCCCCCCCCCCTCCGCCCAGCTGTTTCCAAGTTCTTGTGGAAATTCACATTTCTCTGTCCCTTATTGCTGCCAGGATCCCACGCCAAATGAACTTTACAGCTGGAAAGGAAGGAGGGATAAACCACTGTGCTGTTCCAAAGGCAGAGAGGAAGGACACCAAGCACCCACCAGCTCAGCTCAGGGCCAATTTCTCCTCCTCCACAGGACCACAGGAAGGAGGTGGAAAAAGTCAGTCTCCACCGCTCGCTTAGTGGAACACAAGGAAAAAACAGAATGCTGCGTGCTCCCTCGACGTATGCTGGATGAACGCAGGGAGCCCAGTAGCTGATAGCGGTAAATTTGAAAAGTACTTTAAGGCCAGTGAGATGGCTCAGTAGGTAAGAGTACTTGTCACCAAACCTGATGGCCAGAGTTCAATCCCTGGAACCCACATGGGATGGAGAGAACCAGCTCCCTCAAGCTGCATTCTGAGCTCTCCCTGAATGCTCTGTGTGTGTGTGTGCGTACACGGAAAACGTAAGAGAACATTTCACAGAAAGCTTTCTGTGAGAAAGCAGGGTGAGGATCCCGTTGGCAAGGTCTCAGCAGAGATCCTTACAGAAACAGATAAACAAACAAACAAACATAAACTAGACAGAGAACTCGGAAGGAAATCCACAGGCAAACAATCTATTCTTACTTTGATTGGTTTTGACCTCATTTCCAGGGAACCCATGGCTTCAAACACCACTAAGTTCTTTCTTGACTCATAATGCCAGCCTCTTTCTCTTAGACTTAAACACAAAGATAGCAGCACCACGCCTTTAAATTCAAGACTATGAATAAAGTCCTGAGAGTTCAAGGGTGAACACCATAGCTCTCTAGTTGCTATGGAATGCCTACCTCTGGTTTAATCACCCTTTCCCAGAGCTCACTAGACAGGCTGTCATCAACACTTGGACCAGGGAGAGGCAATGGCAGAGATAAATCCCACTGCAGCCTGAAACTGGACATCTATAAAACCCTGATTCCGAGTCCTTTAGCACTTTTTAAACTTAATGCATTACAGTACCCTGGGTGATAGTTTAATACAAGTCATTGGGTCTCACTCCCTATCCTGACTCCCAGGTTTAGTAGGTCTAGAAGATGACACCCAATGCCAACATCTGGCCTTCACATGCACATGTGTGGGAAAGTAGCAACGCGCGCGCGCACACACACGTATGCCTGAAAGGGAAAAAAAAACAAAACAAAACTCATAACTAGCTGTTACACTGGTTGAGAAAGAAAATCAAGTAAAAAAAAAAAATAAGAGTCTCAGGAGGTTGAGACAAATGTCAAACTTTAGCCCGTGGCAAACTTTTTATAATAAACGCTTGCAAGATCGGATTTATAATGGAAACACAGGCCGAGAAGGCTCCGATGTAATATACATAAATGATATGTTTCTGTTCTTGTGTGGTGATTTTCTTCCCTTCTGAGCATTAATCTTTGAATGACTTACTCTATAAATTATTGAACTTAGTTCAAAAGCAAATGAAATTTAAAATACCCATTTATTGAATGGCAAAAGTGCCATGTTGAAATTACTGTGATTTATCTGTTTCTTTAACGATTCCTGTAGCAAACTTACTTCATTGCTCAAAATTATTACCTGGATGCATAGTTTACTCTGGTCTAAACATAAATCTACCCTCACGGGCGCAGCAGCAGCCATTAGTCAGGATCTTGTTCGTTCCTTCACAGCCGCAAGGCCAACTTTTTCTCTCTGCACATCTGAAACTGCTACACTCTATGTTGTACGAATTGTTACAGTGGAGAAGGGAGAAGCACCATTTAACCAGGACAGAGTTCACCCACCCAGCCCAAATGCCTGACTGTATTACACACGGTTCCAGCAGCTCAAACAGGAAGTACTGATTGGCTCCGTGAAGACAATCCTGTTAATTGTTAACGGATAGTTAATCCTTGATGATGTGACTGGATTTGGGATGACCTAGGAGACATGGCTCTGCATATGTCTTTAAGGACACTTCCAGAGAGGTTCAACTAAGCCTCCTGAATGGACTGGGATATCATGCTCAATAAAGGGGTAGGTGGGAGCCAGCTGGGCATGCTCACTTCCGACAGTAAGTAGATACAGTATAGCCAGAGGCCTCCCATGCCATGCCTCTTGCCATCGTGGTGAACCATATCACCTCTCAGTGTGACCCAAAGAAGTCCTTCCTTTCTCCACTTGCTTTTTGTTGGTGTTGTAGTTTGAGTTTGAAATGTCCCTGTAGACTCGTCTTGTGTTTGAACACTTGGTCCCCAGCTGGCGGTGCAGTTAGGAAAGGTTCTGGAACCTTTAGGAGGTGGAGCCTCACTAGAGGAAGTACGTGACTGGGGACAGGCTTTGAGGTGTTGTAGCCTGGCCTCACTTCCTGTCTGCTCTCTGCTTCTGGACTGCTGGTGTGTGATGGGATGACCTCATGCCCCTGCTTCCAGACCTTCACCGCCATCGTGGACTCAATGCCCTCAGCCAGAATTAAACCCTTTCTCCCTTCAGTTGCCTTTGTCTGGGTATTTGTCACAAAAATGAGAGAGTAACTGTAACGGTCAAGTAGTTGATCACAGTGGTGGGAAAAGTAACTGTGGCCACCGAAGTGATGTGCATTGGGCATCCATAACTGTGGGTAACACCACCACTGCAGCCAGGACACTGCTGCTCTACCAGGGAGAGAAATTCTTGTTTGAAAACCCAACTTCTTTCCATCACCTACAGGAGGGCTCCCCAGGACCCTCCCCGAAACCCCATACACACACACACACACACACACACACACACACACACACGTACACACGCACGCACGCACGCACGCACACACTTTGGGGCTAGCGGTGTAGCTCAGTGGAAAGAACCCATTTGAACACATGTGAGGCCCAGGGTTCCAGCCCCAGCACTGTGAAAACACAAAACAAAAATGACATGAATATGACAGCTGTCAATTAAATGGGCCAATATATAAAGACTGCTTGAGCTGGGGAGATGGTTGCCATGAAAACACCAGAGTTTTGGATCCCTAGCACCCAAGTAAAAGGCTCAGCATGGCAGTGAGAATCTGTAAATCCAGCCCTGAGGAGGGACAGTAGGAGGATCCTTGGGACTTGGTAGTCAGGCTAGTCCAGCCCATCACTGAGCTCCAGGTACAGTGAGAGACCCTGCCTCAAAATCTAAGCTGGAAGGCATCGAAGAAGAATCTAAACATTGACTTCTGCCCACACACATACCCGGGCATACACATCAACAAACATGTGTACCCTATACTTGCACACACACAGGGTGCTGATAAATTAATAAGAAATATTACTTCAGGTAGGAAATAGACTCATGATTAGCAGAGATGAATCTCAGAAATAAAGACATGAAAATAGGCATGTACAAATACTCAAAAGAAATTTTTAATATTTGCTGAACAAATATATATGTCAGATAGAAGGCCACAGTAATAGCTGAGTTAGAAAAGCAAGTGGGAACCTTAAATGTAACTTTTATTCCCTTTTTAAGCTCTTCTGATCTCCCTACAGTGTGCAGATTCTACTTTTACAACCATAAAGCACAACAATTTTTTCTGTTTAAACTACATGTTATTATTCATTATTTCTGAAATGATTCAGAAATCCCATGTCACAGCTGATTCAAAATTACATACACACATGTACACTCTACTAGAATCTCATATCGTTAACCAGGACCTAACATATCCATGACACAGAAGACCTGCCCGTGGTGAGGATTTTTAATTGCATTGGTCATAAGATAACTAATTTCTTCTCTATAGATCTTTGTAAAACATTTGCCATTTAAGGATGCAGAATTGGTGGCAATCTCAGCCCTTGGGAGATAGAAACAGGAGGGTCAGAAGTTCAAGGTCATCCTCAGTTGCATAGTGAATTAGAGGCCAGCCTGGGCTACTTGAGACCCTGTCTTAAATCCTCCCCTCAAAACAGATCACATATCTAATACTATGTTGTTTTTATTACAATGTATAATTTAAATTAAGACAAAACAAGACTTTTTCCTAGAAGAATTTTGCCTTTCTCTTCCTTTTCTTAACTGTCTGGTCCTTTTCTCTCTCTCTCTCTCTCTCTCTCTCTCTCTCTCTCTCTCTGTAAGGCATAGAAAAGAATGGGCCGGGCAGTGGTGGCGCATGCCTTTAATCCCAGCACTCGGGAGGCAGAGGCAGGAGGGTCTCTGTGAGTTCAGGGCCAGTCTGGTCTACAAAGTGAGTTCCAGGAAAGGTGCAAAACTACACAGAGAAACCCTGTCTCGAAAAAAAAAAAAAAAAAAAAAAAAAAAAAAAAGAAAAGAAAAGAAGAACGGAAGCTTCTTCTCAGCTAGACCTCCATCACCTAAATAGCATGAGGGTGTGGTAATTAGAAAACATATATATATATATATATACACACACACACACACACACACACACACACACACACACACACGGCATGCACAGAAAATTTGCGTGTAAGCAGTCCATTATGCCAATATTTCCCTACCAGATAGCAATTTTTTTCCTCAGGAAAAGCAAACAAATAAAACTCTCAAAAGAGTACAAACAGGAAACATATTCAGACATGATGGCCAAGGGCAGAACACACATGGTCCTTTCCTAGGGAGTCTGAACACGCTGAGTGATATACCTGGGAAACAGGATGGGGAGGCTGGCAATGTCCCTAAGCACCACAAGTCCATTTCAAAAGGAAGCAGACACAAGTAGGGTTATAATTAGAGGGTCAAGATGCTAAAGAGTTTTGCACGATACAAACAGATCTGGCGTTTCGGTTTTATTGCTAAGGTTTTGTTTTTTAATTGGGTGTGTATGTGTTTGTGCATGTGTGCATATGTGAGCATCCACACAGGCCAGAGACATCAGATCCTCTAAAAGCTGGAGTCCCAAATAGTTGTGAGCCGCCTAACATGGATGCTGGGAATCGAGCTTTGGTCTTCTAGAAGAGTATCTGGTACTCTTAACTGCTGGGTCACCTCTCCAGACCCTCTGCTTTTCTGTTTCTTAAAGACCTAACTTCTAAAGTGGTAAGAATCCAAGTCCAAGTCAGCCACATTCTTCCCTATGGAGCCTTAAAACGATGTATGCCAATCAAAGCATCCCTACTTCACCGTTTTCGTTCACTCTGTACAAATTGACAAAGACAATCCAGGAGGAGCATTTACCTTTGCCACAAAACTCATAAACTTTAGATGTTAAACCTTAAAACAGGGTTGCTCCGAAGGCCCTTCTTTGAATACACTAAATTTTCCTCGGCACCCAGTTGCCCTTAACCACTCTTGAAAATGCCTATTGTACTGAAGAGAAAATGTGGTCTTGGGCCACGGAGGATTCTTTAGTGCCTTGCCCTAAATTATATACAGAGCAGTATGTAAACCTCCTCAGAGTTCGCCAAGTGTTCCGGAGCTAGGGTGAGGGATGCACCCTGTGGGAAGTGGGAACAGGAAAGAAGGAGTCACCAGGCAACCGTCAGTGCCGAGCAAAGACTGCAGACATCTTTGAAGGTCGTGACTGGAGCCTCGAGTGTGAAGTGTACTTTTGACAGAACTTTAGAAAGACTAGAAGCTTCACCTCCTCCATTGGCTTCCCTGGACCCCTGGGACTGAGTCAGGTCCTCCCATATCTGGGTATAATCACATTCTTCTGCCAACAAGGCTTCCAGGGTACTTATGTTTAGTTATTTACCATTGTCTCCAGACCTAACAAAGGACCTGTATAGATTAAGTATTTAATAAAAATTTGTTGAATGAATGAATAAAAAATATTAAAATACAGAAGGGGGAATGTGGAGATCTCATGGTGCAAAAAAAAAACAAAACCAGTGTGTTATACATAGTAATCATCAATGAAAATTTATAAATCAATTTACATTTCATTAATGAGGTAGATTAATTAATGACTGTAGATTTGATTCATAAAGCAAGAGAAAGGCAGTATGCTGAAGCTGTAAAGCCAAACAATGACAGAAACACACTCAATGAAGGGCAGAAGCCACACCATGCTCTATAAATATCTTCTACCACATGTGCCCAGGGTTTTGTTAGGGATCACAAACAGCCATTTGTCCCGACTTATCCTGAGATCACCGTGGAACAGAGAGGAAGGCATTGCCAATAAAACCAAAGAACTGTTTTCTTGAAGATCAGCTCTTAAATAATTTCAATCAAATGGCATACATTAAAAAAAGTCAGTGATTGCTCCAATGAGGTGTTATTCTAACTACAGAAAGATCGGCAGCAGATGCCCGTGGGTTACCTGCTCAGTGCACCTCACAAACCCCACACACCACCTAAGCACCCACCAGGGGTGCCCCACTAGTGCTTACCTTGCATCTGCCTCCCCCTGAGGGCACCCACTGGATCTCTATCCACAAATCAAGCCTGTCTCAGTTTGAATGGGCATCCCACATAAGTCTTTATGTTAAAGACTGGATCCTCAAACTAGGGCTACTGGAAGATGGTGGATTTTTTTTTTAATTGGTGTAGACTAGGAAGTATATGAATAGTGTAATATTCTCTATTCCATCATTTCCGTTAGCCACTTTCAATGTCCCAAAGTTTAATTCACAGAACGGGGAGGCTGCTCTGAACTGAACTCAACACTTTGGGGTGGGGTGGAATCTTTAGGGAGTGGAGTCCTCAGGAGACATTGTGGTGGTGTGAACGAGAAATGGAAAAATGTTCCCCACAGTCTTGGGCAATTGAACACTTGGTCCCTGCTTGGGGACACTGTCCGGGGAGGTCTAAGAGGTGTGGCCTTGCTGGAAGAAGTGTGTCACGCTTTGAGGTTTCAAAGCTTGATACCATTCCTGTGTTCTCTCTCTCCCTGCTTCAGGCTTGTAGTGTGAGCTTGGCTCCCTGTGCCTGCCACCACACCCGCCACTTGCTGCCATACCATGGCCAACTCTTATCCCTCTGGAGCCAGAAGCCAGAATAAACTCTCTGCATACAGCCTTGATCATAAGTGTTCTGTCACAGTACAGAAAAGTAGCTGATAGAGACCTCGTCAACTCACTGTGAACATGCTCTCACGAGGGCTGGTAGAACCTGGTCTCTTTCTCCTCTTGTTTGGCTTTGCCTCCTGACTCATGAGATGAGTGGATTACTCTGCAAGAGACCCCTGCCAACCACTATGCCAGAGGCCCAAAGGAGTGTGTCATTTGATTTTTGGGCCAGACCCTCCCTCCAAAATTATGAGCCAAATTAACCTTTTATCTTTATAAATTGGCTATCTCAAGTGTTTCATAATAGTAATGCAACTTAAACCAATATAATCTCAGGCTTCCTTACTTCACACCGATCATCGACAGTTTTTACCAACTACCCGTCTGATACCACACACTGTTTTCAGGACTTCATGTTTTTTGAGTTAGTTTCCCCCAAAAGCTTATCAGGGGTGAAGCTTTACTACCCTACATTCACCAAAGAAAAGGCTGAAGCACAGAGAGGTCTTGTCCAAGACACGTGCTAGGAGTGACTGAGGCTCTGGAGGGTGCCTGATGTACGGTGAGTGCACACACAATCCTCGTGGTTGTGCTCATCTGCTGAACCCTGTGGTTGATGCTCATGCAAAGGGGCTTCCTTCAGCTCCCAGGGCCTCTGTCCTCCTCCACTCCCTAGCCTGCGCCCACCCTTCTGCTTTGTTTATTTTCTGAGGCCTTGCTCTCGTAATGGCTCAGTAACCCTCCTCTTCTCTCGGGACAGGGATGCCGTCTAATCCTTGCTCAACGTAGTACCTGAGTCTCGACTACTTGCTAGCAGTCCTAATAAAGGGCAGCCATCTAAATCCGGGCTGTACTCAGTTTCCCACCACCATCCCAACCCATTATCTTGTCCTGAAGACCCCAATTACTTTGTACTCAAAGTCTCTCCAGCAGACCTTGCCAAAGGATAGGTCAATCTCCAAGTGGCTCTCTCCTGTGTTTTCTGATCCTGTTGGCAAGAAGTGACTTTGGCACAAGAAGTCATCCAAAGGCAAAGCATTTACCTAGCCTGGGTAAAGCCCTGGGTTCTACTTCAGAAGTACAACCACAAAACGAACAGACAAATAACCGACTTTGTCTGACAAAAGTTAGAAGTTGCAAAGCATGGCATTGAAACGCACTTCGAAATTACTCAAGACCCAAAAGGATGTCTCTCTTCAAACAACCCACCCCCGCCCCCAAACAAAGATAATGTCCTGAGCCAGTGACATGAGGGAGGAACTCCTTTCTGCAAGCCACAGAGGGGCCTCTGCCACCTGTCAGAGAGGGCACGCAGTTAATTGAGTGACACTTGTGAAGGGCTTTGCGACATGAAGCACACATGTCATCCGGGATCTCACACATGGCGCTCCACACCGCAAAGTCCAAGAGCTATTTTTAAGATCTACCAGTTGAGCAGACCTTACAAGTGTCTCCTCCTGCAGCCTATTGTAAATTCATTATTCGTCCACTGAGAGAGAGAGAGAGAGAGAGAGAGAGAGAGAGACAGAGACAGAGACAGAGACAGAGACAGAGACAGAGACAGAGAGAACCTCAAAAAGTGCTCATGATTGCAGGGTGGGCGGTGCTGGAGAAGATACAGGGGATATTCACATACCACACACACACCCCAAACAACAAACCCTTAGGAAGTTACACTCCATGCCAAGGTTTTTGGGAAACCTTGAAATGCTCGCTCTGTTCCATGTATTCTTTTGAAAACAAGCAATCCCAGAGGAAATAAGGGAAGACACTGGATGGATGTCACTTACACACAAACCACTGAATCACACACATGTGACCATCCCAGGACACACATGCTCCAGAGGCTTTGGGATGGCTCACACAAGAACAAAAGCAGTCTCCCTAAAGCTTGGTTATACTTGCAGGGGCAGTTAGGCCAAGTGTCTCGGTGGGTGTGGTTTTAGGTGTGGCATTGTTTTTACCTACCAAACCATAATTACACAAAAGCTCTTCTGGCTTCAGGAAAAATCAAGGGTTTATTTTTAATTAATGAGGGCAGGCCCCTAATTCCCTCTTTCAAAGCGCTTCCTCTTGCTAAAGGCAATCCTATGAATTAGTGGGGAGGTTTAATGAATTGCCTTCGGCTAAGAGGTTTGAGGGCAGTCCCTCTGGAGTGACGTTTGTCCAATGACAGAGCTACCGATGGCTGCCCACCTTCTACCTGGCTTCTCCTTTAATACAGCGGCGTGCTGGCTCTCTGAGGATTCCCACTATTTTTCCAGTTCTTGAAGTCTGCAGGGGCAAGTGCCAGCATGTTCCCAAACCCTTTTGGATTTATCTTTTAATGTCTATACTCTCACACAGCACTTCGATCACACAAGGTTCCTCGTCAAACCTGAGTCACGACTCACCTTGAACTTCAGCTGTTTCCAGGGAACAGTTTTGCGTGGTGTTTAATTAATGTAAGTCCTTCAAGTTTTGCTTTACGGGTTTGGTTTTCTGCCTCAGATATATGACAAAATATGGGGGCCCGTTGGGGAAAAAAAAAGTCTGTGTCAAGCGAACTTCAGTAAAGTCGGGCTCTTTCCTAGTGCTTATCTTTTAACTGAAGGAAGGGGAGACACGTGAGGACAAAGCACCCAGGGCCCTTTGGAGTAATCGAGACTTCGCAGACACACGTAACTATCACTGACTCATCACTGACTAATATCAATACCTAAATTCTTCAGCCGCCAAGCACACACTAGGAGCAGCACTAACTTAGGAATTCTAAATTCACTGGCCATTGGAAGCCCTACATGTTTGTCATCATAAACATAAGAAACCATGGGGCTGGAGAGGAGGAGGCTCAGCAGTTTAAGAGTACTTGATATTCTTCCATACGACCCAAGTTTAGCCTGGTACATTTAATCTGATGCATTTTCTGACAGCCGTAGGCTCAGGCACGCACGTTGTACGTGTGCATAGACTCAGCACATGCACATACACGCAAATTTAAAAATAAATAAATCTCTGGAAAAGTAAGAAAACTGTTTCCAAGCTGGGCACAGTGGCATATGTCTGTAGTCCCAGATATTTGGGAATCTGAGAAGGGAGCATCGGGAGAGTCCAGTTCAAAGCCAAGCTAGGTAGACCGTGGCCAGCCCACCCAGTCTCCTCTTCATGAGGTCAGTAGTGTTACATCCCACCGATGAAGCACAACCTGCCACTGTGCGTGGTCCGTGCCTTATAGAGACTTCTTCAGCTCTTGTAATGGTTAATATTGTCAGCTTGACAGGGTTTGGAGTGGTTGGAGACAGGGATCTGAACACGTCTGGAGGGATTAACCAGAGTAGGGAAGCTCACTTTAAATCTGGGCAATGCCATCCCACGGCATTTGGGATGAATAAGGAGAAGGCACCAGCATTCTCCTCTCTCTCTCAGCCTCCTACAGTCACCCCTGCCCCACCACAATGGACTGTATCCTCTCAAACTGTAAGCAAGATTAATCCCTTCCTCCCCTGCGCTGCCTTTTAGCAGATATTTTACTGCACCTTTGTCCTCAGTGGCGTGATGGCTCCCTGGGAGCACATACTTCTTCTACTTCACGGCTGCTGGCTGTTTGCAAGACCAGGGCTCAGCACACAACAGGTGTTTAATAACTACGTGCTGGATATATTTGCTTAAGAGATCATTGCTCATAATTAACACTGTTATCATTATGTTTTACTTCCTCCTAATTCTCTTTTTTTTTCCCCCCACCTCTGAGACGGGGCTCTGATATGTAGCCCGGGCTAGCATGAAACTTGTAAACTTCCTGTCTCGGCCTCCCTCTTGCTGAGATTAGAGTCATATACCAGAATGTCCAGCTGTTCTCCTTTCAATACAAGGAGAACCGGAGACTTGAGACATTGAGTCAGCTGCTCACATCACTTAGCTATGGGGCAGCAAGGCCAGTGTGCCTGCCTACTGAACTCACTCTAAGCCACTGATCTACTTACTACTGCAGAATCACCTACTCTCAGTTCCCACTCTGCACCCAACAGAATATCCACATGATTGTGCATAAAAATAAAATTCTGGAAGCTGTTCTCTTCATATGCTTTTTGACTGGGCCTTATGGTCAGCATGCCTGACTTCTGCAACCTAGTGGTTTAATGTCTCTTCTATTTCCTTATGTAACTCTTTTCAGTAAATATACAAACCAAAGAACAGAAACAAGCCATATGGATTCACTTCCACCTGCTCTAAATACTAATGACAAATTCCTGACCAAAGGAGGGTCATAGGAGCCATCCAGTCTATAAGATGCTAGGGATGTGACATGGAACTTTGAGTATGCCGGGCTAAGTGCCCCACCCCTGAGTACAATGCCAGTTCCAAGTACTTTCCACTCTCTAAAGGAGGAAGGTCCCAACTCTTTACACAAAGACCATGAAAAAGAGAGGAACTCACCACATTTCTTCTCTCTTTCATTTTTTCAATCTTTCATTACCATGCTTTTCCTCTCTTCCCTCCAGCACATGGGCATGTTTAACTCTCCCTTACAAAGGGAAAGAGGGGCTAGGGAAGGGGGGAGGGACAAAGGGAAGGAAGGAAGGAAGGAAGGAAGGATGGAAGGAAGGAAGGAAAGAAGGAAGGAAGGAAGGAAGCCATTCCTCAACTCTTTCATTGCATTCCTCAAAGCTATAGTTCAAACTTTTTTTTGTTTTTGTTTTTGTTTTTCTTTTTCTTTTTCTTTTCTGGTTGTTCGAGACAGGGTTTCTCTGTGTAGCCCCGGCTGTCCTGGAACTAGCTGTGTAGACCAGGCTAAATCTCTAACTCACAGAGATCCGCCTGCCTCTGCCTTTGGCTAAAGGAGTGCGCCACCACCACCCAGCCCAAACTTCTTGAGTGAATATCCCATGCCCACTACCTCCAACTCCCTCTTGTTGATCATTTATGACCACATGTCAGGTTAGATGCCCAGGGCGCAACAATGAAGAAGTGTAGAACGTGCGCCACAGCATCAGCACACTGCCCCATCCATCGCCATTGGGATTCCTCTCATGACGTGCTTCTGTCTCCCATGGCCTGGTTTCCTGTCAGTTCTGACTCTCTGTGCTTCTTGACTGCAGCAACAACTTTGCTCTTTGCAATTTTGCAGACGCTCTTTTGCTGAGTCCAGCTTCCCCAGAACTCGGTCACTCTCTTTATGTCATTCTCCTCATCCAAAACCTTCCCATGTCCCCCTCTTAGAAACAGGACATCAGAGTGTGGTGGAACACACCTGTAATCCTAGCACTTAGGAGGCTGAGATAGAAAGAACTCAAGTTTGGGGCCAACCTGGGCTACATAGTGAGAATCCCATCTCGCAATAAACAAAAGTTAATGAAACGGCTCCAAGTTCTAGTGGAGTGATACGAAACTCTCCCTTTGGTAAGAAATCACCGACTCCAGGTTCAAAGGCTAAATGTTTCCCTCCTGCCTCTGATTGTCTTTATTAAAATCATAGCAATATTCTGACACACTGGGTTGCTTCCTTTAAAAATACAGCTTTCCCCTTTTTTTCAATAGTTAATAATTTTCCTGTAATTCATCCCTTATATCTGTTTACCCTTGCTTTGGGAATTCATTAGTAATTAAAGTAGCCATGGTACAGATTCCAGATTTCAAAGCCAAACACCACACGCTTCCTGTGTCTTTTTTTATATCAGTATTAAGGAAACTTTTCTTTGTTTCTGGAAGCATTCGGTGCAGCTGTGGTGTACTGAAGAACTCTAACTTCAAGATATCAGCATGTGCCAGGCACAGTGGTGAAGGCCTGTAGCCCTAGCACTCGGGAGGCAGAGACAGGAGGATAGGTGCCTGGCCACACAGTGAGTTTGAGGTCAGCCTAGGATACGGGGACCCTGTCTCAAAAAAGAGGAGGAGGAAGAGGACAGAGAATTACTGAAAGTTTAAAAAGCATTATTTCTATTAATTAATTAGTTGGTTGGTTTTGTCTGTTTGAGACTTTTTTTTTTTTTTTTGGTTTTTTGTTGTTGCTGTTGTTGTTTTTGAGACAAAGTTTCTCTGTGTAGCCTTGGCTGTCCTGGAGCTCACTCAGAACTCGCTGTGTAGCCCAGGCTGGTCTCTAACTCACAGAGATCCGCCTGCCTCTGCCTCCCAAGTGCTGGGATTAAAGGCATGCGCCACCATCACTTGGCTGAGACATGGTGTTTCTCTATAGTCTTGGAACTCACTATGTAGACCAGGCTGGCTTTGAAGTCACAGAGATCCTCCAGGCTCTGCTTCCCAAGTGCTGGAATTAAAAGCATGCACTACCATACCTAGCCTCTCTTTCTTTCTCCCTTTCTTCCTTCCATTCTTTCCTTATGTATGTATGTATGTATGTATGTATGTATGTATGTATGTATGTATGTATGTTTTTGGAGACAGAGTTTCTCTATGTTTCCCTGGCTATCCTGGAACACGCTAAGTAGATCAGGCTATCCTTGAACTCATAGAGATCCACCTGCCTCTGTCTCCCAAGTGCTGAGATTTAAGGCATGCATCAGCACCGCCCAGCTAAAAGAGGAGTATTTTTTTTCCATGCAGTCTGAAATACCACCTTTTACAGATTGAGTACTCAATTAATGTTGAGTAGATGCAACTGCACAATGTTATATTCCAAAAATTTAGTGCCCTGCTATTTTATGTGGGTTCTTTGTGCGGGAAAAACTTTTATATTACATTTTCTTAGTCCCCAGGGTAAACAGTAAACGGTCCATCAATATTTAGTGGCTGACTGAATGGCAGGGTAACACACTTGACTAGAATTTGTTGCTTTGCCTAAATAAGAAAATACTGACCTGGGAGACCACTGATTCTGATGGGTGCTCCACAGGTTGGGGGCAGAGCCTTCACAGGGCACCTCGGGGTAGCTTGTGGCGCCTGGGCGCATTTGTTAGTGCGGTCTTCTTTATGACCCACGTTAGGTAGAGCACTGCATTTCTGAAGCGATGCGGTTGCGTACCACCTTATAAAATGCAGCTTCATTTCATGTGGGACATTACTTTAACTGCAACCTTATAATTAAGGCTAGCCTATAGACAAAAATGTAAATGCTGGTAATTATGGTTCCTGGCTTTATAGGCAGGGAGATGACCCTTGCCTCAAGAGGCCCAGTGGTGACAGCTTTAAGAACATCTGCTGTGGATTATTCATCCTCCGTCATGATTGGGCACGGAATCGTTAAATGTGGGTCCTGCAAAGCTCTGCTTCCATGAACTTGGGTTTTTTTTTTTTCCTTCTTATAAACAAACATATTTGTACTTCAGTATTTCAGTGGTTTCTTGCAGTGGGCACCCTCAAGAACTGCTCTACAAACGCTCTCAAAAATTCGCTCTCCTCAGTGTGTCCACAGCCTCCAGGTGACGGACACCATGAAGATTCCCACAGGCAGCATGTGTATACGTGTCAAACAGAGAGTGTTCTCTTACGACGTGTGGCAAAAGCAAGCCGCAGGATGGATGACCAGACTGTCATTTGACAGATGCCTCATGACTGCCTCCAGCAGCTCAACTTTATGACAAATACAAGGGAATCTTCTGTTATCTGCCTTTAAATGTGACTGCAGTCCACAAGGACAATGTCTGAAAACCTCTTGGTTAAAAATCTTTACCTAGGCCACCAGTGTCAAAACAGCTCTTTTCTCTTTCTTCAGCAATAACAACATTAGACCATCAGCACTCCGCTTTAAAGGAGGCAAAACTGAACTTCAATATTCTGTCATAAAATTTCTAAGCTCAGTATTTCTATTCACATAATACCTCTGGTTATGACTCTCTGTTACTGGGTACCCAGCTGACGTATGGTGAGCGGCTGAAAAATACAGGTCAGCCTGAGACACAAGGGACTGTGACATATGATCTGAAGAACACAGGGCTGTGACTTAACACTGGCCATGCTCGGGCTTATAATGTGAGACAAGAAAAGGAATAGTAAATAATAATATACAGGACAGAAGAGCAGACGGCATGATATACGTGCAATAAAATCGCCATGGGCGTTCAGAAAGAAATGCATCTCTTCTCCTGGAGAAACTTGCAAGGGCCAGCAGAGGAAGTGGCATCAGAGTGGCTTGGAATAACAAGACAGAGGGGCAGCCAATCATTTGGGCTGGGGAGGTGGCTTAAAGGCTAAGGCACTTGTAATGCAATGCAAGGATCTGACTTCAAATTCTCAGAACTCATATAAGCCAGTGTGGCAGTGAGCATCTGTGACCCCAGTGCACCTATGGGGGGGGATGGGAGGTGGGAAAATCCCCAAAGGCTGACGGGCCAGTTAACCCAGCATACAAAGTGGGGAATAGCAATGAGATTCTGTCTCACAAGGTGGACGGCAAGGAGATTGTCAGCCAAGGTTGACCTCTGACCTCCACACATGTATATTATCTTGGTTACTTTTCTACTGCTATGATGAAACATTATGACAAAAAGCCAACTTTGGGAGGAAAGGGTTTACTTGGCATACACATCCTGAACCACAGTCCATTGAAGAAAGCCAGGGCAAAAACTCAAACCAAGCAGGAACCTGGACGCAGGAACCTGGACGCAGGAGCTGATGCAGAGGCCATGGAGGGGTGCTGCTCACAGGCTTGCTCCTCATGACTTATTCAGTCTGCTTTCTTATAGAACCCAGGACCACCAGTCCAGTTGTGGCTCCACCCACAGTGGCCTGGGTCCTCCCACCACATCAATCACTAATTAAGAAATGTCCTATGGGATGGGTTTGTCTACAGCCCAATCTTATGGATGCATTTTCTCAATTGAGGTTCCCTCCTCTCTGATGACTATAGCTTGTGTCAAGTTGAGATAAAATTAGCCAGCAAATACACTATAGCAGACATGTACATGTACACACACACACACACACACACACACACACACACACACACTTCTTTAAAATCTCTTGATAACAGAACCTGAGGGAGAATTTCACACACCATACTTAGGACGGACCAAGGCCTAAACTAAGAGCTTACAGTAGTGAATTCTTAAAGACAATACAGAGGGGAGGCTTCCTAACAATATATGGCAATAATTTTTGAGGTATGACACCAAAAACCCCAGGGAAGAAAAAAACAATAGATGAATTGGACTTCATCAGCATTATAAAAGTTTGTGCCTCAGAGGACAGTACCAAGCCTAGGGAATGTCAACCCAGAACAGAGGAAAATATGTACAAATCAGAGGTCTGATGTAGGATTAATATCCACAATATACACAAAGAAAGAATGCCCACAACTCAACAACAAAATAACCAACCCACTCCTCAAAGGGAAAGAAACACAGGTGTAGATATTTTTCCAAAGACTATATGTCACCTGGGCACATGAGACACTTTCAGAAACACCACACACCACCCCAAGATGCTGATCCTTAGGAAAATGCAAATCCAAACCACGATGAGATGCCACTCATACCTGTTACCATGGTTTTATTTCCAAAACAAGCAGAAAGTAAGTGTTGATGCAGATGTGGAGAATGGGAATGCTTGTACTCTGCTGGCAAGATTCAAAATAATATAGCCACGAGAGGAAACAACGTAGAAGTCCCTCAAAATAGCGATCGATCCAACTCTATGTGATCAAACAGTTGGCTTCTGAAGAGTATGGGGATGCAGTTAATTAAAAGCAGCCATTCTGGGTATATTTCCCCTAACGAAATAGATGCAGGAACTCTGATGTACACACTCACAGTCACAGGTAAATGTCAGTAATTGGATGAGAAAATAAAATTACTCAATATTAGTCAATCTTTTTTTTTTTTTTTTTTTTGGTTTTTCGAGATAGGGTTTCTCTGTGTAGTTTTGGTGCCTTTCCTGGATCTCGCTCTGTAGACCAGGCTGGCCTCGAACTCACAAAGATCTACCTGGCTCTGCCTCCCGAGTGCTGGGATTAAAGGCATGCACCACCACCACCCAGCTCAATGTTAGTCAATCTTAAAACAGAAACTGTGGGCCGGCTAGATGGCTCTGAGGGGGAAAGCACTTTCCATGCAAGCCTTGAGACAACCTGAGTCATCACAGCAGAAAGAGAACCGAGTCTACAAAGTAGTCCTCTGACTCGCATACATGGGCCCACAGACATAAAAATACAAACAATACTAATCTTTTAAAGTTTATGTGTGTATGGGGAGTGGTGTGTGCACATGTAAGTGCAGTGCAATCAGATTCCAGAAGAGGGAGTCATATCCCCAGGAGCCGGAGCTATAGGCTGTTGTGAAGCGCCTTGCGTAGGTGCTGGGAACCCAGCTTGGGTCCTCTGCAAGAGCAATATGCACTCTTAACCACTCTCCAGCCCCCTAAAAATATTTTTTAAGAAGGAAAGTGTGCCAGACGATCCAACATGAATGAACACTGAAGACATTGTGCTAAGGGAAATAAGCCCATCAGAGGAGGATCAATACTGCAGAATTTCACTTGGATGTGGTATCTAGAGTAACGGAAGTCATAGAGCTGGAAAGTAGAGTGGTGGTTGCCAGGGCTGGGAGTAGGGTGAAGCGAGAAGTTGCTGTGCAAGAGGAAAGGACTTCAGTTCTGAAGGGGAAAGGAAAAGATTTCTGAAGGTGGGTGGTGGTGATCTTTGTACAGAAGTGTGAAAAGCACTTTTAAAAATGGAGAGGATGGGGTTGGGGAGCAGCTTGGTGGTCTATTCTCTCCCGCGTGGGGGAGGGAGTGTTGAGAAGAAGAAGAAATAAACTCAACCAAAAAAAAAAAAAATTCCACTCTCCTTTCTATTCCTGTTAGCACTCAGGCATTTTACACTGGCCTGCTCTCAGAGACCTATTAGGACACAGCAGCAGCAGCAGCAGCCAAGAAGCGACATGTAGTTACTACAGCCACTGTGTCCCTATGGGCATGCTCTAAGTCCCCTTACAGAAGGGAAGCCCAGCTTACACCCCCCTTCTTCCTTCTGCCTTCGCTCAGAGGCTGCCTCTGCACCTCCCCCCCCCCCAGTAAACCGCCCACGTGAGCTCTGCTGCATGGTGTGACTTTGTGGTACCCCTTGGCTCCAACCCAGCAAGGCCACCTTCCGCCGCTGCTAATCTATTGCAACCCCTACTGTGGTCAACACCTTCTAGACTGCACCCACTCCTCCTCCTCCACCACCCTCCACCCTGTGCAGAACCCCCTTGAGCTCAGAGGCCAGGCCTGGGCCACCACTCTCTCCCTTACTGGCCTGGATCTTTCTTAGTCCCCATCGAGTCCTTGGAGCATCCGTGGGCTGCCTCAGCTGGGAGCAGTCACACAGAAGAGGAGTTTAAGGAGGGGCATTAGGAATCTGTATGCCAACAGCAGCACTGTTTAACATAATGCAAGAATCACAACAGCGCTAAGCAAATGCCAAGCGACTCCTTGCTTATCTCTTGCAGCTCAGAAGCAGGTTTTCCTCCTATCGGTCTGGCTCACACTGGGTCTCTTAATGCAGTCTTTCAGGAGCGTTCTTTGAAGCTCCTCTGGCCAAAACTAATATGCAGACGAACAAGCAGGCTGCAGCACAGAGGCAAATCGGCGTAAAAAGGTGGCTGTGTTCAATCACCGCTTTCACCTCCTTGAAGACGGCCAGTGACATGCACCCAGAAATGAGACAAGTGACCACCTGGAGTGATCTACCGTCCTGTCCATTCTTGTCCCTGCCATCGGCCCAAAGGACCCGGTGGTTGTAAGGCACCTCTTTATCAGAGAAAAATATCTCTAAGGTGTCCCACGGAAGCTTCTCGCCGGCACAGAATGAGATGGGGAGCCAAGGGGTATATTGTCGATGTCTGGTTTCTCTTTTCTTTCTGCCTTCTATTCCTATTTTCCTTCACACACCGAGTAAAGTCAGCAAAAGTAACAGTCACAATGTCGGTGCAAGCCACGAAGCCCAGTTCTCCTCCAGCTGTGCTGGATACAGAACCTGGCCACCAAGCAGAATAAGTTTCTCTGGTGAGATGGGGTAGGGGGACTTACGTGATGCACAAGCTTCCAGAGTGGGTGAAGAGGGACAGTGGGAGCCAGGACTGGGGGCTGGTTGCACTTGACCCAAGGAAGAGAAGGCATGCACCAGGCCCTGGGCTCAGTGGCTGGAGAAGCAGGTAGTGAGACAGGGGAATGAACCTGAAGGGATGACGATGAGGAGTTGTAGGCAAGAGCAAGCAAGAACTGCCCTGAGAGCTGAGGAAAGGGAAAAACCACTGATGGAGAGGCCGCGCCTCAGAAACTTCACTCTCAACCAGGCTGCACCCCGATGATGGTGTAGAAGCCCAGGAATAGAGGAGAACTACCGACCTCCTGCCAGATCTCTCAACCCATAACCATGGGGGACGGGGGTCAGGGCGGGAGCAAGGGGCTTCGTTTCTCTAGTCTCCTTCCTTCCTGCTCTCTTTCCCTTTAGAATATTTCCTCTAGTCTACCAGTATCTGCTCACAGCTCACATTCACTCACTCGCTCACACACGCGCACACATAAACACACACCACCACACCACACCACATCACACCACACCACACCACGACCTCCGCCCCCACACACGTTCCATGCACACCACAAGCTGTGAGAACGAGAATGTCAGAGCTCAAGGGACAGGTAGGCCTGTGAGATGTGTGGAGGTGTTTCCGTCCAGGGTGTGCAGCAGAGAGGGAACAGGAAGCTGGAAGAACACCTTCACCGGCGGGGTATAAAGTGTTGGGAGCTGTGCTGAGAGCAGACCCCATCTCTCCTGGGGCCAGGAAGAACTCCAGGGATTTCCCAGTCTGCGCCGCCGTCCTTCAGAGCTCGCCATTGGGCGGAATGGGATTTGAATCGGGACCAGAATGCTCATCTAGCACACACCAGTCCCTGGGCTCAATCTCCCGTGTGCCCTCCTCGCTCCCTCCAGAAACTAACAGGGAGAAGGTGCGTGCAGCACCAACAATACGGCTGGAGCTGTCTATGGTGGAGTGCCCTCACTCAAACACACTTTTCTTTTCTATTTTAGTTTTTACGGGGTTTGTTCTCACTGAATTCTGGACTTGTACACTTTGATATCTATTATAAGACAACAGCCTATCTCTTAGAACCACATTAAAAAAATAGGTTTATAGAAGCAACCCTTAAAGCATGAAAGGGCTTTTTATTACCTAATATACTTTAATTGGGTGCCTCTCCTCCTCTAATTAGATGTGTGAACCTCAACATATTTTACATTTTTATTAGCCAGAAGGTTCATCTGTAATACAGGCACTGCCTTCTTGGAATCATTAATTCTAAAATCTTTCTTGCTTTTAAATGAGCTTTTCTTATGTTTTTTTTTTAACTACAGAATAATAGAGAACTTTATTTTTGATGATAAAAATCTAAGTAGCTCCCCAATGCACAAACACTGTGTCTCATTCATTCAACAAACACTTATTGATCACATATCCTGTACCAAGGTCTTGTTCTGCTCTCAGAGATCAGTGATAGACAACATATTTAGTGTAGGGTCCCATAGAAAGGCGAAAAACAGAACTCAAGGTACCATGGAATTTTGGAATTAGCAAAAAGGTGTACAATATTATGAAAATACTGTAAACCACTGAAATGTATGTTTTAGAGAGTAAATTTTATGGGTTGTACCTGTGGAAGTTTGGGAGGGGGTGTGTGATGTTTTTACATGACAGGTATCTAGTAAATGTCTTCTAAAGAACGTGATCAGAGGCACACTGAGTAGTAGAGGCCTGTCACCCCAGCACTTGGGAGACTGAAGCAGGACAATCAAGAGTGTGTGTGTGTGTGTGTGTGTGTGTGTGTGTGTGTGTGTGTGTGTATCGAGCTATATTTGCACTGAGTTCAAAACTGCCTGGGCTATATGTGAGAACTTCTCTCTATCAATCAAACAATTGATCAATCAATTATTGCATTTAATGAAAATATATCTACCTAAACAGAGATGAATGTGTATATATAAAAAACCTTAATTATTACTATAGTTGGCATTAATGCTCTGCTACTACTGTAGCATGAATCTTAAAAAGTCTTATTTATAAAAACAAGCCCAAGGCCAGTTATTGGGGTGAATGCTGGAAGATCAGAGAAGCAGAACAAACCACAGCCACCTCACCTCGCCAGTTCCTCAGCTGATCCTGTTTCCTCAGACTGGAAGCCTCTCAGTCCTCATCCAGAATGAATCTCAGCTGAACTGCTGCTTGAACGCCTAAAAGCTTAACCAGCTAAAAGCTTCTAGTTTCTGGTCTTCATGCCTTATATATCTTTCTGCTTTCTGCCATCACTCCCTGGGATTAAAGGCTCACTTCTTGGGATTAAAGGCATGTGTCACCATGTCTGGCTGTTTCCAATGTGGCCTTGAACTCATAGAGATACAGAGGGATTTCTGCCTCTCGAATGCTAGGATTAAAGGTGTGTGTGCCACCATTTTCTAGCCTCTGTATCTAGTGGCTGTTCTGTTCTTTGACCCCAGATAAGTTTATTAGGGTGCACAATATTTTGGGGAACACAATACCACCACATACTACTGTGTTTTTAAGTCCCGCCCTGTCATCACCCAGAGTTTAGCTCTCCCCATGTGTTGGTCCTGTTTACTGCACGGCATGAGCTGGGGATTACACAAGCTGTCCCCATCCTTAAAGCACGTGTTTACTACAGAGTCCCGACCTTAGCCAGGAAGACTGCTCTCCATTCCAGCCAGACTGTCCCTTTCACTCGGGCTGTGACTTTCATCTTGGTCCCATCTTCCTAGGGGTTCAATCCAGCTCCGTGGGAACGGGGCAGAACCAGAGGCTGGAGTCGGCTCTCGGCAAATCCCTGTCCAAGTGTGACTAACCCGATCTTTATCTGTGAGTGTCTTGTCCCACTGTAACACGACCTCCCTGACACATGGCTGTGCCTCCTATCCTAACAGCAAGTTCCTTGTGCTACCAAATCACTAAAACACACCAGAACCCCACTAAGTATTTGATGTCCTGTTGTCACGATATCGTTTCCCAACACGTATTCTCAAGTAAAATGCTGCATGCCATCATTTAGCAGTCTCATCAAGAATTTCTACATAATATACTAAAAAAAATCACAACATGCGGGGAAATAGGACCAACCAAAACAAAGCATTTATAAAATGCCACTAAAATAAATCCGCTACTTTGCACGCTAATTAATACACATAATTTTTTTAGTTAAAATATTAATAGAACTTTCTAAAATTAGGTTGCCTTATTAAATAAATTTCATTGTCAAGAAAAAAGTTACAGGGTCAGCAATATGGCTCAGCTGGTAATGGTGCTTGCCACCAAGCCTGACAACCTGAGTTCAACCCTGGGACTCATGATAGAAGGAGAAGCAACCGCTTGCAAGTTGTCCTCTAAGCTCCACAGGTATGGACGGTCGCATGTGTGCATGAGCATGCACTGTGCACACACGCGCACACATACACACACACACACACAGAGAGAATAAACAAACAAACGGAGAAAGAGAAGAAAAACACTTTAAAAATAAAAAACAAGTAAAACCAAAATATCTTTACCTTATTTCAACTTCTCAAATGGAATTTTTCCGAAGTCTGTTTTCAGTTGTGTTTTAATAGAATGTAAGAATATAAACCAGGCACGGTTACGGTGCATGTGTCCTGGCTAGTTATATGTCAACTTGACACAAGCTAGAGTCATCTGAAAGGAGGGAACCTCAATTGAGAAAAAGGCCTCCGTAAGATTCATTTTCTTGATTGGTGAGTGATGGGGGAGGGCCCAGCCCGTGGTAGGTGGTGCCATTTCTGGGTTGGTGGTCCTGGGTTCTGTAACAAATCAGCCTGAGCAAGCCATGGGGAGCAAGCCAGTACGCAGCACCCCTCCACGGCTCTGCATCAGCTCCTGCCTCCAGGTTGTGCTGTTTGAGTTCCTGCCCTGACTTCTTGTGATGATGAACAGTGACATGGAAGTATAAGCCGAGTAAACCCTTCCCACCCCAAGTTGCTTTTTGGTCATGTTATTTCATTGCAGCAATAGAAACCCTGAGACAACATGTCAATAAATGCCAGCTGCTCAGGACCAAAGTGTGAGGATCACCAAGTTCAAGGTCACCCTGGGCCTAGAACATGGCTAACCCTGTCTGATGATGATGATGATGATGACGATGATGATGATGATGATGATGACGACGACGACGACGACGACGACGACGACGACAATGGGCTGGTAAAATCACTCAGGATGCCTGCCACTAAGCCTGACAGCCTGAGTCAATCCCTGGACCCTATATGGAGGAAGGAAAGTACTGACTCCTGTAAGTTGGCCTCTCACCTACACACACACACACACACACACACACACACACCCCACTGCATTCAGAGTGGGGGGAGGGGCGCACACACAATAAATAAATAGATGCAGTCGCAAAGAACAATACAATAAGAACAATGTAAGGAATGTCATTGAACAGATTCCCTTAAATTCAGAGTTGTCTCACAGAATTTCCAGGTATGTCAAGTTGTTTGATTCTATTTAAATCAGTCCGGAGCAAGCTGAGTTCTGACACCTACTTTCATTGTTCCCTCTTTATTTCTTACATTACTTGCTGTTATAGAACACCTCCCCCCCCCAGCAACAGATCGACAGGCTTTGCGTGTTTGCTGCCACTCATCTGTGGCAGGCAAGTATTGCCCGTGTGTACATGTACACAGAAAGACGAGAGAAAACACCAACTGTAATTCCTGTCTTTAGCAAGCGGATACTAGATATCACGTTTCTCCATCAGGGACTTTTTAAAAATTTTACAAATGTATTATTATACCTTCCACAACTAAGACTTTAAAAGATTAATATTTTATACTATGCTTTATAATTCTGTCCCTCCATAGTATAGCACCCAAGGATTTAATCTGTAAATCAAGAAACGACTCTTAGCGGGGCTTCGAGAAGAGAACATGATATTAGCAAGTGGTGGGGTGTTCAGAGAATTGAGCAATAACTTCCTTATTCAAATCTCCATCTTTGAAACTTTGAAACTTGCTCACTGTTAAATCCTGTTAAGTCCTAACTTCCTGATTATTTAGCCTCATCAATAACTAATATCTTCCAGGTATGGTGGTGCACTTGGGAAACAGGGGCAAGGAGGATTACTGTAAATTCTGGTGCGCGCGCGCACACACACACACACACACACACACACAGTCTGTGAAGGTATTCACAAAAGGTCTGAGCTAGGGGCAGTGTGGACTGGAGCATGTCCATGGGGATGGATCACTGGTTTTTGCCTCTGCCCAATGGATACCATACAACTAACTGTTCATACCCACCTCACAAGGTCATTAAGAGAACTCAACAAGGTAAGAGATGTGGAAACCTTAGCACACCTACCGTGCTTTTTAAAATGTCACATTGGTAATTATCAGCATGGTTATTAGCACGGCCCCTTCACTCCAGCTCCTTGCAGCAAATAAAATACCCTGAGGTTGAGACATGCATAGCCAGCCTAACGATGCAGATAGATCAATGGATAATTATAACATCACTGACATGTAAAAGATTCATCAAAAAACATTAAATAGTAAAATTTCCCTTAAGTTAAAATCCTCCCACATAAAGAAATGTTTAATCTCCATGAGCGAAGTGCCTGACTCCAACCAAGAATTCAGATAAAATACCAAAACAGATTTCAACAGATGAACGAGATCAAAGGAATATCTCAGAGAAGAGAAGCCCACACCCTAAGGAGAAAGGACAAACACAGACAAACACAAACACCCTTTGAAATCACAGATGGAAATCCATCTTCCTCTCGGCTTCGCTGTTAAGAGAGGCATGCCTCTGCTGCTGCACACATTAGAAAAATAATGCACACCCCCACAAACACATCCAGATGTTCACGAATATTCATGACAGTGCTTCCAATTTGGTTTGGACTTGTCCTTGATTTATTTTTGATTAAGTTCCATCAGTTTCTGCTGGGTCTATGAGATAAATGGCGTTGCTGTAGCACAAATTTAGACCATCTTCATATTTTAAGTAATTGCAGAAAGTCTCTCAAACTACCCCTTACAAATGAATAATTTATTCACAGGCCTTGGAATGCCAAAGATAGAAGCAGTTGCCTCACTTCCTGAAGCTGCACTCTAATTCTCCTGCTAAAGGTGTTCAATTAAGTCTCCACTTGTAATGCAGGGCCTGGCATTTGGGGGAGGTAGGGATATAAACTGACAGATCAACGGGGTGGGGATATTAGCACTGATTTTCTCTGATGAGCAATGTCACATTAGGGAATATTACAGAAAAAGCAGGAATTGGGCTCTGGGGTCCTGAGATGTACCATCTCAGGACTCTAGCTTTGTCCTTCCAGATCCTGCACACATGGTTGAAAAGCTGAACCAACTGATAACATAAAACGAATTTTATCAATAGCTCGCTATCTTGCTTTCCTCCTCTCAAAGCTGGTTGTGGAGGTACATGCCAGTCATCCCAGGAGGCTGAGGCATTAGGAGTGCCAAAACGTCAAGGGTAGCCTGCTACAGAGCGAATGCCACGCCAGTCAGGGCTACATAGAGAGACCCTGTCTCAAAAAAACATAAGAGGATGATGGATGAATAAATGAGGGGAAACCTTGAAACTTCCAAAAGGGGGTTCGGGGGAGAGCAACTGCAAATCAAAGTACCCTGCCGCAACGGGTACAGTAATGGAAAAAGAGGTTTCAAAACACAGCCAACCATCACACTGGGTATTGGGGCTAAGGAGTAGCATCTCACTGTGAAAGAGCACTCGCCAGGTATATCCAAGGCTTGAGGTGAAATCCCCAGGATTTAAATGGATGAGTGTGTGTGTGTGTGTGTGTGTGTGTGTGTGTGAGAGAGAGAGAGAGAGAGAGAGAGAGAGAGAGAGAGAGAGAGAGAGAGAGAGAGATGACCTGTAGACCAGGAGGCCAATGGTAGCCATGATATCAGCTGCAAAGAACACAGCCCAGCCCCCCAGGTGACCTCCACACTGGATTCTCCATGGACACGGCTGTGACCCTATTCCAGATGCTAACTCTCGCCAAGAAGAACCCTGGAAGATAGATGGCTGGCTACTTAGTCTAGGTCCATCACATCTTCCTCAAAGCTCTCCAATCTCACCTCAGACTGTCTCACCAAACGACATGAGAGACATAGCCTAGAAAACTCCTTTTCACTGCCAGAAAACACACAAGCATTCACCCCTGTAACAGAATATCTGAGAAAACAACTCAGAACAAGGACAGATGAATTAATTTTGGCTCACAGTGTGAGCGGTCTACGTCCATGGTCTACTGCTCTTTACCAGCTAGGACTGGTGAGCCGAGCATCATGGGGGGGTGGGGGGGTGAATATGATGAAACATGCCGAGGAGGCAAAAGGCAGAATAAGGAACAGGACAGCGTATACTCCTAAAGCATGAACCCCAGAAACCGACCTCTGCCGACAGGCACCACCTCCAGAGTCTCCCTCGCCTCCCACGAGTGCCATTAATTATGACTCTATCAGTGATGAATTAATCTTTGATCATCAGGACCCTCACGATACAATCACTTCCAAAACGCCCCATCCATTTACAGCCAGGCCTTTTAATTCAGGAGCCTTCGGGGGATACTTCGCCATCTAGCCCATCATATCCCTTGAAACTTTGTTTCATTCAAGACCAAACCGCCTCTAGTGAGTTACAAATTAAACACTTTTTTAAAAGTAGCCTGTAATTAGCTTGTGATTAGCACATATAAATTACACTGTAATCTTCCATGTTTAAAAAAAAAAAAAAAGAGGTTTGTTAAATGTAAACATTTAGATCACACTACAATTTTGGCAACTTGGTCTCAATATTCCAAGGCTCCAAAAAAAAAGTACTGGCCCTGGGCCTTACTGGAAAGGCCTGGTGATGTTGCCATGTGCCTCCTGCTCCAGGGAGCTGCTGATTTTTCCATGGAGAGGCCCCTTGTACTTGAATTTCTTGGCTTTTTTTTTTTCTCCCCAGTCAATGTGAATTTCACTGGCATTCCGCAATTCTGTCAGAGCTACCTAAGCAGAAACAACAAATCACAAAGTGTAAAGTGTTCCCTTTCTGGCAACTGTTCGTCTTTAAATATTTTTATTATTTTCCGTCTATGTATCCTATGCATGTGTTCTCCTGTGTGTGTGGTGGGGGTGGGGCTCTCAGGTAGCTTCTGGTGTTTGAGGCAGTGTCTCTCACTGAACTTAAGCTCACTCATTGGCTAGACCAGCTAGCTGGCTAGTGAGCTCCAGGGATCTCTCTGTTTGTCTTCACCAACTGCCAGCACTAGGGTTACAGACACAAATCTCAACTTTTGGCTTTTGCATGCATTCTCGGGGTCTGAACTCAGGCCATCCTGTTTGAGTGGCAGACGCCTTATAGGATACATAGTCCGCTCATCTCCTCACCCAGGTGTTTCTATTTTAAACAGAATCCATTTGGGGTAGTTTCTTCTTCCAGGCACAGTGTATGTCATCGACGCAAACTAAAACCAGTCATTTCTGACCACTTGTGAGCAAAGAGATGAGGAGGTTGCTGGTGTGTTTTTGAAAACTGCAGATCTGTCTGCGCTCTGACCAAAGCATCACACAACGCACAGGTGTCTGTGATTGCGTAAGCAGCCTGCAAAGATGTCCAAGGAAAAAGATGAAAAGCCACACATCCATTGTTGGATTGGCAAAGTCCTTCTTAATAAACAGAGGTACCGTATGCCAAGATCAAACCCAGCGCCAAGAGATCTGTTTATGGTGACATTCACTCCGTGCAATGCACAAAAACTGCTGACTAAATTGGGACCGGCCACGGGTACACAAATGTGACTTTGTCTGCGAGGAGCCAGAGCAGGGGGCAGTGTTACCATCTGGCTTAAGATATAATGCCTCAGTGTGTTTTGACATCAAGTGTGCGAATCCCCCAGCAGAAATGGACTTCAGACTCCCGTCTCGGGGCCCACTGATTCCGATTGCAATCTGCAAGTCAACAGTGGCCCAAAGCTAGAGAATAATGGAGGCTAACACAAAGCGAAACAAAACGAAAACAAATGCCTTTCACAGCAGCCAGTTTCGGAGGGTGGGGGCTCCAGCAGGGTAATTCAGGAGTATATGTAACATGGCTCTCAATTTTATCTGATGGAAACTGGAACAGGAACACTAAGGGTGCAGGTGTCCCATATTCTCAGCTCTGGGTGCCTTCCCTAGCAACACCAGTATCCTACAGATTAAGTTAAGTGACTTCGCATTCCCTATACTTCCTAGAATATTTAGGAGCTCCGATGAGCAGAAGTTATGCTTTCTACGGACTCTGCTGTCTACATAGAAGAGTGATCAACAGAACACAAGAAAAAGCCCCACACAGGATGGACTAAATATATCCATCCACATGAAGCTATGGCAAACAAGAACAAATTCACCTTGGCCCAGCCGGCCAATGGAGGTGAAAAACGGAAATATTTTTGTTTTGTTTTGTCTAAAGGACAAATCAGAATAGCATTATGCTTGATCTCTTTCTGCGTTTGCTAATCCAAGGTCTCAGGAAAAGCAACATGACTATGTCCCCACGACCTTCAGTCCTCGCTTCCAATGACCCAGAACAAATGATGCTCCCTCAAGGTCTCATTTCCCCTCTCAACCTTTGACCTCCACCCAAACTACGATCTTGACCTGCGCCTTGGTTATTCCACTTTATGCTCACCTCTGCTATCAAAACATGTCGTCAGCCTTTCAAATTCTTTGTATCTGAGACACCCAGGTGTCACCTCCAGGATGCTTCCAGACTTTCCTACTGAGCCAGGGACCCTCATCTGCATTCCTGTGTGCCCTCAAAGAGTCTGCTAGCTCCTCTCATGCCCGCCGCCGCCACACTCTGAGCTCTCTCCGAGTTGAGAAAACATTTGTACTTGGCATCTCTCGAAGAGCTAAAATGCCAAGTACAGGCTCGAGGCTCACTAAATATTTTCAGTTGATCATGCACATAAACAAACTCAACTAATGCTTATTGGGATGGACACAGATACTCAACCGCATGACTGTGCATTACACTGTGCTTGCATTTTTTTTTTTTAAACCTAAAAAACAAACGCCCTTCAAGAGTCATAAAAGTATTGGGGGAGGAGTAAAGACAAGATAAGAGTAACAGGATGCTGGGAACTGCTGAGGATGGGGGCCGTGCACAGGAAACCCATTGTCACGTGCTGTTGATGTGTGTTTGAAATTTCCCTAAATAAAATGCTAAAATCCCACACCCCGGCCGTCGTGTGCATAAATATTAATGAAGTATCAATAGTGGGAACTCTTCTGCACTCCTGCAGGAATGTCTGAACTGGGAAGAGGAAGGAAAGGAAAGGAAACAAGACAGTTCTAAGTCACATAGGGTGACCTACAGTTTGTTTTACTTACTCCTCTTAACCATGAGATGGTGACAGACGGGGAAACTAAGGCACCCCCCAGTCTTCCTGCCTCAGCTTCCTAAGTGCTAGGACGACAGATGGGTACCATCACACCTGCTTTTATTGCTGCTATATTACTTAAGAGCTCTATCTGGAAAGATTACGTTATCTGGGATGGTTAACTTATTAAAACTTAATCTGAAAAATAATTATTAAAATTGCAAGAAATTATAATGAGACCCTAGTAGCATCCCCACACCAGGGACAGTGGTTTTGGTGTCCCCCTTCGGGGCAATCCAGTGCAGTATCTTTGTTTATGTTTCCAAAACCTGGCTGAGTCTCTACCTGGCTCCCTTTCTCTTGCACACACATCACCATGATAACAACTTGGCAGAGACTCCAGGCCAGGTTTCAACGCACACCACCAACTGTAGGTCACCCTAAGTGGAGATGTCTATATCAGCTCTACGCCACACCAAGGACCACACACATCGTTGTCTTCTGCAAAACTCCGAAGCCTTAACCTCAAAGACACCTTGGAAGCGAATGCTGCCAGTAATAACAGGCCACCAGGAGCACGTGCCCCCTTTCCTGGCCAGGGTGCCGCTTTGACAGATGCCAGACTTAGCATCGCTAGAGATGAGCCCATTATGGACTTGGAAAGCTGCTGTCACTTCTGATTGCCTCTTCTCCCAGCCAAAAAAATAATCGCATGGTACTCAGGGAGGTGCCAAATGTGTGGAAATATGGGCCTCTTCCCTGCTGCACACAAACACTAATGTCCCTATCCCCAGCGGAAGCCACGGCTGCTGTCCAAACACACCATCCCTTTAAGGCCTATTTGGTGCTAAGTAAAAAATGCTCCCCGTCGCTATGTGAGTGAGAACCTCTGCGTGTACTGCGGCCCTCCTACCATCCTACTCCCTGTTTCCCTCCTCAACACTGGCCCCAGGGACACATGACCAAATGCTGCATTCCAGTCAGGCCCTCGAGAAATAGCTTGTCATCTAGTCCAGAAAGGTAATTACTAACATAATTATCAAAACCTTTTCTTTTTTTCAGGGCAAAGTCAAGCATCTCTGTAGGAAAGCTGTCCTTCTGGCCGGTTGGTTCGCTAGCTGACATGTAATTAGCTCTTAGGCATCATGCAGGGTCCCCACCCCTGACATTTCGAAGCTGAACACAAATATCTAAACACCTTTTTACAGAATATTTTTCTCAAATGCCAAGATTTACCCAGAAGATTTAGACTAAAACAAAGCCATAAAACGATTTCACCTGTTACCCCCAAGCTTTCCGTACTCAATGCTAGTATGTTGCTTTGGATACAGGGTCTCATGTACAGGATGGCCTCCAATTCTCTATGTGGCTGAGGATGCCTTTCAACTCCTGATGCTCTTGTCTCCACTTTTTAAGGGGCTAGGGTTATAGGCGTACACCGACCCATCTAGTGGATGTAGTGCTGGGAACTGAACTTGGAGCTTCCTGCATGTTAGGCAAGCACCCTTATCAACTGATCTACATCCCTGGCCCCTTGAGGCTGTCTTCTAAATGACTTTGCAATCACATGACACACATTAAGCCACTGTTTCTTCTGTGGAGTATCTTTACAGCTTTGGGTAGGTTATTGTTTCTCAAAGCTACTAATACATGCTAATGTCCTTACCGCTTTGGGTAGGTTACTCTTTCTCAAAGCTACCTCTCAATTGTCTTTTCCAGGGCAACCTAGGAACACAGAGCACAGCTCCTCCAAGCCCTCAGGCCGGAAGCTGTTGTGACAGGTAAACATGCAGGTGGTGATATATGGTTTGTTTGAAGGAAGGACTAAAAATCTAGAAATATACTTAAAATTGAGATGGAATTAAATAAAAAGTGGGGGCATGCTTGGAGCTGTACAAGACAATGAATTGCCATCGGTCTAAACCATGACAAGCTAATCACTGAGAAAGGCAACTCCGAGCAAGAATCTGGCATTGGATGTGTGGCCTGAAGAGTGGATGAACCTGGAACGCATCGAACATGGATTTCTAGGCTCTGGAGCTGTGGGAATGGCACCTGCAAAGCCATTTGATAACCTGACCACCAGCAGCTCCAACAATAATCACCTTTACTTCTCTGACTTGCCTGGAATTTCACTGAAAGAAGACGTGAATGTGCCCCCTCTGGAATCCTACTGATCTCTCTAACCACAGTTTAAAAATGAAGAGTCAAATCCCCAGCCTGGTTCAAATTAGCTCCCATCAATTTTACCCACTACCACCTTTGATGGGAACTAATTAAGCTCCTGTGATTTTTTTTTTCCCCTAGACTGTCTTTTTCTGCTCTGGAAGAGAGCACATCAAATTAGGCCCATCTGTCTAAACAGGAAGAATGCTACTTATCCCACTGACAGGCTTCTTTTCCTACTGAGAAGCAGCCTTAGGGGGTTACCAAATGCCATGGGGAACTATGGTAACCCCAAATCTACACAAGCTAGAATTCTGAGAAGAGCAGTGTAGTGCTGTGTCAGCCATCATCATCTAGTGGTTCACAGCCATCATTTCCCTGCACAATGAGATGTCTGGGAGAACTGCACACTGTGCTGTGAGACGACCACTCATTCCAGCTCCAAATCACAAGGATCACGAATTAAGGGTTGGGCCTCGAGCTCAATGGTACAGCACTTGCTTAGCATGTGCCAAGGACCTGGATTCATTCATTGTGAAAACAAAACAAAACAAAACAAATCAACACTAGCAGGGCAGTGATGTACCTAAGTGACAGAGTGCTCGCCTAGCATGTATGAAGTTCTCAGTTCCATCCCCAGCAATACATAAACCCAGCTACAGGTCTATAATCTCAGCAAAAGTAGAGGCAGAGCCAGGTGGTGATGGCACACACCTTTAATCCCAGCACTCAGGAGGCAGAGGCAGGCAGATCTCTGAGTTTGAGGCCAGCCTGGTCTACAGAGCGAGTTCCAGGACAGGCTCCAAAGCTACACAGAGAAACCCTATCTCGAAAAATCAAAAAAAAAAATTAAAATAAAAGAGAAGAAGAAGGAGAAGGAGAAGGAGAAGGAGAAGGAGAAGAAGAAGGAGAAGAAAAGTAGAGGCAGGGCGATCAGAAGTTCAGGATCATTTCTTCCTAGTTAGTAAGCTCAAGGTTACACTAAGATACATAAAACTCTGTCTCAAAAACTAAATTGGGCCATGGAGATGGCTCAGGGGGTAAAGGAGCTTGTCACCAAGCCTGACGACCTGCATTTGATCCCCAGGATTGAGGGAGGAAGAAAGATTACTCAGCCATGTACACAGACAAGAGGACAAAGTGAAGAGGAGCCAATGCCTTGGCATTGATGATGCCCATGTGCCATACTGGTCATGGTATTAGTCTCCTGAGACAGTACTTTTCTGCCTCCAGCTGACGTAGCCCAGTCTCAGTCAACTTTATTTAGCTAATACACAGCCTTACAAATCACTAAAGCAATGAATAGGAAGAAAAGTGTAAAGTGAAGGCTGGAAAGATGACTCAAAAAAGCACTTGTCACCAAGCCTGTTAAGAAAAAAAAAGTAAGAAGGTCTCTCTCTCTCTCTCTCTCTCTCTCTCTCTCTCTCTCTCTCTCTCCCTCCCTCCCTCCCTCCCTCTCTCTCTCATACACACACACACACACACACACACACACACACACACACACACACACCAGTTTCAAACAAATCCATACTTTTCAAAAATGTTTAAGGTAGAGGATACCATTCTTCAAGAACAGGTTCATGCAGCTCCCTAAGATAAGAAAGTGTTGAAAATGAGCTGTTTAGGGATGGAGATGCGGCTCAGGCAGCAGAGCGGCTGGCTGTAAAGCATGGAGCCCTGGGTTCTATGCCCTGCACCATGACGTATGCCTATAATCCCAGCACCAGACAAGCAGAGACAGGAGAATCAAAGGTTTATGGGCGTCCTCGAATATACCAAGTTTGAGGCCAACGGGGACTATATGAGATTATTTAAACCTAGATGGAGGAGACTGTGGGACTGAATCCCTGGTTCTGACCTCCCCCTCCGATGGAGGTCCTGGGTCCTGGGGTAAGTACTGAGTCCTGGGATCAAACAACTGAGATGCAGGAAACTAAACTGGATTCCGTTTAAACTGGTAGAGGTAAGGGATGGGAAATGTGTTTTCCTGGCAGTGTGCAGCTCAGAACCACCAGTGCATAGTCAGACACAGGGCTCCACTAACTTCACAGGCAGATGTTCACACATCAGACAAATAATTTCAACATCCTTACGTTAGAGGAGATAGTATCTAGAAAGATAATGGCTGCAAAGACATCCCAACACCACCAGAGAACCGCAATAAAGCGTTAAGCAAAGAAGTAAGAAGTGATTTTTTTTTCAAATATTATCCAAGATTGTCTTACAGATTTTTTTAATGTTCGGGCAAATTTTGAAACTCACATGAAACCCCTTATTGCCAGGGGGAGAAGTTATGAATGACTTCTGGCTTCTTTAAACTTCATTTTACTTTTCAAAGGCCCACTGGCAGAGAATTTACCTAACACATACAAGGCTCTAGGTTCAATCCCCAGCACCCACGGGTGGTGGGGGTGGGGGTGGGGAGGGGCAACCAGAAAGAAACAAGGAAGAAAATGAAGTGAAGAACTTGCCTAGGCAAGTCCTCAGCTGTCAGTCAATAAAAAACACAGCAGTAACTGGCCAACCATAGAAATATCCTTTCTCTTTAAGATTAAAAAGAAGAAAGGTCTAGCCTTTCAATGACTGCACAAGTTTGGTTAAGACTCAATCAAAAGAGCAGGGTTGGTCTTCTGGGCAATCTGGCTTCTCACCGCACCTAGCCAGAAGCCGACAGACTGAGCCTCCTGTAAGAAGGACCAAGGGGCTGTAGGACCGGGAGCGTCAATGAGAACCCGCCTACTCAACAGTAGACATTTCCCACAGCCACACACTCACCACATCCAGGTCCTGGGAAACTCGCCGTTTGCGAAGCTCCTCCATCCGCTCGCAAACATCAGAGAAGCAGGTATTGTAATAATCTGCATACTGCTGGGCCAGATCATCGATGTTTCCCAGGGAGCCATCCTGAGGGGAGGAAGCAAGCGGGAAAAGACAGACGTCAGCTGAGTCTACTTTGGAAAAGCCACACAGCATCAAATACCCTGCTGCTGAGTGTTAATAGAAATAACGGCTGACACTCTTTACCTCGCTGACACGGGCCAGGCTAGGTTTTACAAGTGCGATCGAATTCCCTCGGAAATGGGACCAGTTCTTTTCCTTATTGTATTTTTGGGTAAACTAGCTCAGAGCACATGAGCTAGTTAGCCTGTAGATCCCAGGGCTAACAAGAAGCCAGGTCTCTCTTTGGATCTACTGAGACCAAAGCCTAGGAACCCACTCATCCCTGTCTAGCATGGCTGAGGGCAGATACACCAGGAAAGGAAGCGTGGTTAGCAGTCACTATAACAGGCCCACGGACACCCAACCGTCGCTGTGGCTGCTCGGCATTTCCCAGAAAGCTACTGAAAGACCCAGATGTCCGAAACTCTGAGAGAATCCTGCGACTCCAGAATTCATGGAAGGGGACTACGTCCAGAGCACACTAGGTCCCCTCACAAAGAGACAGAAAAATAGAAAGCCTTTAAGTCATTTGTGTTTGCTCGGAGTCATTATTCATGATTGTCGTCATTAATATTCATGTTATTCATTAGATTTATTATTCATCAGACATTCAGGCACCAGAGCACACGGCACAAGTTCCCCTAAATAAATAAGTAAACATGTCACTTGTCTCTGACCGAGCGAGGCAGGTTCCCAGGTAGTGCTGTGAATTTACACTCATTTCTGTGATCTCTCAATTACCTAGCCTGGAGCTCATTTCTCAACCTCTTGGTGACACTGGGTTAATGACAGCACCCACCAGACAGTGAGCAGGGACGGAGCACTGTCTCTGAACATGCCACTGCCTGGCACACGGCAAATGTGCAATACCGTCTTACCCAGTGCCATTCACTCTAAGAGGTAATCACATTGCAGTCTGCCTCGAGGCTAGAGGCTAGCGGGTTCCCAGAAGCACATGTCCGAACATGCACACAGAGGGTGACCGGGAACACTGTGTGTGTTTGGACTATGCATTTCTTCTATCACGTCTTCCATCCAGAAGATACCCCCCCTTCTCTGTTTCTTTACCTCCCACATGTCTTCCCTAATTTGGTAAATAGGTGACCTGACCGGCAGAGCCAAGAAGAATGTGATTTTGTTAAGGCAGCCATGGAAAACACAACTTAGAGATGACGTAAAGTTCATACCCAACTATCCACACTGCAGACTGGTCATCAGCCCCTTGGTTGTTAACGTTAGTGCATTGCCTGTAAAAACAGATCTCTCCAGCAAAGCCGCCTTACAGATAGCAGAATTGGGGTTAAATGTCTCCTGAAGCCTTTCTGCTACAGCTTAAGCCCTAGTCAGGAGGTCTAAGGCAGGGCTAATGACCATCTCCTCCAACTTCTGCATTTTTTTTATTTTAGGAACTAAGGGAGGGAAGAAACAGAAACTGCAATAAATGGTTTTCTAGAAATGTCCCTTCCTTTCGACTACTAATACATTCTGCCTTGGAGGGAACTGTCTCGGAGTTCCTAGCACACAGGGTGGAAAGAGGGAGAGATGCAAACAAAGCCAGTAAGGTCTGTGAGCATTTGAACATGTCTGGGCAAAAGATATTCTCCAAATACAGGTCAGCCTGTCTGGAAAACACAGGCTAGACACAGCAGGAGAGGAGGGAGTCCGCCATCTGCCCTCCCAGTTGACAGTAAGGTGAAGACATGGGCGAAGAAAAGCACGTGCCCTTCTCAACATGTCTGCTGTCTGACTCGGTGGCATGCTTCAGATCCCCAATTCCCACAACAACCAGGCCTCTAGAGAATACTGGGTTCCTCAGTTTCTAGGTCTTTCCACATTGTGATGCCCTCCTCACCCAGAAATTTCTGTCTTCACCCACCATGGAAACAACACGCTTGTCAGAGAAGACCAAACACACCAGTCCCATCTTCTAAAAGACCCAAATGGGCTCACTTTGAAGTATGAACGTGTCATACTTCATATGTATCCCTCTGCCTGCTGTTCGTGTGTATGTGTGTGTGTGTGTGTGTGTGTGTGTGTGTGTGTGTGTGTGTCTGCCTGCCACCCTGTTTGTAAGTTCATGCAGTGCCCATTGAGGCCAGAGCAGGTATTAGATTCCCTGTACCTAGAGTGATAGACAGTTTTGCATCATTGTGTGGGTGCTGGAAACCACCCTTGGGTCCTCTGCAAGAACAGTAAGTGCTCTTAACTCTGACCCATCTCTCCAACTCTTGTCTACTGATTTTGAACAACAACAACAACAAATCAATCCCCCTCTCTCACACATACCTAAACACTCCAAATAGATTTCCAACTTCACACACACACACACACACACACACACACACATACACACACCCAGCATTTAGTGGTGAGTGTGGTTCAGCAGGTAGAGTACTTGCCTGCTCTACACAGAGTCCTAGGTTTGATCCACAGAACCACATAAACAGGGTCCAGTGGAATAGTTCTCAACCTGTGGGTCACGACCCCTCTGGGGTGAAGGTTGAACATCTCCTTCACAGAGGTCGCCTAAGACCACCCTGCATATCCAATATCTACATTGCAATTTGTAACAGTAGAAAAATTACAGTTATGAAGTAGCAATGAAAATAATTTTGTGGTTGGGGGTCACCACAACATGAGGAACTGTATTAAAGGGTCATAGCATTAGGAAAGGTTAAGAACCACTGGTTCAGTGCTTCATGCCTGTAATTTCAGCACTTACAACATGGAGGACAGGACGATCAGAAGTTCAAGACCATCCTCAGCTTCATTGCTAGTTGGAGACTAGCCTGGGATACATGAGACCCTGTCTCAAACAAACAAAATGGATACTCGGGTACAACTTTCCCCATTTGTAAACTACGGAATCAATCACGACTGACTGTTTTCTTGGATTGATCCAGGACACCTGAAAACATTAAAAGACAATCAATTACATAACTAGATTCAAACTATGCTTTTTTTTCACTCTCATATGTCCTACGGGCATTCAGTATCACCTATTTGGCTATGAAGCTTCGACTACTGGCCGGTTGCTCATATCAGGCCAACAGTTGGCTTTTTAGCTTCATTCTGCCTCGCTCAGAACTCTCCTGGTACCCTGGCCCTAAAAAAACCCTATCTGTTGCTCCTGAGGAAGCAAACATCTGTTCTGCTCCAATCAGGCCACAGCCAGCCCATATTTCACACCTTCAACATGGCCATGTGGCCATTTCTCATTTGTGGCTCAGTGGGTAAGAATTTAAAGTGGGGTGGCACAGCTGTCTTTACGAGCACCCAAATCACTTTCCAGATGTGCAGTGAGTCCCTATAATGACTACCTTCATGTGTCCTGATGATTTAAATGCCAAAATGGCGAAAGACTACAAGAATGTAAGTGTGTTTCAAAAGTAGGTCTTGTCTGCCATATCCACAAAATTGTCTTTTATGTCTCAATCAAATAGAACCATGAAAAGACCTGGTGATTTTCTCTTTATCCACTCAAACTCTAAGCTCTTAAAAAAAATGAAACTAGTAATAATGATGGAGGGAGGAGACCCTGGGCAATGATGAATTTTATGGTCTTGATGACAGCGAAGCTTTCTGTGGGAAGTATGGTCTCCAAACTCATCCAGGTGTATGCATTAAGTATGCAAAGCTTTTTATGGGACCATCATCTCAAAATCTGTTCTCTTCTGGGCACTGGTTTTGGGTGGTGGGGGCTGGGGAAGTTAATTTATGCTCTTACCTAACTTGCTCTTGTTTGAGACGGATAGAGAGCTACTGCAGGAAAACATTGACTCACACGAAGTATTTGCAAAGCCGCGCCTGTCGGGGAATTTGACTAATGATGCTGATCTGCTGCTCCACACTGCATCTTGCTTTCTGTCTCCGTTTTTGAAGACGGGGTCTCGCTAGGTAGACCACCTGGGCTAACCTCAAGCAACATGGCCATCACGCTACCTCAGCCTCCTCAGTGCTGGAATTCCAGGTGTGAGCCAACACACCCAGCCTGCATCTTTCTCCCCGGAAGACTCCCATCAAGGGGCACTGGTAATATAGATAACCTTCTAACAAAAATGTGACGAAATCATGTCTACAATTGCCATCATAAATATCATTCAGAAGACACTGAGACATTCTTTTTTTTTTTTTCTTTTAAAATATTCAGTGCTGGGGAGAGATAAGAGAGGAGTCAATGAGCACTCGCTGCTCTTGCAGAGAACCTGAGTTCAGTTCCCAGCACCCCCATCAGGAGGCTCAGGACTGACTACATCTCCAGCTCCGAGGGAGGCAGCTGACACCTCAGGCCTCTTCTGGTACCTGCACTCGCATGTACAGACCTCCACACACATATTTTTAATTAAGTATTCAGTTTCTGTTCTAGAATTTATTAGCTGCCTAATCTGTTTCACTTCCTTGTTTTGCCTTTTTTCTTTCTGTTTCTCATAAATTACACTCACCCAGTATATAGCCTGAATTTAGGAAGAAAATAAATTCATTTCCTTAAAAGACTGTTTAAGCAAATTGTTCAAGTTTGAGTCATATTTTCTTCCTATAAGAATTTTCTTCCCATTCCGTCTTTATAAACAAGAAAAAAAGGCTACAAGCAAGTCCAACTTCTCTGCCCACACTACAGAAGTAATACAGAGTCCATGCCTGTCACCACCATGTGTCCCATCTGTGTGAATGAAATCTGTGACACACCATCATGGTCAGTTCAGTGGGTGACAAACCGGAACGTCCCCCTGAGGCCACAAAGCACATTTATATCTCACCCTCATCTTACACTGAGCCAGCATAAAAATACCGGGACAAAGGACTTTGAACAAACAGTTCAGATCCAACGGACTGCTGCTGTGATTCAGAAAAAAGAACAGCTCTGTTCTCTCAACAATTGTTTCAACAGTATTTCTCAGGTTTATCCCAACACGCTTTCTGTCTCTGGAAAATGTAAAACTGAAGTTCTAGGAAAATAGAAGCCATACATACGGCTACTTTTGCTATTTTTGCTCTCCTCTCCCCAGATGTCTTTTATGGCTTAGAACATCTTGACGGACTTAAAGAGGGGTAAGGAGACAAAGCAAAGAAAACTGCTCTGAAAACACCAGGAGCTACAATGATGGCTCTTATGTGGATTATATGCAAATGAATGGGAGTGAGCTAGTGGTCTTATATCTTTAAAAATGGTTATTCCAGAGAGAGAGAGAATGTGTGTGTGTGTGTGTGTGTGTGTGTGTGTGTGTGTGTAGGACGTGTATGCAGTTTCCCAAGGAGTCCAGAAGAGGGCATCAGATTTCCTAGAGCTGGAGTTACAGATGGTTATGAGCTGCCTGATAATGGTGTTGGGAACCAAACTCTGGTCCTCCAGAAAAGCAGCTGCACCCTTAACTGCTGAGTCATTTCTCCAGTCCCCAGTTTCTTATTTTATATTTCTATAAAGGTGAGTGCCCTATGAGAAAGCTTCCATGTCTTGTTGTAATTCCTTAACAGTTGAGGGGAAGAAAGGGAAGCAAACTCCTGATTTGTATTGTTTCTCTTTTTCTGTTCTTCTAAGTAAATGCACGATGCGTTTTACAGAATACAAATTATATGTTTTATTTATATTACTCCTGGATCCTCAGAGAGACAAAGATGTGAGTCCACAAATGTCTGCGCACGCACGTGTGCGTGCACACACACACACACACACACACACACACACACACACACACACACCCTGCAAGCCAAATCCATTAAAAGAAATCACTACAGTACAAGGAAGCCAAACTGATCTCCTAAAATGAATTCACAATGTGTTTTCCTTCTTAATTAGCTTGCTTAAAGATTCTGAGCAGATGAATACTTTCAGGAGCCTATCAGGTAAAACTGTTACGAGCACACAAAAGACTTTATTTAATCCTGCTCTCTGCATTCAGCCTCATCAAATCCTTGCAAGGGCCCTACTGAAACTGCCTCTGTCACCCCATCCCATCCCTTCCTGTGGGTAGTTTAAGAGAAATGTGTTGAATATATAATAATTGATCTCAAATAACTGACTAATCCCTAAGGCATCATTCCTAGTATTTCTACAGATGGTTTGGACTGGAACACAGTTCGGGGGGGGGGGGGGGGAATTAACACATAACAACTACGTATAGACACTAAGGGGAATTCTGAGATCATGGAGATGGGAAGGGAGGCCTCTGGGAGTGTGTGCGCCCGCCCACATGGCAGGTGGCTGCAGAAGGGCTGACTTCATGCCTTCCATTCCCCTCTCCAAAATACCCAGAACTTGCCAGAGCCTATATAAATAATTCTCACTTTGGCAAATGAGGTCCCACTATTGTGTTTAGGTGTGTCCCAGTTAACACTCCCTGAGAGAAGGCAGGATGGAGCACTCACTCATTCCTCAATGCTCAGCTCTGAAGACCAAACTGCTGCATCCCGCATAATCTGGAGGAAAAAAAATATCAGGGGGACAAATGGGGCTATAGAACCCACTTAGTAAGTGTTATATCTACCCACAAGCATCTGTTAACATCAATTCAATGTATTTTTATCTACAATGTAGGAGTATATGCAGTTCAGTGGTACAGCTTTTGTCAAACATGTCGGAGGCCACAGGTTCGATTCCAGCATCATAGATACAATAACAAAAACAAAACACACATGATTACATTCTAGGTGCAGCAACTGGTATTAAGAATAAAATATAAAAATCACGAAACATGAACATTTATTGATGCTGGACAGACGAGCAAAGTGCGTCCCTTGGTTTACTTAATGTGGCTGTATGGCTAAGCCACACGAATGTGTGGAAGGGAGTTAGTAAACTATATGCATAGCATAAGGTCTCTTTGCACTTGTAGCCTCTGAAAGATACACTGTGTTAGCTGTCAGTGACGGGAACCCAACCTGGAAAAGCAGCAGAGAGCAGAGCACCAATAATCTGCTTTTTAAATACAAGTATCAATTCGGTCCCCAGTGCATCCTCGGATTTAGCAGATGGCAATTTTAGACTGAACTCATTTTCCATGTCTAAACTGCCCTGAGCTTAACAGAATCACAGATCTGGAAAGAACAGCACAGCCAGTTGCATGGGAATAAAGTCACAATTTTAGGCCATGTTCACAGATTTTGATGAGGGTGAATCACACTTTTCTCAGGCTGACTTTGGCACCCAAACCGGAGAACGTAGACATTTTTATTAAGTATGACTGACCAAGAGCTGATTGGGAAAAACTAGTCTATGATATTCCCAAATTGTAGCAGTAGGTATCGCAGTCACGAAACTTTCTGACATCGTTAAACGCTCCACAACTTCTTTGTCACTTCTGAAAATTCCGTTCTGCTACAGAAAAGGACATTCTGCTTGGAGTCCGGCTGGCCTTCTCCGCTGGACTTCCGCTTAACCTTTCCTTACCGCAAACGGTGAAACCACCGTTCTAGCCAACTCCATCAAACCTGACGGGCAGCAGGCGTCACACCTGGAACTCCAATTGTTCAAACTGCTTTGTGAAGCTGCTGCCAGGAAGCCATGTATTTAAGAACTAACAGGGAATACCTACATGGTCTGCATGGTGTCCGAACTCCAGTCATTGGTGCCCATCAGGTACTCCCCATGACACATACAAATGACCTAACACGATAATCCTGTTTTGCCTACAGATCATGTGCCAGGGAAGGCACAGAGATGAAACAAGTCAGCCATAATTGAAAACTCTAGTGGTGATGTGTCAATTCTGTGACGGTCTCTCTACTCCTCAGTACATGTAAAATTTTCTACTATAAAGGGTCTTTCGAAATTTTGTTTATGGGTTGGTTATCACCACGAGACTTCATAGAGTTTTGATGCCTTCAGCTAGAACACATTCATTTTTGTTCCATCAGGACCTAACTCCACAGCAATACCCAACATTTCATCAGTGACCTAAAAAATACCTATCAAATGTGTGTGTGTGTGTGCATGTGCGTGTGCGTGTGCGTGTGTGTGTGTGTGTGTGTGTGTGTGTGTGTGAATTGAAAGCAATAGAATACTCTGCCCTTCCTGAAAGAGAGAACTACGGAGTTCACTTAGTAACTATGAGTTGGGGGGGTTTCGACTAAACCAGATTTTTTTCTAATGGTGTTACTTTAATTTATTTGTTTGTATTTGGATGTGTGATACCACGCCATGGCTAGGAAAGAGCAAAACAACTTGTGGGAGTCAGTTCTCTCCCACCATGTGGGTCCTAGGGATCCATCCAACTCAGGGTCATGAGGCATGGCGGCAAGCTTTTCACTCTCTGAGCCATCCCACTGGCCCTAAATCATCATTGTAATGCGTAATGGTGAGCTTTTAGTCCATTCTTGTTCTCACGGACCTTAGACTCACAACGCAAGTCTCGTGAGTCAGACAACAGAAACAGGAACGAACCGCTAGAAACTGTGGTAAATGAAAAGCCGTGGGAAGTGTGTGGTTCCTGGCAGAAGTAACAACTGTAGCTCTTATGTATGAAGAGACAGCCCAGTCTGTTCCAAGAGGAAAAGCATCAGATGGCAGAAGTGTGACAGGCCGGGGACAGATGAGGAAGCCCAGGTTTGAGGCTTCTTTGTGCATCAATAATTACACATAGCTATTTAAGCTGGGAGACGGAATGCAAGTATTCCGCCTGAAACAGACATGTGCTTCAGCGACAATCAAATCACACAGAACTAAAAGACAGGGGCACTGATCTCATGAAGAGCACATTACACATGGGGACTTCCTTGAGACTTGTGGTGTGGCAGCACCTTGACCCTCATCCGCTGGAAAACCACCACTGATCAAATGAGGAACCGGTCCAGGAAGCTCATCGGGTCCTTTCCACTGTGTCTTACTTCTGCCAAGTTAGGAAACCATCCATGCTGCTGACACCAGCATTCATTCCCATAAGGGGGGGGACCCTAAGAGAACCACTACCAGGGTGTCTATCTCTGTGATCCGTGCCAGAGGACCCCTTCCCATCTTTGTCACAGAAAAGCTTGCATCCCAACAGTAAAGACAAGGTCTACTTGAGCATTAGTCCTGTTTCCAGGAAACGGAAAGCCTCAAGGAATGAGAATGGCCCATAGAAGAGAGCATCATGCTGGAGGCAGGGAGACCAGCCATGGATGAGGAGGTCATCCACATGAACTCCACTCTGCCAATTATTAGCTGATGGTCCACGGTAAAATACGTCAGCACGAACCTCTCCTTGGACTATAAAGTGTTAGCAGTGTTGCTAAGCAATGGGCTCTGATGGGATGAAGTAAAATACATCTGGTACAAATCTGTCGCCAGCCAGCTGGTACTCAGTCATCCTCCTCCATGACCAGGAAGGCAAAAGGCCCCCCAACTAGTTGGAAGCACTGAGTCACATCACATGGTCGCTCCCAGGATTCCAATTTAGTATACACTGAGACACCTAGAATGTCAGGAAGGGTCTTAACTATGGCCTCCTCTGACTACTTCACTTTAAAGATGAGTAAATAGAAGCAAAGGGCCAAAGGGGGTGATTTGTCTCAGAAGACAAGAAACCAAGTTTCTTAAATGAGCACAGGAATTATTTCCTAGTATTTCCACTCAGTGCTGATAATTGCTCAACATACCGAAGGCCATACATTTTGACGTAATCCAAAGGCTGCTGTTTGTTCCTGTTTATCTGTCTTCTCCTTTCTCTTTTCTGTTTTGCAACAGAGTGCCCCTCTATGTAGCCTAGGCTAGCCTGGAACTCACAACACTCTATGTGACCATAGGCTGGTCTTGAGTTCTTATCCTTCTGCCAATTACCACGGTGACCATCGGGGATTTCTGTTGCTGTCATTTTGTTTGTTTTTGTTGTTGTTGTTGTCCTTTTGCTTTTTTGTTTTGAGTCAAATCTCACTCCGTAGCCCTGGCTGGCCTGGAACTTGCTATGTAGGACCAGGCTGTATTTGAACCCACAGACCCCTGCCTGTCTCTGCCTCCTGGGTGCTGGCAGGGAAGGTGTGCACCACCACTATGGCCCAGAGCACCTTCTTAGAGGAACAGGATGAAAGGGAAAGTTGACTGGTGTAGGATGGTTAATTAAGGGCACTGAAGACTTGCCATCTTCCGTGAGGCCAACATTAAAACAGTAAGCGTTTGAAACACAGATGAGGTGGTTGGAAGGGGGGGAAGGGAGACTTAACTAGTCATGGTAGTAGTGCATGCCTTTACTCCCAGGCAGATTTCTCAGTTTGAGGCCAGCCTGGTCTACAGAGTGAGTTCCAGGACAGCCAGGGCAACAAGGATAAACCTTGTCTCCAAAAGAAAAAAAAGACTTAAATAACACCAGAAGCTTGTCTGGCTAAGTCTTTGGCCTTCCACTCCCATCGCCTGAGATGGAGGACCAGGAAAGCACAGCTGGAAAGCCTCCAGTACCAGGTGTGGGGAGAGCAAACAAACACAACTGTATAGCTGGAGCCTCGGCGACCTGCAAGACTCCTTGGACAAAGAGCAGAGAGGCAGGCCCCACGCTGAGCGAAAGAGAAACTTCTTGGTCTCATTTGCTGACAACTGTTTTTCAGCCCTTCCTTCAGGAGACACCAACTAGGGGACATCTTTCCAAAGTCTGGAAGAAACCAATTCTCCCAGGTGCCCAGAGAGCAACCCAAGGACCCCAAGTGACTCTTCTTTAGTGCTTGCTCATAGAGCCAAAGCAGTCACATGGCAGCTCCAGTGTGCTAAGAATTCCATTCAGAGACTCAAGTTCATGCGCAGGTCGGTTTCACCCTAAACAACCCTCTGACCCATAAGGTACAGGGAGCTTCTGTTCCGCAAAACGGCTCTTGCATGAGAGTATGCCTGTTCCAACAGCTGTCTGTCCATCTACCCATACAACTGTGTAAAACATCCCCAGAGGATGGTCAGTCTTGCTTTGCGGTTTCTTGGGAGCTAAAAGTTCTCCCTTGCCACATCACTTTCACTCGGGATGATCTCAATTTTCATCATAACAGACATTTGCTTTTGCCAAAATATAGCGTGGAGTTACTCTGAATAGACATCTGACGCACGTGGGTTTGTTTGCATCCTCACATTAGAAAGATCTGAGAAGCTGAGAGTGGAGAGTGCGTGCCTCCTACCCAGTTCTGTTCCGGAAAGGAGACATTCATTCCTCTTAGTCCTGCATCCACAACTCGCCAGTGAATGCACATCTATTCTTCTAGCTGCTGATCAAGAGAAGGAAAACGTTTTCCTTTTCTCAAGTTGCTCATGAGCTGGGAGTTTACTAAGTAATACCACTGGCTCTTGGGTGCGACATCTATTGTTCTGGTATCTATGGCCCATTTTTGGAAGAGCGATTGATAGAACTATAACAAAGTATGAACATTTCCATCAACTAATTAGTCAACTCTTGGGGTCTAGCTGTTCACACCAACATCCCCACCTTTTCACTCATGGGCTTCTATTTACAAGGATGTGAGCTCGTAGAGGAAATGAACTAGTTAAGACATGTCCACCTTTTACCCAGACTATTTGACTCTTCTCAATGGCCCTATATAAGTAGGGGGGGGGGGGGGCAGGTTCACTTTCTTCTTTGTGATGATGATAGAATAAATATTTTTTTATTTTAATTGTCTGCCACATTGTTGGTGGGGAAGCCTACCAAGAAAATTAAATGTGCTATGAAGATTTATAAGGACTTGTGGGGGAGACGTTTCTGTTGGTTTGGGGGAGCTGTTTTTGGTTTTATTTTTTTTGTTTTTACTCTTTTTAAAGGAAAGTCTGATTCTGTCAAGCTAAACTGTTTCTCCATTCACAGACACGGCAGCAGTTCAATGATATATTTTATACCTGGCGATTGAAGGCTGGGTTCCCTCCCTATAAATAAAGGGGTTCCCTCCCTATGAATAAAGCGGGTGGAACCTAACAGACCATGTGCCACTGAGCAGACTCCTTCCTCAAGTGTCTACTTCATTCTGAGTAAAGGCCACAGTCTCAGGGCAGGAGGGATGGTTCAGCAGTTAAGAGCACTGGCTCGGAGTGCTAATAGTCTGACTTGCCCCTTGGTGCCGCCCTGCATCCTGAAGTAAAAGCCTTGTTTTAAGGAAAAACCCTCCTTTCCTTCTCTCTCTTTTGCTCTCTCTCTCTCCATTCCCACGAGGTGTGCACCCTCGACCCCCCTCCCTCTCTTCTTCTTTCTTCTTTCTGTCTTTCCCTATCTTTCTCTTTATCCCTCTATTATAACAAACTCATTTCCGTGTGGATGCAGCACCGGGGTTGTGAATGACTTGCCACTGTCCACCACCTGCCGCTACATCTACCCAGCGTGTTTTCCCTCACACATGGGACTCCCTGGTCTGGCCAGCTGGGGGGGGGGGGGGGTCCCCTGCATGCACTATCATAACACTGAAGACCTGGGTTCAATCCCCAGCACCCACCTGGAGACTCACAACTTACAGTACCTCCAGTTTCTGGGGATCTGACCTCTTCTGGCTTTTGCAGACACTAGGAACTCAAATGGTACATGGACATGCAAACAGGCAAAACACCCATACACATAAAGAATTAAAAACCTAAACAATAATAAAACTAAAAGAGGCAACATACCGGCAGATCCCCTGCCTGGCTCCTGCCTCATCCCTCGCCTCTAGGAGCTCAGTGTCCCAGTCCACACAGGCTGTCCCATCCCTCAGCACACCCTGCCTGCTTAGCCTTGGCCAAGCTTTGACAATGCCCACATCTCTCTCTGCCCGCACTGTTTTTCCTAGTTATTCACACCCTCACCTGAAGATGTCCTGCAGGTCCCCTGAGTCCCAGTGGGCTGACTAGGTCACTCAGTTGGTACAGTGCTTGTCTAATAACCACAAAGCCCTGGGTTGAGTCTCAGCTCTGAATAAGTCAGATAACAATATCCCATATCACAACTTAGCACAACTTGGGGAGGAGGAAACAAGAGAATCTGGAGTATGGAGTTCAAGTTCAGCCTGAGATATATGAGACCTTGCCTCAAAATAAATTAAATAAATACGTAAACAAATTACAATATAAAGTAGAGCCCCATTCTCTACTTTATATTTTTTCCCACTTTGTACACCTAAAATAGTTCATTACTATTGGTTTGTTTTTACTGTCTCCTCTCCACAACCCAACTAAAACACTGAGTTCCAGCCAGTTGGTGGTGGCTCACACTCTTAATCCCAGAACTCAGGAAGCAGAGGCAGGCAGGTCTTTGTGAGTTCAAGGCCAGCTTGGTCTACAGAGTAAGTTTCTGGACAGCCAGGGCTATACAGAGAAACCCTGTCTTAAAGGGGGGGCGGGGAGTTGAGTTCCAGAGGGTGAATGCTTTTCTGAGTTTTATTCCATGCTTAGGACAACGATTAGCAGGCTCTCAATACAAGCATATTAAATGTGTGAGCAAATGAACATGGGAAGAGTAGGACGATCAATCACTAAGCACTATGGCAGTCTGGGCCTGGGGCAAATGAACGTGAACAATTTATATGTTGCTTCGCGTTTCAAGTTTTCCTTTAAGTAACAGATCTACTTTGCAGCCGTCAGACTTAAAAGTCGCTTGCATGTTTTAATTTCTCCAACTCCCATGTCTTCATTATAATTTCAAATGCTGGTATTAAGTCGGCCGGTGCCTTGCATTTTGTAGATCACCCTGTCCTCTTTGCATGGTTTCAAAAGAAACAAATGGAATACAGTTCAAGGTGTTAATTACATACGCTTATTAAAAATAAACCCTGAGAGTGTCAGTTCTAACACTAAGCACTTTTATGTTTGTGTGGTTTATTGGTTTTATGTATGTGAGAAAGTCAAATGCAATAAGCATAATATTGCAAAATAGCTGTTACCAAAGGGAAATTATTCCATTCTGTAGACAAGCCTAAGAATGGCGCTAGTCTGTAAGTTTAAGAGTCCGGGAACAGAGCAACAGAGACAGGTTTTCACACGCTGGCTGAGACTGATGGACGGGAGACTGTGTGCTCCCTTCTGTAACTGTGGTTCAAACAGGGAGAGAATTATTTGTACTGTTCTAATGGGTGAGAATGAATGAGGATTATTCCAGAGGTTCTGTATACTCGGGTCCCAGAGTACATCTGTAGACTAACTGGATAATATCTTGCGTTACAGCTAGAGACAAAATTCTACACACAACTATGAGTGGGAGAAATTGCTGTATTAAAGAATATCACAGAATAACCCCTTTTGATCTCCAAGCCAGGGCCGCAAATACAGGAAATAGGGATTCTCTACAGACCATTAGAGTTCACTGTCCCCTGAGGAGGAGCAGATAGATACCTCATTCCCCTCTGGGCCACAAACAGCAGATGGGGTGTGCCTGAAGTGAAAGAGAAGTGTGTCTGGCCCCTTGTGCTGCTTTGAGCTCCATGAATTCAGGGGGATGCCGGGGCTCTGCAGCTACCTGCCTAGAGATGAGTGCCCATGGGGTCTGGAAAGATTCTGGTTCTAAAATGCAGGCTGGACTGATGGCTCAGCACTGAAGGGCGCTTGCCGCACAGCCGCCAAGAACTAGAGTTCAGATCCCGGCACCCACATGACCAACCAGGCATCCTGAAAAACACTTAGAACTCCGACTCCGAGACACTCCCTTCGGGTTTCTGCATGTGTCCACAGGCATGTACATAGATGCACACGTGGACACAGACACAGACAGACACACAAATAAACAAATCTTTTTTTAAAAAGAGAGTGTTGTTTCTACTTTAGTTCACTGTCTCCTAAACATTAGCCCAGCAGAATAAGCAAGCGCCTTCTCTTCCAGGTCCTTTTAGTGGTAACAAAGCCCTTGCAAGGAGAGACACAGGAAAGGGGAAGAGACGTTGTGGAAAACTCTGGTTCTGGGAGACCAGTTATGTTCAACAGCATCTTCAGGACAACCACAGGGGAGTTGCAAAGCACGGGACAGCAGGACAACTGCAACAGTTGGTTTATAAATGCATTTTTGTTGTTTAGTCCACGTTTAGTAACATGTTACTAGACTGGAACACGTTTCTGAAAAGATATGAGATTTGAACTCCCAAGCAGAGAGAAAATTCAACTACAGGAAACCCAGATGGAGCAGTCAGAGAGCAGGAGGAAAGAAGAATGCTCAAGGTGGAGTCATTTCCATCTAGTGTACTCACAGAGGCACAACTCAAGGACCAGAGGACTGGGACTCAAATTTCTAGACCTCTCCGGAGACAACTGCTATGAAAATCTGCCCCAAATCTCTAAGAGCAAGCCAATGCCTATGTGTTTCTTAGAGGAGCAATGAATTCACCCCATATGCCCCTTGTGTTTGGTTTGGTTTTTCAGCATTTGGTTTTTTGAGACAGGATCTCATATAGCCCAGGCTAACATTGACTCCTATGTAGCTAAGGCTAGCCTTGAACTCCTAATCCTCCTGCCTCTGCCTCCCAGGTGCTAGGATTATAAACTTACACCATTTTCTACACCAGCTGCATATATAAATTTATATAAACTGTTTTTCAATAAAAGACGCACAAATAGCCAGGCAGTGGTGACGCACGCCTTTAATCCCAGCACTCGGGAGGCAGAGGTAGGCAGATCTCTGTGAGATCGAGGCCAGCCTGGTCTACAGAGGAAGATCCAGGACAGGCACCAAAACTACATGGAGAAACCCTGTCTAGAAGCCCCCCCCCCAAAACACACACACACACACACACACACACACACACACACACACACACACAAATAGACCTAAGGGGGCAGGGGGATCACTCAATTTTTCGCACCCCCCACCTTCTATTCAAGGAGAAAATAGTAATAGATTGTTTGTTTACCTGTAAATTTAGGGGTAAGGAAGGCATTTGGTTTATAGGGTGTTGTTTTGGGGGGGTGGTCTTTTTGCTTTTTCCTTCTCTCCTGGGAGAACATCTGAGTTTAGTCAACGAAAGGGAAGAACTAGTGAGGTTAATTTAGGATGAACAGGAGTTACCCTGCTACATGTTTTCACTCTGAAACAAGCTCTCATTGTACCCCAGGCTATCCTTGATCTTCCTATGTAGCAGAGGATGACCCTGAACTCAAGCTCCTCCAGCCTCTACCCTCCTTAGGATTATAAGTGACACTACCACACCTGGTTAACATGGAGCTGGGATCGAACCCAGGGCCTTGTGAATGCGGGGCAAGAAGAGCTCTGTGACAGAGCGGCATCCTGGAGCTCTCATCTTATATGGTTAAATAAAAATTGTTGTGAATCACTGTATTCCTCCACAACCTGCAGCACACAGCTGAGGAAGCACACGCCTGGGTGCTTGGCCAGCCCAAACAAATTGTCACATCCTCGGAGCCATCATTTCTTCCTGAGGACAGGGCCCTCGGCTGACCCAGCAGGCCCGAGTGACCCCACCCAAGGCCCTGTGGGAAAAGCCGGGTCTCAACTGCTGACGCAGCTCCTGCCTGATCCTCTGGCAGCCTCTGAGGTACAGTGCCTTCTGAGAGACTGGTGCCAGGCCCAGAGCCCCGATCTACCCCACCCAAGCCCCCGGCCCCACTTGGGCAAGAGAATTAGCCGGGGAACATGCTGGCTGGGAATGTGGGCCTAGGCACACGCCCTAGCTTGGCTTTGGCCAGGGCAGGGGGGCTACGTGTCATCACATCCCGGCCACCGCACCACGCCCTCCCGAGGAAGGTTTCCTCAGGAAATTCTGACTTCTCCGGAAACACGGGTGGCCCCAGGCCGGAGGATGTAAACAGGAGCCTCACAGTTTTGTTCTTTGTTCTGCGTCCCCACAAACCTGCCCGGCCTCGGGCTCAAGAATTTTTTTTTGGCTGCAGCACAACTTAAGAATTGGGCTGAGCCATGGCTTGTAGGTCCAGAATTTACAAGTCCAGAATGTACAGAAGAACTCAGATGCAGACAGCCAGTGTCAGGACCAAGGTTCTCACCGAGGCTGGCTGGTTTTGAAAGGGGGCATTACAGTAAGTGCCAGAAGGGCTAAGGATCTGGCTTAGTTGGTCGAGTGCTTACCCAGCATGCACAGGGCCCTGGGTTGGCTCACCAGCACTGCATAAACCAGGACTGTAATCCTAGCACTGGGAAGATGAAGGAAAGCATGAGGATCCAAAGTTCAAAGTCATCATCAGCTACATATGGAGTTGTAGACCAGCCTGGGCTACATAAGACCAGGAATGAATAAAACAAAAGACATATAGCACTGTGAGGATGGGTTCTCTATTCAAGGGTCAGAATGCCCAGAATGCGTCTCTGTCTGATCTCCATGCATCCCTTGGTGTCTCTTCTAGAGTCCCTGGCACATCAAAATACTCAAGAGATACTGTTACATGAAAAATTTTCCTCCCAGGCCACTTCTTGGCTTTCCCTTAGAAACAGGCACACAGATCAGGACCACTGCCTAAAAATATGGAAAAGGAAAAGAAAGACAGTGAGTGGAAGAGATGCTGTCTCCCCTCCATCATCCTTCTCATGCTCACTCCAGCCCTGTCCACACCACTCCTTGACTTTGGATACTTCTTTAGGATCGGGGGCTCCGAGGCCAGCTCTGGATCAAGGAGACACTGTGTGTGTGTGTGTGTGTGTGTGTGTGTGTGTGTGTGTGTGTGTGTGATCTTAATGAACTCAGGCTCTATGGAGCCTGATAAAATTTGTGTCTTTGTTTCTTTTTTTTTTTTTTTTTTTTTTTTTTTTTGGTTTTTCAAGACAGGGTTTCTCTGTGTAGCTTTGCGCCTTTCCTGGATCTCACTCTGTAGTCCAGGCTGGCCTCCAACTCACAGAGATCGGCCTGGCTCTGCCTCCCGAGTGCTGGGACTAAAGGCGTGCGCCACCACGGCCCAGCATGTCTTTGTTTCATCAAGGGCAGAAAACCATCTCCTTCAGCCAGCCCCACTTACTGTCTGTCCTTTAATTCACCCACCTCACTAGATACAGAACAGAGGACAGATGCTGCCAGATGTGGCCGTTGTCAGCCTGGAAGACAACTTGGCACCTGACCGTCACAGCCACCTACCACCGTATCATAGGTTGGCAAGGGCTTGTGTGTCCTTTTAGGGGATGCTGTAACGAAGACCCACAGATGCACTGAAGGGCAGCGAAAGCCGGTGCTGGCGGCAAAGGCAGAATTCCTGTGTTTTTATACAAGTTCTCTCGGCTTGATCTGTAAAATGGGGTAATAACAACAATCCCCACACCTCACCGCATTGGGCTGTGCTCAGGTAAAAGAGATAATCCCTAGAGAGCTGTGGAGACAGGGTCTACCCACCCCCCAGCTACAATGACCTCAGCTAGTAGTAGTAACTGCTGAGGAGCAGACCCACCCAGGGAATTACTTTTCTGCAGCAACACCCATAAAAAGTCCATCTGAATTTCATCCCAAGGATGAGTGACAGAGTTTTGGGGGCGGGGGCTGTTCTCTCATGTAGCCTAGGTTGGCCTTCAGTTTTCTATAATCCAAGGATGACCTGACCCTCCTGTGGCACCATACTCCATTTATGAGGTGCTGGGGACCAAACCCAGGGCTTCACGCACGTTCGGCAAGCACTTTCCTACCCGAGCCTCGTCGCCGCCCCCGAAGAGTTTTCTGACACAGTTAATTAAGTCTGACACAATTCTAACTCCATCGTGACCACCGCAGTGAACTTCTAAACGAAAAACTTCATCAAATTATCTGAAATGATGCTTTTAAGACCGGGAAACGGCACTGGTGCCATGACTTACATGTCAGTGATTAGCTAGTCGGCGTGGGGACAAGCATCCCACTGTGACGGGCCAGTATCACGTGCTGTGTGTGGATCACATTATCCCAGCCATGCAGCCAGGCCCCATGGCTGCAGGAGAGGATGGATGCCGGGCTTTCTTCAACAGCTGAGAACGGTCCTGTATGAGTCCGAGAGCCCCCCGGGACTCCCACAGAATGGTGTCCTTTCCACCTCATCCTCTCTCTGACTGATCCAAAGCAGGCGCTAAGTACTATCAGTGGCTTGTCTGGTTTGGTTTGAGACAGGAGCTACGTGTCCTAGGACTCACCACGTAGCTCAGGCTGGCCTCAAACTTGTAGCTGTCTTCCTGACTCGGCCTTCCAAACGGTCCTTCGCACAGCTCGGGCCCATCCCCCGGGCACGGTGGCTCTCTCAGCAGTCTCACAAGGACACAACCATCTCTGTAACTGTCCCAGCTCTTCTGCTCTGTGACACAGGTCACGCTGCCCTCTGCTAATGGGACAGCGTGATCTGAGTTTCCTAGTGCTGCCCAAGAGAAAGGAACTCTCTGCCTCACTGAAGACATATCTGTGGTGTTAGCATGGTGGCTAGCACAGTGTTAGCATGGTGGCTAGCACAGTGTTAGCATAGTGCTAGCATAGTGTTAGCATAGTGACTAGCATAGTGCTAGCATAGTGTTAGCATAGTGACTAACATAGTGACTAGCATAGTGTTAGCATAGTGACTAGCATAGTGATAGCATAGTGTTAGCATAATGACTAGCATAGTGACTAGCATAGTGTTAGCATAGTGACTAGCATAGTGATAGCACAGTATTAGCACAGTGCAAGCATAGTGCTAGCATAGTGTTAGCATAGTGTTAGCATAGTGACTAGCATAGTGCTAGCATAGTGTTAGCATAGTGACTAGCATAGTGACTAGCACAGTGCTAGCATAGTGTTAGCACAGTGACTAGCATAGTGTTAGCATAGTGACTAGCACAGTGTTAGCATGGTGGCTAGCACAGTGTTAGCATGGTGACTAGCATAATGTTAGCATAGTGGCTAGCACAGTGTTAGCATGGTGACTAGCATAGTGTTAGCACAGTGCTCGCAGAGTGGCTCGGTGGTGAAGCACTTGCCTTGTGTCTGCAAAGCTGACCCCAGGTCTCTGGAGTTGAGACACAGGCAGAGGGACTGGGATCATCGGGAGGATCCAGGCATCTCGGCACAGCCTATTAATAGACCACGCAAGAGGCCGAGGCAGGAGGATTGCCACAGGTCTGAGAGTCCTCATGACGTCTTCCCAGCTGACGGCCTCCCCGGGGAGGCGGCCGTCACAGCAGGCCGGTCCGCTGGGCAGTGTTAAAATCTCACCGTAAACCTGTCTGGTGGCACTGCGTACACACCCGCTGTCTAACGCCGCCTTTGATGCCGGTTGCCCAGGTGACCCGACAAACATCGCACCGTGTTCCTTAGTTTTCTGGTTCTCTCACCTCCTCACCCTGCTACTTGACCCGCCCACACCTAAGGACTCCACCTCCCTTAAAATTCCACAGCTGCCCGCTTCTCCCCAGTCCCAGAACTCCAGCCAGGCGCAGGCCACTGACACGTTTCACTTGAGGCACACTGGACTCCATTTCTTAAATGCGGTCAGTGACCTTTCAAGAGTGTCAACTGCTTTAAACCCTCCTGTGGCATCCAAGCATGGGCTAGCTTCAGCATCGACCATCTGGCCCCAGCTCAACTCTTTCATACTCACTAAACAATCATCACCCAATTCAACCCACCCTGGGGATTTGGAGGGTGACATTCTGTCTGTCTTGAAAGTGCTCTCCCATGATAGTCATCGTCTGATCCATTTTCGGTCCTGTCTTTGGCCACTCTTGAAATCCAGCCGCTAAGGAGTCTGGACACATAGCTCAGCACTTCAGACACTGCTGTAGGCCATCGAGATGGCTCAGCTGGTAAGGGTGACTGTCACCGAGCCTGAAGACATGAGTTTCCAATACTCAGGACACACGTGGTAAAAGGAAAGAACTGACTCCCATAGGCATGTGTGGAAATGTGCACGCTGGCATGTACATGCACACATACACACACACACACACACACACACAGAGACAGAGAGAGAGACAGACAGACAGACAGACAGAGAGTAAACAAACGTAATTTTTTTTAAAAATCAGAGCAAGTATCCACACAAAAAATACAAGACAGGCCAAGTGGTAGTGGTGCATGCCCTTAATCTCAGCACTTGAGAGGCAGAGGCAGGAGGATCTTAGAGTTTGAGGCGAGCCTGGTCTACAGAGCAAGTTCCAGGAGAGCCAGGGCTATGCAGAGAAACCCTGTCTCTAAATAAATAAATAACAGTCTCAAAACATGTTATACATTATATATCTCGATCCTATTTTTCTTAACAATGAACTAAAATTTCTCTCTCAGGAAAATCAATCTGAAAGTGAAGACACTAACAGACACGGAAGGTGTGGGGTGTGGAGGGCAAAACAAGGTAATAGAAAATATCCTAAATGTCCAGAAAGACTCAGATTATGAGCTACCCACTAGTCCCACAACCCATCAGGCTCCAAATAAAAAATAAAGGGAGGGAAGTTACTCAAACTGGGGGGGGGGGGGGGGGCAGAGCTCAGGGCCACCACTAACTACCTGTTGATGCTGAGTTCATCCTCAGGGTCTAGACACCCTAATCAGACAGAGACACCCACCATTCACCTCTCCAAGTCCAGACAAAACCCAGTGAATAAGGCTCTTCTTGCTCCACACCCAACTCTTCCTCATGCTGGATCTTAGAATGCATTTCCTCAGCAGACTCTTCGACACCCTGTCCTCAAAAGTGATCTCTATCCTTCCGGTCGCATCTCTCCTTCAGTTAAAACACCTCTGAGCCGAGTGAGCTACTACTACAGGGAGGAGCAAGACACAAGAGGTGCTTAAGGACTGTGGAAAGAGGCATTCCTAAGAGGGGGACATGCAGGTATGAGATTGGAGCGGGCGAAGAGGGAGACAGATAGAGCGACCTCCCTCACAGCTCTGTGCCGCTCTGTCCCCCATACTCAACAGGCCTTGGGAAAAATAACAAGAGAGGAGCATTTGATCCAACAAAACCCAACAGGAGCCCAAGCCTCCAGGAAACTGAGTATCAAACACATGATACAAATAGGAGGTATCACAAGGATTGCACAGAAGCCAGGCGGTGGTGGCGCACGCCTTTAATCCCAGCACTCGAGGCGGATCTCTGTGAGTTTGAGGTCAGCCTGGTCTACAAAGTGAGTTCCAGGGAAGGTGCAAAGCTACACAGAGAAACCCTGTCTCGAACCCCCCCCCAAAAAAAGGATTCCACAGAAATAAAGTTTATATGGATGTGAGAAAAAGGTGATTTTACAATGCCAGGAAATGTACTTTTAAAAAAAGAAAGAAAAGACAATTAGTCCGCTCTCTGCATGTGACTGCATTTACCTTCAAACCTGGTACTCAGGAAGCTAAGGCAGGAGGATTGCTGTGTGTTCAAGGCTAGCACCAGGACAACCAGAGATACAACCTAGCAAAGACCCAGACAGTTTGGACCTTCCCTGGCAGTGGCACACTAAAGTGATGGGTGAAGAGCATTTTGTCTAGCATCAGCTGTTCATAATGTGGCAATACCGATATCCTTGACTGCGCTGTCTTCATGTTTGGAGCTGCCGGAAGTCTTGGGAATGGTGTTGATCCTAGACCTGTGCTGTGCCTCGGGTAGAACTTACTTTCACCTTGACCCTCCATTCCAGGAAAACTTTCCTCTCCTCTTTATCATTTCCCAGCCCTTAACCAAAGCAAATCTAGCCCCGTGTTTCTGAACACTGACCACAGACTATGGGCGGACTCCGGACAGGAAACATCTGCATTTCGGTACAGTGTCTACACTCCACTGATGAAGCGTCTGCACTCTACTCCGTCATGTCCATCATTAAGTTTGATTCCAAAAAAACACTTTCTTTCATGAGTGGACACCCCACCGTATACTCCAATGACTTTCTGTAGCCAAATGACTGGCGATGACAGGGTGGCAGCTGTGGGCCATCTCTTCAAGTTTCTGGGGACCTTTTCCTCCAGAAGCATGACTCACAGACTTTAGCCTCAATCTTAAAATTTTGCTTTTCCTCTGTAAATCCAAAGTTGGTTAATGGGAAGTGTGCTGGGCTGTGTAATAGTCTCGGAGGGGAAGTGATGGAGGTTTTGGCTTGAGTCACTGGGCTGGAAGTGGATGGTCATGAACAGTAATATTCTTTAGGGAGCAGAAAACTAACAGGACTGGCTACAGATGAGCTAGAAAGCTTGATTTTTCTAACTGCCCATTTTTATATTACTGTCTGAAGACATTCCTCTAAGTGCATTTACCCTGGGTGAATAGTAGGGATTAAAATCAATTTTAAAAATGACTGGATGACCTATTCGATTTTAATTAAGATGTCCAGCATAGAATCTACAGGGAATAAAAGATATTATAAATTGTTTCCATTTTCTCCACATCTTCCCTTCCGCTTATCCCTAACCATTAGCAATCTGGTCAGGAGTGATGTCTGAATTCCCAAACCTGGTATCACGGGCAAGATGTCTGTTCAGTGTACACAGGAATGACATCAGACACAAAGTAGCGCCAGGAGGGCTGTTGACATGGAGAACTGAACTTTCCCACCCACAAGCCTCTAGCGCCCCTTCCCTGACTCAATCCTCACAGAACACCAAGGGTTAGGGGATGTAGCTCAATAATAGAAGCCATACAACACCAGAATCACATGTGCTAGGAAGGGTGAGTCTGCCGGTAACTACCATCATTGATTCTCTTCAGGAGACATGATGTCCACATCCCAAAATACCAGAGACCCTGGCCCACGCTAGTTTAGCCACACAACCAAGAAGTCAGTTCCAGAACCCAGCACCAATGACACTTTTATTTTTTGGCCTGTGGTGGTAAGGCTTTCTCCCCACACCCTCTCCTAGCTCTGCCTTAGGTCATATCTGAGATGAGGACAAAAAGACAAAACGCTGTCCTCTTTGGAAAACTAAGCTTAAAATAGCTTAAAGGCCTTCTTCAGGCTCCCCATCATTTCTGCTCTTTGGTCCCTCCTCACTTCATCATAAATACACAAATCACATTCAGTAGAAGAAGAAGGGAAAGCCATAGGTATCCCTGAACCATGTTTGGAAGGAGACAGGCACACTCTAATTTCCTCCCAAGGCCCAGTCCATTTGTTCGGCTCGGTGTAAACTCTAGTATAAAATGCTGGCCATGGACCTTCCCTGTCTTTGAGTCTCCTTACTGAATACTCCAGAGGACTTATCTATCTCCCTCATCCAGTGCCCCACCCAGGCCCCATAAATAGATTTTTGCTGACTCGGTTTCAAAGTGTCTCAGACAGGTTTTTATTGTGCGGCCCTGCTTATCTCTCTACTCAGTTTTCTTCTTCCCACTGGTCAAGGCGTTGGGCCCTACACAAAGGAATTCTGCCTCCTGCCAGTGAGTGGCTTCATTCCACACAGGCACAATGTCACCGCATCCACCTACAGCTACCTGTATCATGCCAACAACCATGAGGCTTCAAACAACCGGACCGTGTATCATCTTACAGTGAGTGAGGCCTGAAGTCAGGATTCCCTCTGAAACCTGTACAAACAGGAGACTTCCTGGCCCCTTCCCAGCTAGGGGGTGTGCCAACAAATACCGGGCACTGTTTAGCTACAGATACCTCTCCAGCATGAATCTCCACATGGTGTCTGAGTCTCTTTACATGGCCCCTTTCCTCTGCCTGTCTGTGACTAGGTCCATATATCTCCCTTTTGCAAGGGACATTGGTCATAATTAAAAATCACCCTAATGACCCCATCTTAAAACCTGGTTGACTCTTCTAAGAAACCATTTCAAAGGATGTCCCACTCTAAGCCTCCAGGAGTTAAGACTTCAACAGAATATCCATACCACTACTTCAGAGGGTCACTGGGATGATTAAACACACAAAGAGACGGGTGAAGCATGTGACACTGAGTATGTGCTCAGTGACAGCGTCTAATGCTGTCCTTATTATTCCTAGATGACCTATTCTTCTCACCCTATAGTATCTTTCTTTAAGACGTTTTAAAAGCAACTCTTAACCCAGAAGGGTGAAGCAACGCAGGAATCCCGAGCCTGGGGAAGCCAAGACAGAAAAAAATAAATAAAAAAATCACCAGTTTGAGGTCTCTCTAGGGTACAATGCAAAATTGTGTCTAAATAAACAAACAAACAAACAAATAAGTAAATGCAAGTCTTTGTGGCAGCCAATTTTCTGAGAAGAATATCCCTAAGCAGACACAAAAATATCACCACCCACCAAACTCCATGGGAAAAAATAATAACAATGGAAGTCTGGGTGGCAAACTGGAGGATGTCCTTTGTCCTGGGAAGAGAGCTCTGTGGCCTCCAGGATGCCTGGAATGCAGAGCTGTGTAGGAATCAGTAAAGGACATGCTGACAATTGAATTGCTAAGTTCTTTTGGGTTGTAGAAAAGAGCTTCAATTCTACTGGGCAGCCTCTCTATAGCTCCATAAATATACATATAGAAATTATGTGTGTGTGTGTGTGTGTGTGTGTATTCTAAATTAAAAGCCGTGAACAATAGAAGGTTAAGCATGGCATTAAAAAACAAAAAAGGTATTTGCCAACTGTCAACCCATCTAAAGGAGACAGACTTAGGGCTTCTAGTGGAGCTCAGTTGATTCAGTGCTTACCTAGCATACAGGAGACTACGTTCCAAAAAAAATCTTTTAAGGAACGATTCAATTTCAAAGAAAGGCAAGCATGATCAGCACCCTTGGTTTTAACACGTGTGTAAGAAGCCATGTGCAATGGCACATGCCTGAGTCCCAGCTCTGCGGAAGGCTGAGGCAGGAGGATCCCAGGAGGTCAGGAGTTTGAAGCCAATCTGTGCACCAAAGCAGCATTTTGTCTGAAGCTAAGAACTTCCTGTGGCTGTATCGAGTTGTACAACAGCGACAAGCAAGCAGCTGTACAGTCCCGGCATGCTTTTCTCGGTACCCATTAAGGCTTGTTTTGACACAGACTCTCCCAGGCCCACAGAAGGTGGTATGTCACTGCGTCCTACTCCTCCCAAATATATTGCTAAGTCATTTCTCTACCAAAACAACCTTGGAGCCTTACCAATGGTCTCTGCCAACTCCGTTGCATAATTCTCCGCCTATTTATCTTGACATGACTAGCAAACACAGGATTCAAACCCATGTGCTTTGGCCTGCTCACTTGGTCTTTGGCTGATCCTTGGGAACCATGGGTTAACCTACTGCCCTTGAGCAATTCCTGCTCTGGATTCTCTTCTCCCTAGGTAAGGGCCTGAAGCAGCACACCCAAACCTGCCTGCAAGTCTCTCTACGTAGAGGCCGACAAACAATAGACTTATGTGTCTTACAGGCTCGATGTTTTGATACAGCCAAACCTCGGATTTGAAAACTAACCTAAAGCTTGAAACACTGTTTTGCTAACAGCAGGAGACTGTCTTTCCCAATGCTGGGGAAGTGGGGCTTCCTGTTTTCCAAAACACAACAGATTGGAAGTCACGAGACTTAGGGGTGGTATTCCAGAGCTTTCACAAGCAGAGAAATAGTAGCAGGAAGGCAGCAATCCTCTGTGATGCTCTCTGTTTCCCTGCATGTGGTGAGTTTGCCACATTGACACACAGAAGTGTCCAGAATCTTCAGAAACAGGTAGCCTGGTAAAAGGCAGACTGCAGGCCACACCCACACACGTGCTACTAAAAACAACAAACAAACAAACAAACAAACAGCGGATACAGTCTGGCTAAACAGTTCAAAGGCTACAGGCCCTTACCTCCAAGGCTGCAAGCTGAATTCAAGCCTCAGAACCCATGTGGTGGAAGGAGAGAACTGACTCAGGCAAGATGTCCTCTGACCTCCAAACCCACACCAAGGCATGCGTGGCCTCCCTCCCCGTTCCTCACCCCCACACTAAACCAAATGAATATTGTTATTATTTCATTATTATTACTTTAGTAAGCAGAGAGTTGGAGATGATGTGGGAACCCTGGTTTCAATTTCCAGCACCCATAGATTGGGCATAGAAAAGCAAGCCTGTAATCCCAGGACCCCGGAAGTAGACACAGGAGAACCTTGGCTATATAGTGAATTCTAGATCAACTTGAGCTACACGAGCCCCAGTCTCAGAAATATAGTAAAAAAAGGAAAGCACACACACACACACACACACACCACATATACACACACACACAAACACACCACACATACATATACACACACACCATAAATACAAACACAACACACCACACACACATACATACACATTACACACACACACACACACACACACACACACACACACACACGAGCAGAGCCCACGTCATCTGCATCTGATCTACCTCAGAGGGCACTCTGCAAACATACAAGATGAAATTGGCAAACCTAGAAGAACCCTGAACTGGAGATTTGCAAAAGTCAGACTCACCCAACAACTAATGAATTGTGGGTACTAAAACAGGAGCGATAAAAACACAGCTGTGTTTTAAAACAAAAACTAGGAGCTGGAGAGCTGGAGAGCTGGCTCGGCGGGTAAAGGCACCTGCCACCAATCCTGGCGATTGGAGTTCAACCCCCAGAACCCACATGGCAGGAGTAAACCTCCACTCATGTGCCATAGCATGTGCACTCACAAACACACACATAAGCCATACATAAAAAAATAGAAGTTTAAAATAAAATATAATCAAAAAGAAACCAAGAAGCTCAAGCAGTTTCTGTGGCTAAAGGGCACTGGGTGCCAACAAGAGTGACTGCTGATAGGTGTGGCTAAGGCAGCCCGGAATTGACCAGTGAAATATGACCCGATGGCTCACACCTGAGTCCCAGCACAGGGGAGGCTGAACCAGAAGGACTGCCAAAGAGTTCAAGACTACTCTAGTAAATCCCAGGTCAGTCTAAGCCAAGCAAGACCTGGTACCCACCCCCACTGCCAAAAAAAAAACAAAAACAAAAACAAACAAAAAGTATGCAACAGTAAATAAAGTGGTTCTCCGTGTATATAAGACACACTACTACATGTCAGGATAGAATTATATGCAAATACAAATGTGCTTAGTCTTATCTCTAAAATAGTATTAGAGCAAAGGGTAGGCCCTGCTACATATCTCTCCATGTTTTTTTGGTTTGGTTTATTTTTTTGGTTTTTTTTTTTTTTTTTTTTTTTTGTTTGAAGACAGGGTTTCCTGGCTGTCCTGGATCTCGTTCTATAGACCAGGCTGGCCTCGAACTCACAGAGATCCGCTTGCCTCTGCTTCCCGAGTGCCGGGATTAAAGGCGGGCGCCACCACCGCCCGGCTCACCTCTCCATGTTTTAAGGAGTGACTTCCTTCCATTTATCTCCTCCCTTGGTTTCTATGGAAGTGCTTCCGCTATGGAAGGCATCCTGCCTTCTAAAGACACAGGCTCAGGATGTGTCGCCCAGCTAAGTGACGAGCTGAAAGGCCTTGACGCAGAACATCATCAGGGTATTAGAGTAACTGACAGAGCTCTGTGGAAAGAAGACACCGCTCTTGGCTAACACTAAAGTTACATCACATAGACTCTACTATACTTCTCGTATATCATTTATGAATGAATCATCTGACACCTATCTAATGCTCATCGTGAATTCTCGGTTTCATAACATCCTAATTGAGGCAAATGGCTCCTACACATTCGTTTTACAGGGCTCATCCATTAAAGCACACCCTGGGCACCACAGGAGAACTAGGGTCCACCAGCATGCTTCAGCAGGCAATGGTGACCATACCCCAATAGGCAGGGCCTAATACAAACATTCTTAGAAAATTCTTAATAATTTGCAATTCAGCCGGGCGGTGGTGGCGCATGCCTTTAATCCCAGCACTTGGGAGGCAGAGCCAGGCGGATCTCTGTGAGTTCGAGGCCAGCCTGGGCTACCAAGTGAGTTCCAGGAAAGGCGCAAAGCTACACAGAGAAACCCTGTCTCGAAAAACCAAAAAAAAAAAAAAAAAAAATTTGCAATTCATAATCAAATGTGCCTTCAAAACGATTCGTGCATGGTCTCTACAGACTTTCCCCCCATATCTCAAATTTCTTCTGGACATTTTCTTTACAGTCATATATGTTTCCTTAGATGTATAATAAAAATTAATTCCAAATAAAAATGCATATAGGTAGAATGCTTGCCACAGCCACAGAGTCCTGGGCTCACCTCCAGCACCATGTAAACTGGTGTGGTGGTACAAGCCTTATAATCCTGGCACTTGGAGATGGAGGCAGGAGGATCAGAAGTGAAAAGTCATTCTGAGCCACCTAGCAAGTTTGAGACCAGTTTGCGCTACATGAGACCTTAATGCATAAATAAACACACACACAAGTACCCAAAAAAAGTATGCAGATGAAACATTTTATACATTAGGGGTTAACGGTTTTCCCCGAAACCACAGACACTCAGAAAATAAACTCATTCGTTAACTGGAGGCTTTTAACATATTGCTTGTTTCTATTAAGTGGCCTATTAAAATACTCTCACCACAAGCTCCAAGGAGCAGCATGAAGCCTAAACATGTAGACCGACCCAGTGGGCTCACCCTTGAGAGGGCCTAGCGTTCCTCAGAAATCACCTTGCCCTGCCTTCTACACTAAAACTAAATCTAATAACATACATCTTTTTAACTGACATCCTCTCTTCTGTGACCTCACTCATATTGGGGATATCACGAAGTCAACCTCACAGAAGCTCAGAGAAGAGTGGCAGCTCCCAGGGGCTGGAGAAATGGTTCTACGGTTGAGAGTACTTGCTGTTCTTGTCAAAGACCTAGGTTCAGTTCCCAGCACCCACATCGGTGGGCTCACAACCGCCCACAGTTCCAGTTCCAGGAGGTGCAACATCCTCTAGCCTCCACCTCAGGCACCTGCACATACGTGTGCACATGAATTTACAGAGACCCACACGGGCACATAAATAAAATTAAATATATATATATACATATATATGTGTGTGTGTGTGTATATATTAATGGTGGTTAGCAGAGGCCAGGAAAGAGAAGGGACGGAGTGAGTTGGGGAGAGGCTGAGTGAGGGGCACAGAGTCACAGTTAGATCAGAGAAACAGGTTCTGCACTACTGCTGGCAGTAAGGTGACGAGACAGTAATAACGTACTGTGTGTTTCCAAAAGCTAGAAGAAAGAACTCTGGACATTTTCACCATAAAAAGTCACAATGTTAGAGGAGCCGGAGAGGTTTGATCTGATGTGCACACTACACGTCAGGTTGGAAGTTTGTTTGTTTTTTTCAATGATTAAAAAAATAAATGTAAGGCTGGGCATGGTGGCAGAGCACATTGGTGGTACTTGCCCAGTGGGTGTGAAGGTCCAGCAGCCCAGCCTTGGTGGGAACACCTGCAATTCCAGCACTTGGGAGTCCCAGACAGAAAGACCTGTGTCAGAGTTATCCTGCTCTACGTAGTCAATTTGAGGCCAGCCTTGGCTACATCAGACCCAGCCTAATAATAAATTAACAAAATAAAAACCTCTTAATTAATGTTTTATGTACTTATAATAAAAATCATGTGATTTTTCTGTTTAAAAAAAAAACTTAGAAATAAAACATTCTCACATTGTTATACTACCTAGACACAATGAGAAGTAAAAATAGCATTCTAGATAATGTTTAAACAGAGATAACATTTTCATTACAAATATCGTTTGGCCTCAAGAAAACCCTAGCTATTAAAAGCATTCATGTGTTTTTGCTTTTGAATAAAGAAAATATTTCCAACACACATTTCTTGGCAAGCAACTTGACGAGTTAATAGCTTGAAATGATTCATCCGTTTATTTTTGTTTCTCTCTCTCTCTCTGTTTTGTTTTTTTTGAAACAGAGTCTTGCTATGTCCATGCCGGCCTTTCATAATCCTCCTGCCTCAGCCTCTCAAGTGCTAAGGTTATAGGAAAGTGCTGTGAGATGTTCTGTATGTTAAATGTGTTGCTCTGATTGGTTAATAAATAAAACACTGATTAGCCAGTAGCCAGGCAGGAAGTATAGGCGGGACAAAGAAAGAGGAGAGTTCTGGGAAGTGGAAGGCTGAGTCAGAGAGACGCTGCCAACTGCTGCCATGAAAAGGGAGATATAAGGTACCGGTAAGCCACAAGCCACGTGGCAAAGTATAGATTAATAGAAATGGGTTAATTTAAGATAGAAGAAGTAGATAACAAGAAGCCTGCCACAGCCATACAGTCTGTAAGCAATATAAGTCTCTGTGTTTACTAGGTTGGGTCTGAGCCGCTGTGGGACTGGCGGGTGAAAGAGATTTGTCCTGACCTGGGGCAGGCAGGACCAGGAAAACTCCAGCTACAGGAAAGTGCCACAAAGACTAGCTATTCATTTGTTTCCAAACTGTAAGTTCAAAGGGCATTTGAGCCAGGCGTGGAGACCCATGTCCTTAATCCCAGCACTCAGGAGGCAGAGGCAGGCAGATCTCTGTGAGTTCAAGGCCAGCCTGGTCTACAAAGCAAGTTCCAGGACAGCCAGGACTGTTACACAGAAAAACCCTGTCTTGGGAAAAAAAAAAAAAAAAAGGAAGAAAGAAAGACAAAAAGAAAAGGCATTTGAGATAGTAAATGCAGAATTGCTAACTGTATTAAAATCCACCAGAAATAGGAGTAATCCTACAGCAGAGATACACATACTTGAGCTAAAACACTCCTTTTCTCTATAAATAACTTAATATAGAACACTATATTTTCAAAGCACACATTAAAAAAAAATCATATAAATCATTTTTGCTCTAAGTGAAAAAAAAAGTACTTGGCAAACAGCAAGGCTTAGACAGAACTACTAAAAGGTACTTAGGATAAATTTAAAAGTAGCTAGGATGTAGGACACACTAAAATCAATTTTAGTCTTGAAAAGCATTTAGTGAAAAACTGACCCACCACACCTCCCTCTGCCACCACCTGCTTCAAAGTCATCCAAAAACCTATTTGGCCGCCCACATCTGCAAGCTGAGGCAGGAGGATGGCCACAAGTTCAAGGCTAGCCTGGTGAGCTCCAATCCAGTTGGTTGTACAGAGTAGGTTCTGTCCCAGAAAGGAGGAAGAAGAGGAAGAGGAGGAGGAGATGATAATGCAACTGAACACGAAAATCAACTGTGCAGGGAGGGATTCTATTAGACGCCCAAGGAGAATAGCGGATATCTCTGCAGACACAGTCGGAAAGCACGTAGTCTAAATACAAGTGATTCCCATTTCTACCAGACAGCTTCCGAAGGTCCAAGACATAGGTAATTCCTCGGGGGGGGGGGGGGGGGGGGGGGGGAAGGCAGGGGCCGGGGGGGGGGGGGGGGAGCCTATCCCAATATTCAACGTTGCTTTCTTCGTCAGAGCTACCCTGCCTGGCAGGGCAGTCTCTTGGATGGAGATGTCTAGATCACATGACCTAATGCGCCTAAAAAGGCAGCAGGACAGGTTGTCTCCAGGTGGCATCCCTCCTCATAAAGAATTAATGCTGCCCAACAAAGCAAAAGAGACAGCAGGCAGCTGGTTGGGAGCAAGGCGAGTGGGAACAGAACTGCCATGCCCGGGTCTCGTTACCAAGCCAATTAAATGAATGAGAATGTTCCTGAAGCATGACAATGCCTTGTAGCTACCAAAATATAGTTTACCTCAAAATTACCAAGAGCTTCGGTTAATTCTTTAAAGCCTTGGCCTTACATCCACTGGTTTAAATGGCATAGTTCCTTCAGAGTCCTAGCCTCCAACCATTTAAATTCATCCTGAAGTCAGGAAGCCGCTCAGAGGTAGACACTTGTCTAGCACATATGAGGCCAGGGACTTCATTTGTAGAATCAAAACCAAACAGGCAAACACCACAGGATTTTCCTGCTACAGTTATAAAAGCCTACTTTATAGCAAGTATGAATTTTTTAAGATTTATTTATTTATTATGTATACAGTGTTCTGCCTACATGCATGCTTGCAGGCCAGAGAGAGCACCAGATCACATTACGGATGTTTGTGAGCCACCATGTGGTTGCTGGGAATTGAAATCAGGACCTCTGGAAGAGCAGTCAGTGCTCTTAACTGCTGAGCCATCTCTCCAGCCCCGCAAGGATGAATTTTATCAGGTTAAATATACAAGTAGACAACTATCGACACACAGAAGAAAGGAGTCCAACTTCATCTAGAGCAGTGGTTCTCAACCTTCCTGACGCTGCGACCCTTTAATACAGTTCCTCGTGTTGCGGTGACTTCCCAACCATGAAATTATTTTCATTGCTACTTCATAACTGTAATGTTGCTATGGTTATGAAGCATAATGTAAGTATCTGATACTCGACCCCTGTGAAAGGGTCCTTTGACCCACAAAGGGGTCGTGACCCACATGTTGAGAACATCTGATCTAGAGAAAGAAATGAAGAACTTATTTAAAAAAAAGTTCATTTGTAGCTGGTTGTGCAGGCTCACGCTTGTAAACCCACAACGTGGGTGGCTGGGATAGAAGGGGATGTGAGTTTGAGTCCAGCCTGGGCTACACAGAGTTTCAGGTCACATGACAAAACTATAAATAAAAAGATAGTTTAAAAGATTTCTTTTATTTCTCTCTCTCTCTCTCTCTCTCTCTCTCTCTCTCTCTCTCTCTCTCTCTCTCGTGTGTGTGTGTGTGTGTGTGTGTGTGTGTGTGTGTGTGTGTGTCTATGTATGTATGTGCACTATGTGCTGGTGTCCTTGGAGGCCAGAAGAGGACTCAGGTACTATGGAGCAGATGTCGAGGCAGCTGTGTTGATCTTTTTAAGTGTTAGTGGGGAACAACCCTTCATTTCTTTTGATGTTGAGTAAAATGTTTGGCTTGCCAGAATTAGAGGAGAGATATTGATGGAATGTATATACATATAGGCCCTCCCCTCATCCCCTCTACCTGGATCACTAACGCTGTCTCCAAACTCACAGGATTTTACTGTTGGTATGGCTATAAAAACCTTTTTTGTAAGGGCTTCATTTCTTCCTCCAGAGTCATTGCCAATTTATGACCACCAACAAGCATTTTTTTCTTTCAAGTACTTTTGTATGTGGTGCATTTGTTTTCTTTTGCTTAAATGTATTTTTGTATGTATGGGGTGGGGTGTGTGTGTGTGTGTGTGTGTGTGTGTGTGTGTGTGTGTGTGTGTGTAGGCCAGAGGTCAACAGCAGTTATCTTCCAGAATCTCTCTACCTTATCTTTGAGATAGAGTCTTTCTCCAGGAGCTCACAGTTGACCAGCCTTGCTAGCCAACGTCCTCTGGGACCCACCTGTCTCCACCTCCTTGGAGCTCCACAGTTATAGACCACTAAAGCATGCCAGGCTTCTACACATGGGTGCTGGGACCCCAACCTCAGGTCCTCACGGCGTTGTGGCAGACATTTACCAACTGAGCTATCTCCTTAGTAACCCTCTTCAGCACCTCCCCCTGCCATTGGGGGCACAGGTGTTGAACACAGACAGGGTCTTGCTCATGCTAAGTAGACAATATAGCACTGTTGTTGTGGTGACCCCCAACCATAAAATTATTTTTGTTGCTACTTCATAACTATATAGCACCCCTAGCTTCCAGAGCTTTCTAAAACACGGGTGCATCCCATGCCAGTTTAAAATTCTGCGCTGGCTTCTCCCTGAAGCTACAAGAATAATGACCAGGTGAGCAGCAAATGCTGTGCCCTCCTCAACAGTCCGTTCTCTCCTGCTTCCCCCCCCCCCCCCTCCTTAGCTAGGCAGGCCCTTCCTCTACCAGGCATGCTCACCTCTGGACTGCAAAATGAGGACAGTTAGTGACACAATCACCTAGAAGCTGCTTTGCTAAATAAAATGCATGGACTCTCTCTCTCCAGGGCCCTCAGAGTAACTCTAAGCAAGAGGAACGCCCGAGGCCTTCGCCTTCAGGTTGGGCCTGATTCACCCATGGCTCAGAGATAAGTTACCTCCTAAACCCTTCTTCCTCCTGAGTCACCTTAAGTTCCAGGAAGAGTAAAACCTCCCAAGACAGACCCCCACCCCCATCCCCGCCCCCACACATGAGGACAATTATCCAGGGCTGCACCCTTTGAGACTAACAGACTTCCAACTTACCAGGCCAGCTTGCAAGACCATAGCAGAGGCAAGAATGAGTCAACAGTGTCCCGGAGCACACCTTGACCAGGACGGCTTCATTATGCATGCTTTTTACTCTCTGTTTAAACCTAAACCTCAGGTCAGCATCCCAGAGACCAACTTGGGATCTGTCTGGATATGTTCCTCTTCCCAATGCAGCCACATTGGGTACACTGCCTTCCTCTATTTTACTGGTCTTTGTTGTCCGCACATCTGGATGGGTGTCCAAACCTACTGAGAGGATCGGGTGAGCTTACAGGTGAGGTGTCGAGGCTCAGCCCAGCGATAGAATGCCATCCTCACGCTTGTTCAGAGGATGGAGCATAAGGAACAGAGACGGCAGAGAATGGCAAATGAAAGCCAATGGGCAGGAGACCAAGAGAAGGAGGTGGCTTGGGAACAGGGGCCTCCTGCAGGAAAAAAAAATGCAACCACCCCCCACCAACTCTGAATGCTTGATTTTTGTAGACCTGCACATCAAGGATTACCTGGAACAAGTCACCCCCCTCACTGATCCCAGGGGGGCCCTTCAGATCCTCCATGCTGAGCAAGAGTTTAGGGCCCTCAGAACCCTCCCAACACTTCACCCTGCACCTTCTGCACACTACTCTAACCACAGGCTTTCAGAATATTTTAAACTAAGGTTCTCCACCTCACCCTGACTCCCTCCCCACCCCACCCTCTCCTTCTCTGGCCTCAAGTCATAGTAGCTGAGGATGCCCTAAAGCTTCAATCCTCCCACTTGGGTCTCCAGTGGAGTGCTGGGATCACTGGTGTGTGCCATCACCCCAGGATGAAGTGATGCTTTTCCCCTGCACGCTAGGCAAGCCCACTACCCACTGGGCTACACCCCCGGTCCCGGACTCTGAGATTCCAATGTGTAAATTGAAATAGATCATAGGTTGACAGGCTTCCCTCCTGACACCTCCCAAGGGTACATGTAAATTAACCGTTCCCCAAGGAGTCAGCATACCAAAGACCCCCTCAGGATGTCACCAACATCTCTCCTCCCCCACACTTGGCCTGACAAAAGAATGGATTCTTTCATTTGTTTTTCTGCTTCCTTCATTTAGGTTTTTTGGGTTCTGCTTTATTTTAGAACTGGAGTAAACAGCAAGACAGCTAAATACAATAGCTCTGAAGACTCAGGCCTACAGTGCAGTTTTCTAGAACTTGCTTAAGACTCACTCAGAGGCTCTTTCTACACAATGGGCAACTTCTGTGAGTGCTGGGAACTGAGGACACACTGCAGAGGCCAAAGGGACAGAGGAAGCTTGGGTTTGGAGGGGGAGGTGTGTGTCTTGCAGGATCCTGGGAACAATAAGCGATTACTACACTTCTTCCTGGTTAGTAACTCTGGAGGCCTGGCTCAGTCTTAGAGGCCCTCAGCTACTGGAGGCCAAAATAAATGCCCATTACAATTTGCCACAAGGATAATCAGTCCTGGGAAAGAAAAAAAAAAAAAAGCTTTTCATATCTAACCATATCTAAATAAACTTGGCAATTCCCACTCTTAAAACCAAGTACTCTCTGCAACCAAGAAACTGGTAAGGGGCAGAGGATGGTAAGGAGAGAACCACCACACAGAACTCTTAACCAACTCTGCACTTCTGGGCAGACATCCACAGAAGCAGGTCACAGGGAGAGGTGCCATGCTTTGAAAATCTAGGCCCGGCCACACTGAAGAGTTATCTAAAAGAAAGGCCCATTTCCCAAGAACCCCGAGGCTGACTGCTCAGGGCTCACAAACATTTCACAATTTGCCGTTACCTTGGAAGCACCTGGATTTTGGTTTGCCGGATGAAATTGCCCAAATGGTAGCTTTTGCTGGTTCATTAACACCCTCATAAGCACTCCTGTTATAAGGGATATTTTAATGGGACTTCCGTATTTAAAAAGTACATACTTCTCTTTTGACTGTGACACAATTATGTTCTTAGCACCCAGTTAATTACAGGCACTGGAGGCTGAAGACCGAATTCAGCCACTGATCCCACTCTCCAGACACGCACAGCAGGGATTTCCATGAGTCATTCTCTCTTCATTCACAATTTCTGTGTTGACTTACTAGTGTTTATGTATTCTATCACTACTTTATTTCCACGCTTTAGACTGTTCTCTTATTCTCTAAGTATTTTATTAACAATTACCCGAAAGCAACTATTTTGGTGCTTAACTGTGCATGGACTGAATTAATTTACTAGCAAATGTGTTCTAGTGAACTCAAGTATTCATACCTTGTTTACTGAATTATAACTAATTAATTCACTAATAACTCTGCGCCACCACCTTCCCTAGGTTATAACTAATAAATTCCACCCCCAGCCCCAGACTCCCCACGTTAGAGAAGCAGGAGGCACCTCTTACTGTTCAGCACTATCAGAGACCGGGTTCTGCTCTTCTACCTAAAAGAATGACTATTGGGCTGAGGTCAGCTCAGTCATTGTCACTAACAAGGTCAAACCCTTTCGATGGCTGTAGAATCCCACAAATAAAAACACAAAATGAAGGAAACTGTGCCTCGTGTTTCCACAAGAAGGGAGTAACCCAAATGTCACCTGCGCCTTCATACATTCCCGAAAGATGCAGTTTTTAATACACACTTGGAGGACAGCTCTCTATTGGTAGCAAGATCCATCCTTTTAACAGGAGACCTCCCCACTAGAAATGTACAAGGCAAGGCAGCCAGGACTCTCCTCCTGCAGTTTACTAACGAATGCCCAATGTTTGTCCCAAAGAAAATGGAGATTACATAAAGGATAGGAAAATGTTTGGGCCACACTGACACACACACACACACACACACACACACACACACACACACCCGGCTTCACACTCAACTCTAAGGCGAGTAGGAGCAACTATTTTCTTTTCTCCTGAATCTGCTCTTTGAATAACAGGTTTGATCTTCTAGGGCCCCACCCCATCTTTTAACTCAGCCAAAGCACACTCGGCTACGACTAACTCAACAGTGCTGGAATCTGCCAGCCAAAGGAAAGCAAATATTCAGAGTGCCACCTGACAATCCTCCTCCCCAGACAGCACTCACTTGCATTTTTTGCCAGCGAACCCCCTCCACACACACACACACCCAGCCCACACCCTCCTAAAGGATGCAATAAGATGCTATCAAACCAGTATTCTTAGAGACTGAAAATTCACAGAGCGGCTTCTGGGCAAGAACCAGATAAGGTGTCTGCTTGTTGAACTTCAGACTGTCTGTCACCACTTTAAAAACCCGTTCACTGGTTTTCCTGGAATTCCCACTGAGCATCTTATACATCTGAAAGGCTTAGAAAAAAGATCGATTTTTAAATCCAATGCATGGTGTACATACACGGCATACGTACTTAAAATTTCTATCATCGGTAAATGTGTCTTTTAGTATATATTTTAAAGCACAGATAGAAATCTTTAACCCAGGGAAATGGGATACACGGAACTTCAAGATGTCCAGAAAGATGAGAGACAGGCTCTAGCCGCAAGGGAAAAATAATATATAAAAATAGAGCCGTAGTAGTCATTGAACATCTACTATTCATCAGGCAGCATGCTGAGCACTCCATACACATCGACCCAGGGCCTCTCATAAAATCCAAGACGCAAGACTTCTTACCCTGTTTTTCAAGTGATGAGATGGAGAATCACAAGAGGTGAATGACCTGGCCAAGGTAATTGCATACAGCCAGTTGGGGATCAGGGGTTTAAACCAGGCTAACACCTTTCCACTTCGGTGAAAACTACACATTGTATTGTTCCGAAGGAGATGCTGCTAAAAAAAAACCACCTACTCCTGTGCGAAAAGGAGTACCTCGGAGTAAATGTCAGAGGGTTTTCGGATAAACTACACATCTGGCAATCTGAAATCTTCACATGGGTTAAGAAGCCTGTGTGTAAAAACCCTATCCATCCAACCTGCTACTAAACTTCATCCTCGATGTATAAGAACTACTTTCCAGAATTAAGGCAAATCCACGGGCGGTTTTAGTCACCGGACAATTCAAAAACTCCTATCAACACACTCAGCAATATACGTCCTATTGTTTTCAAATCCCAAACATATAAAACAAATATCCTGTAGTTCTACAAACTGGAAGAGCTGCGGGCGGAGCAAGTAAACATTGTGGTAGTTCTGCATAAGGAAATGGTTGTTTTCCTCTCGTGGGCACACGACAAGCCTTGTGCGGATAAACATCAGCACCGTGAGGCCATGAGGAGTCCACCCGCCAAATATTTACAAGTAGTGTTTACATCTCTTCCTGGCTTTTTCCACGCCAACTTTTCTAAGCAGGTGTCCCTGATTACAGCCGATTGTTCAAAAGGTGCCTCTGATGTGACCGGTGGGTGGTTATTTATTTAATTTCTTTCTTTTTAAATTACAGTTTGAAGCCCTATACCGAGAGAAAACGGCAGAGAGAAGAAAGGGTCCCCAACGGATGGGCGAGTGGGCAAGCCCCGCTTCCAGCGCACGCCTCCCCAGGTAGCTCACCAGGATGCCCATCACGTCGGTCCAGAGGCGGGAGAACGCCTCGGATGTGCCGGCCTCGGGCTCCGGCTCAGGCTCAGGCTCCGGCTCCTGCACGGGTTCCACCTCGGGCTCGGGCTCCGGCGCCGGGCCCGCAGCTCCCGCGTCCTCCTCCATGACCGCGTCCCCGTGCGTCCGGGTCCCCGCGCTACCCACAGCCCGCAGCAGCGCGTCGGCCGCCGGGGCGCAAAGTCCCCGCCCGCGGCGTCACCGGGCCGCGCCCCCGCGTCGCATGCCCCAGGCTCCGACGGGTACGAGCCCCACGGCCAGGACTCTGCACCTCGATTCGCGCTGACCGCGATTGACAACTCCAGAAACTTTTCCTGGCCGGGCGGGGCAGAGCAACAGGGTAGCTGGAGCAGAGTCGGCACCACTGGCTGCGGCGGGGAGCTCGCGGGGCGAGGGAGCCGGGAGCCCCACGGCACAGGAGCTGTGTCCTGCAATGGGGACCGTCTCCGGGCGGCACGCGACTCGCCCCTACCGGAGAGTCTCTGCAGAGCGGGACAGTGCACGGTGGCGCCTGTGAACCCGGGCTAGCCAGTCCAGTCGGACCCTCTTTTCAGAATGAGCTCTTCCAACTCCACATGACTCCCTCCCCTCCAGGCTCAAGAAAGCGTTTAGCAACAAAAGGTGCTCTGATGTCAGGCGCTTTGCATGGAAATGAGCCCCGGTCCAGCCAACAAATCGCCTGTTGAAAGCGCAGCCGCGCCGCGGGCCCGGGACCCCGCACAAGTCCCCAATCGCGCCATTCACCCCGCGCCTTCTGCCCCAGAAACAGCAGAAAGTTAATCTTTAAGCTGATGGCTGAGTCCGAGTTCACGAGGAGTTAGGATGGTGACAACCAACCCACACCTCGCTCTCGGCAAGTGGAACAACCCAGGCAATTACAGCCCTGTCTGTCGGCCCAGGCTTCTTGGAAAACAAAGTGTGACAAAGCTCGCCCGGGCACGAGCCATTGTTTAGGTCCTCGGATGGGGGGGGAGGGATTCTGGCTCCCAAGTGGCCGCAATGCTGTGCACTTACAGGGTTTTCGGGTAATTAAGGGAGACCCTCTTTGGGTTGTAAGGGGTTTGTTTGTTTGTTTTTGTTTATTACACGAAAAGTTTTTTTTTTCCATGAAAGACACAGGCAAGGGGTATGTTCAAAAAGTCGATTTTATGGCCGTTCAGCCCATGCACACTCCAGCCCTGTGTATGTTTTGCCAAGGGACAATCCCTGAGGGAAAAGGCCCTGGAGAGATTTTTTTCCTGACTTCCCTCCCTTTTCTCCTTCTCCTCCTCCTCCTTCTCCTCTTCCTCGTCTTCTTCTTCTTCTTAATCTTCATCCTTCTTTTTTTCCCTCCTCCTCCTTCACTACTCAGAGAATTTTTCCTCAGAGATGACAGTTTGATTTCGTGACTGGTCACTTTGTGAAACTGAAGAAACCCAAGGAAATTTGTCCCTTACTAAGGACTTGGGTTAAAGGGTTGGAGTGGGCAAGGGATGAGGTGAGGGACCCCAGGGACAGAAGAATTCTGAAGTTTCTCCTTTTCTTTCCTAGTTTACATACATGAAAGGAGTTGAGCATGTCCTCTACATCTCTGGATTAATGCAGTTAAGCCAGATGGTTCCAGATTTCACTGTTGCTGTTTGATGCTGAGACCTAAAACAAACTCCACTAAGAAATGTGAGTTTGAAAAGAATTGGTCTTGGGGCTGGAGAGATGGCTCAGAGGTTAAGAGCACTGGCTACTCTTCTAGAGGTCCTGAGTTCAATTCCCAGCAACCACATGGTGGCTCACAACCATCTGTGATGAGATATAGTGCCCTCTTCTGGCCTTCAGGCATACATGCAGGCAGAACACTGTATACATAATAAATAACTCTTTAAAAGAAAGAAAAGTAGCCTTCCCCCATGACTTAATGAGTATTTTAAGAATTTCGACTTGAGGAAGCATAGAACTCTATGTAGCCTGTTCTCCATGTAAAAACCTGGCAAGTGAGTTATGCAAGACGAAGAAGGAGCCTATCTCAGACACCAGTCAGGAGTCTTTCTCTTTTTGTTTGTTTTTTTATTTTTGGTTTTTTGAGACAGGGTTTCTCTGTGTAGCTTTGTGCCTTTTCCTGGAACTCACTCGGTAGCCCAGGCTGGCCTCGAACTCACAGAGATCCACCTGGCTCTGCCTCTCGAGTGCTGGGATTAAAGGCGTGCGCCACCACCGCCCGGCTGTCTTTCTCTTTTTGATTCAGATGACCTGGGGCCAAACATAGACCTTTCAATGCTTCAGTTTCCCCATCCAAGAGGAGGCAAGGCCAAGCTAATTGCTACCCACAGAGGCTAGTACGTTTCCAGGTCACCTAACCTATGAGACGCATCCATATGACCGCACATTAGCTGGCATTTGGCTACTTAGACCTATCTACCCTTTAATCTCCTCCACAGTAAGTTCCCTTTCCTGGCACTCCCTTCAACCTGCCTGAGAAAAAGAGATCAACAACATTCTGGGGGATTCATAGGTATCATAGTGAGGATACCTATGTCTACACTGGCAAATGAGGTTTCTGTTGTATTGCCTAGTGACCTCTCTACTTCTGGAACATAGATAATTTTGGCCATTTAAAAACAGAAGCAGGTGTGTGTGTGTGTGTGTGTGTGTGTGTGTGTGTGTGTGTGGTCTGTTTGTCTGTTTTTGTAATGGCTTAAGCCTAAATATCCCACACAGACAGAAAGATCGGGAGTTCAAGACTGGCTTTGGCTATGTGAAACCCTGTCTCAATAAATAGATAGATAGATAGATAGATAGATAGATAGATAGATAGATAGATAGATAGATAGATAGATAAGTTGAATCTCTTTCCTAATCAGTTTCCATAAATTAACTAAAAATGTAATTGATTATTGCCCTAATTCTCAGGCTTTTTAACAATCCCCTTTCCCTTCTCAAAGAACCAACATCATCCTCACCTTCGTCTTTCATCCATATTGGTCTGTGTTTGATTCCCACAAACCTTGCCAAGGTAAGGCAAGTATAGACTTTTGAGGGAGTACCCTAAGATCCTACATCCTCCATATTTGCCTTTCTACTCAGGTTCCCTTTCAGCTGGCTGTTACTGGGGATCTTGATAAACAGCTTTATCTGTTTGTTGATATTATGTATCTGTGGTGGTTTGAAAAAGAGTGGCCCCATAGGCTCGTATATTTGAATGCTTACTCACCAAGGCATGGCACTATTTGAAAGGATTAGAAGGATTAGGAGTTGAGGCCTCCTTAGAGTAGGTGTGGCCTTGTTGGAGAAGGAGTGGCCTTGATGGAGAAGTTGTGCCACTAGGGGTAGGCTTTGAGATTTCAAAAGCCCAAGCCAGGCCTAGTGTCTGTCTGTCTGTCTGTCTGTCTCTCTCTCTCTCTCTCTCTCTCCCTCTCCCCTCTCCTTCTCTCCTCTTCTCTTTTCTTCTCTTCTCTTCTCTTCTCTTCCCTCCCCTTCCCTTCCTTTCCCTTCCCATTCCTTTTCTCTTCTCTTCTCTCTCTCTCTCACCTCTCTCCTCTCTCCCCTTTCCCGCCCCCTCTGCCTGCAGACCAGAATGTTAGCTCTCAGCCACTGCTCCAACGCCATGCCATGCTCCCCACCATGATGATAATGAACTAAGCCTCTGAAACGGTAAGCAAGCCCCAATTAAATGCTTTCTTATATAAGAGTCTCCATGGCCATGGTGTCTCTTCACAGCAATAGAATAGTGACTAAGACAGTGTCCCAGGCTGACTTTGAGCTACTATGTAGCAAAGGATGGCTCTGACCTCTTGTCTCCACCTCCCAAGTGCTAGGATTATAGGCATGGGCCATTACACCTGGTGTAAATTTTTACTGCAACAAATGAGCAGGAAACTGTCAGAATGTATTCCTTGAGAATGTAGTCATCTCAGTAAGTTTATTGGAAATCACTGACATATTGTGTTATATATAACATGGGACTGCATGTACATGTTTATACTGGCTTGCTTTGTACTTGTTCTTTCTCTGGGTCAGGATTACAAATTTTCAGGCCACTCCTCCAGAAGTCGCAAAGCTGTTAGGATTCTAGATGTGGCCTGAGTAAGTCATTATAACAACACAAGAAAAGTGTCTAGACTGTTGTGTGGTGGTGAAAGTTCAGTTTTACCATGGAAAGCACAGGTAATATTTTGTCTCCCCCCCCCCCCCCCCACACAGGAACTGAGGATGGAACCCAGGAACTTGTACTGGCTGGGCAAGTGCTCTACCACTGAACTAAATCCCCAACCCAGAAAGCACAAATATTAGTAATGAGACCAGTCAAAGTTAGGTTTAAAAACATTTGGAAAATTATTTATCTCATGTGTAAAAGGGAAATTCCACCTGTTTTCACAGTTCCGAGGTTATTGGTGCTGATGCAAGGATCTTTAACCGGTAGAACTTTGACCCCTTTCCCAGCCCTTCCCCTGCCCCCTCATCCTGTGAGGCTAGACTTGAGTTTCCTTGTTCATCATGCCTAAGGATCTTGGGTCACAAGAAGTCGGTCCTAGCCCTGGAATGTGGTCGCTGAGTCATAAAGCTGCCAGGTTACCTCTGGCCAGGTGTGGTCAACTTTCTGTTTGTTCTCTGTTGTTCTGGCTGTCTTTTTTGGTGTCTGTCTGTTTGTTTGTTACTTTTTTGTGTGCTGAAGATCAAGCCAGCCTCTTACCGACCTGTATCCCCCATCCCTCTTCACAGTGATGATAATAAAAATAGCAGTTGTCTGTTTAAATTTACTTTCTCTTGGAAATTGTGCTTAAACATTAAAATACATTTCATAAACTTTGACATTTCTAAAATGGCACTTAGGATATCCCTTTACCACCCAATAAGTCCACCCAGCTCCTTGTGTGTGTGTGTGTGTGTGTGTGTGTGTGTGTGTGTGTGTGTGTGTGGAGTGGGAGGGTTATACATATCTACTCTCTGCCTAATTCCTTAAGGGTGGGGTCTCTCCCTGAACCTGAAACTCATGGTTTATTATTTGCTTTTCTTTTCCGATAGTTTGGCAGCCAGCAAACCCCAGTGATCCGCCTGTGTCTACACTCTATGGTGCTGGGATCGGAGAGATACACAGATCCATCCCTGGATTGCTGTGTGGTTGCTGGGATCTGAACTCAGGTCCTCAAACTTCCACAGCAAGCACTTTTACTTAACCATGGAACCAGCTCTCCAGTCCCATCCTTTTTTTTTTTTTTCGATACTAGGGATGGAACCTAGCCTCACCCATGTTAGGCAATGGTTCCACCAGTGGGCTGTATCCCCTAACTCATTTCTTCCCACGTGAATCCTCCATTACATCTGTGTGTCTAAGCTACCAGCTTCATCCTTTCCTTCCTTCCTCATCGCTTCCATCCAAAACAGAGATGAGCTTCTGCCGACCTGAATCTGGGTCAAATTGATCTGCTTCCTTTCATCTTTACTATCAGCCTCTAAGACTGAGGATTATTGTTTCCTACCACATTATCAATAACAGTTCTCCTCATAGTGAGGACACAATCACCAACATCAGTGACGTCATCTAGGAATTTGTTCTTCCTGTTGGTTTGGGATTTTTTTTTTTTTTAAATAGGGTCTCATTAAGTAGACTTAGCTGCCTTGGAACTCCCTAATGTAGACCAGACTGACCTTGAATTCACAGAACTCCATCTACTTCTGCCTCCCAGTGCTGGGATGAAAGCACTTGGCCCAGCCATCTGTAGATTTCAGTTCCCAGGGGATAGAGTTGTGGGCTCATTTGAGAGCCTAGCACACTCTGAGCAAGCCGGAATGAGAAAAGGGGTGCACTGCTGAGGAAATGGGAAGTTTGAACAGACAATATTGCAAAATTAGACCAGAAGACAGGCATAGTGGTGCATTCCCTTAAGCCCAGCACTCCAGAGGCAGAGGCAGGCAGATCTCTGAGTTTGAGGCCAGCCTGGTCTACAGAGTGAGTTCCAGGGCAGCCAGAGATGCACAGAGAAGGCCTATCTTGAAAAATAAAAACAAAACAAAATTAGACCAGAGCCAGGAGTTGTCCTCTGACCTCCACAATGGCATAAGTGTGTCCCCACAAACAAATAAATATGTAACTTTAAAATTCACTGATTAAGGAAGTTTTTAGGAGACAAATGAGCAGCTGTAGTTTTGCAGACTATAATTCCAGGACTTGAGAGACAAGGGCATGGGGACCAGAAATTCAAGGCCAGCTTGGATCCAACTTCATAAGACCCTGTCTGAGAAAAAAAAAAGGGGGGGCAGAGGGAGAAAAGTGGGGAGAGAAGAGGGGAAAGGGAGGGAAGAAAATGGAATTGCTTATTTGAAGATATGTTTCAGGGTGGTTTGGTCGGTTGATGTGGTTTTGCTTTGTTTTGTTTTGTTTATTTGGGGAGGGAAGGGCAGTCTTATTATGTAGCCCAGGCTAGCCTTAAACTCTCAGCTCAGGTTCATCTCCAGCTTGTAATCCTCCTGCCTTCCTCGGCTTCCTGAGTGCCAGGATCACATGATCACACACTACCACACCTAGTAAATTTGGTTTCAAAGGGCAGACAATCAAGTATTTACATTAAAACAGACTCTGCAAGAATGGCACTTGTTTGGGGAATAAAGTTTTATTTAAATAGTTGTTTTGTTTTAAACAACACATTTCCTCCTGATAGCATATATTAAATCTGAAGGATTATAAATAGCCCAGTTTATGCTTGGCATTGAAATTGAGCAATGAAAATAGATAAGCCCACTTAATTTTTGCCACTCATCAGCAATGTCTCATCTCTGGCACTCCCAAATGGGGCATTCCACAATGCCTTGGGGAACTAAATTCCAGGGGAGACTGACAGCCTAGAATGTTTTTCTCCAACAAAACTTTGCAATTCTTTTTTCCTTTCTCACAAATGCCTGGAAGGTGACCCAAACTCATGTAAAAGCAGTACTTGTTTGGTTTTTTGTTTGTTTGACTTGTAAATCCCTCTCATCAAGGAATACTTGAGAGATATGAAACATGATCTGAGGGCCAGGTTAAAGGGAAATTAAAACAAACGGGGACATGGCCTGGAGAGACGGCTCGGCAGTTCAGAGCACTGCCCGCTCTTCCAGAGGACCTGGGTTTGATTCCCAGCACCCACATGGTGGCTCACAACCATCTGTAGCTCCAGTTCCAACAAACAGGATTTGACACCCTCTTCTGGCTTCCACCAGGTCTGCACAGACATACATGCAAGCAGACACCCATATACATAAAATAATAATTTAAAAATATTTAAGTGGATACTGTTAGAAGAGGCCAAGGGGAGAAGATGAATAAAGGGAGAATGGAGGTTCTACATTCCTCTGAAATCTCTTTCTTTTTCGATTGTATTATTTATTTATTTAGTTAGTTAGTTAGTTAGTGTGTGCGTGTGCGTGTGTGTGTGTATGTGTGTGTGCTCGTGAGCACACATGCTTGTCAATGCGTGTGCATATGGGTGCCTGCAGAAACCAAAAGAGGGTGGCAGATACCCTGGTTAGCCTCCCGATGTCAGTACTGGGAACCACACTTAGTTCCTTTGCAAGAACAGCAACTGCTCTTACCCCTGAGTCATCTCTTCAGCCCCATCTGAGATCTCTTCTACTCTGATAAGCGACAATTCTTCCCTGGCCAGTTACTGGTCTTCATCTGTGGTGGTGCCATGGTAATATCAATACAAATGATCCTATCACATACAACAGTAACATCACAGGTATTTCATTCCATAACCTAAGATCACACTACTGGCCTTGTGTGGTGGAGCATGCCTTTAATCCCAGCACTCGGGAGGCAAAGGCAGGCAGATCTGTGAGTTCCAGACCAGCCTGATCCATATATTAAGGTCCAGACTAACTGGAGCTACACAGTGAGATCCTGTCTTGAAAAACCAAACAAGGGGCTGGAGAGCTAGCTCAGAGGTTAAGAGCACTGCTTGTTCTTCCAAAGGCCCTGAGTTCAATTCCCAGCAACCACATGGTGGCTCACAACCATCTGTAATGAGATCTGGTGCCCTCTTCTGGCTTGCAGGGATATGTGCAAACAGAACACTGTATACATAATAAATAAATAAATCTTTAAAAAAAAAAAAAAAAGAAAGAAAGAAAAAGAAAAACCAAACAAAACCACAACAAAAATCAGATTCCTGCAGCTGGAAAGATGGCTCAGCAGTTAAGAGCATGACATGCTCTTGCAGAGGAGCTGAGTTCCACTCACAGCACCCATGTTGGATAGCTCACAAGTGCCTAGTGCTTGTAACTTCAAATGATCTGATGCCTCTGGCCTCCACAGGCACCTGCACACCATGCGCACATACCACACACACATGCACATACTCACCCACAGATACACACATAATTTAAAAATAAATGGGTTGTAAGTCATTTTTTTTTTTAATCCTCAAGTACAGCTCTTTCTGCTTCAATCCCCACAAGCACCAGAATGACAAATGTATGCCATCATGCCCAGGCAGCCTAGAAAATTCCTAAAGCTGTTTGTAATTCTGAACTGTGAGATCCTGAACTGGCACATTATATAGAGTTGTGTTGTGAATCTGAAATACATCTCTCCAGGCTCACTTAAACCCTGAGCTTCCAGGTTGTGGTACTATTTTGAAGGCTGTGAATCCTTCACAAGGTAGGGCCTGGCTGATGGATTACTAGAAACAGGTCTTTTGGAGATCATGCCCATTCCTGTTTCCTACATACTGGTGCTGCATCCTATCTGCCCAGTGAAGGGTGTCACACACGCCCACTGCTGTCAGCTCTATCATACCTTCCCCACTATTGATGTGACAGAATTTGATAGTCCCACTTGAGTTCTTTTTTTTTAATATTTTTTTTATATATATGAATGACCTGTCTTCATGCACACCAGAAAAGGGAATCAGATCCCATTACAGTTGGTTGTGAGCCACCATGTGGTTGCTGGGAATTGAACTCAGGGCCTCTGGAAGAGAAGCCAGTGCTCTTAACCGCTGAGCCATTTCTCAAGCCACATTTGGGTTCCTAGTTTCATCAATAAAGAATTTTAAAATGGACTCAGAAGGAAGCTCAAGAACCATTGCATCAGAATTTAGGAGGAAAACAGCAAGGCAGGCAATCTGTAAATCTAAGCAGCTTTGGGGGCTTCGGAGGTGGGAGAAAAGTGAGAAACATTGTTGTTGGTTTTTTACTCTTTTGGGAGGGCCCGCCACCCAGCTCCCAAATAAATCACACAGGAAAGCTTATACTTAATTACAAATAACTGACCTTTGCTTGGCTCAGTTTCCAGCTAGCTTTCCTTAAGTTATCCGGACTACCTTTTGCCTCTGGGCTTTTCTGGTTCTCTAACTTCTGTATCTTACTCTTGCTCTGTGGCTTGCAGTGTAGCTGGGTGGCTGGCCCCTGGAGTCCTCCTCCTTCTCTGGCTACTAGATCTCAGATCTCCAATCCCTCTTCCCAGATTTCTTCTTCTATATATACTCTCTGCCTGCCAGCCCTGCCTATCCTTTCTCCTGCCTTGCTATTGGCCAGTTCTTTATTAGAACATCAGGCATTTTACACAGGCACAGTAACACAGCCTCATAGAGTTAAACAAATGCAACATAAAAGTAACGCCCTTAAAATATTCTACTACAGAGAAAATCATGCTCTTTGAGATCAAGGTCAAGAAAGCTGGAATATTCAGTTATGGAAGTCAGTAGGTGCTGCATGGCAGAAGGAGTGGAAGCTTCAGAGAAAGAGTAAGAAAGTCCAGAATTTCAGAAAAAGCATGCTTGGGCTTTTGGTCACTATCCAAAAGAGAGATTTTTTTTTCCCCCAAGACAGAGTTTCTCTGTGTAACAGTCCTGGCTATCCTGGAACTTGTTTTGTAGACCAGGCTGGCCCCCAACTCACTGAGATCTGCCTACCTCTGTCTCCCAAGTGCTGGGATTAAAGGAGTGTGCCACCATCGGCTGGCTAAAACAGAGAATTTTTAAAAAGGGAAAGGAAGAGCATGCTTAGTGGTAGACTACAGATCTGAGTTGAGAGGACACCTGATTCCAGGTTCTTGTATCCCAGAACAAGGGACTGCACCAGGGACACATGGTAAGATAGATAGATAGATAGATAGATAGATAGATAGATAGATAGATAGATAAATTGATAGATTGATAGATGATAGATAGAAAATAGATGATAGCTGATAGTAGATGACAGATGATAGATTGACAGATGATAGTAGATGATAGATGGATGATAGAGTGTAGATAGATGATAGACAGTAGATGATAGGTAATAGATAGATGATAGAAAAGACAGATGATAGTAGATGATGATAGTAGATGATAGATAGATAGATAGATAGATAGATAGATAGATAGATAGATAGTATTTATGAAGAAAGGAAAAAAAGTCCCAAGAGTGGGTCAGCTAGTGAGCTGAGGATAAGGCCCAAAACCTATTGTGATTGAGCCCCAGGCCTATAGCACCTGCCTCTCCTTTGGAAGGCACAGACTTTTTCTGAGCATGCTTCGTTTACTGCATGATGCCCACATGAGGAAGACTTCGTGCTTTCCTCTGCTAACTGGTTCTTTTACAGGTGAACCTGGATGCTTCTGTCCCCAGTCCCCAGGTCCTGCCCTCCTGTGGTGGACGATGGCCCTCTGAAACCCTAAGTCAAAGTAAGCCAGGTACTTCGGTCAGAGTCATTCAAAAGTCATACATGGGGAAACATAGGTTACTAGCGGGAAGCAAGATTCTGGTAGGCTGTCTACGTACGGGTAACTACAACAGCCAAAAATATGGACAGCTAGAACTGATCGCTGTTGGTTTTTAAAAAAAGAACCAAAGGAGTCCAACTCGATATAAATTTAAAAAATAAAAAAAAAAGATCAAGATGGAAACTGTCTGCCCTATGGAGAGCCATGAAGTTATGTGAGAGGGACCTGCCATAAGAAGAAAGAAGATTTGGAGAATGATATTTAGAATTGTGTTCTTGGCTACTTACTTGGTTACTTACACTTCTGGGGAATGTTTAAAAAAAAAAAAAAATGTGTTAATAAGATACCAGAGCTTGTGTTGGTTCCAAGTTATGCAAAGACAGACTTAAAAGCCCAGCTGGAAAGCGTCTACCACCCAAACTGGCTCATCAATCTTATGTATTTCATAAACTTTATGAGAATGCCTACTTGGCTTCTGTGAGGCTTAAACATGGCTGCCGGGAGGAAAAAAAAAATCCCCATTCAATTAAAAATATCTGGTTAAAACTGCTACTTTGTTTGCTTCCTTGAGGTGCCACAGCAGTGTGGTACATGGGATAAGGGTCCCACGTCTACTGTGGAGGCCAGAAGAAATTTTTGAGTCTCTTTCAGGCTTTGTCCACCTGTAAAACCTGAAGGCACGTGCCGGATCCCGCAGAGGACAGAAGAGGATGCTGGATCCCCTGGGATTAGAGTTACAGGCGGTTATGAGCCACCGTGAGGGTGCGAGTGAGCAAACAAAGGTTCTCTGCAAGAGTTCTTGGCTGCTGTGCCATCTCTCCAGCCCTCTACCTTGTTGTTGAGACAGGGTCTTTCACTGGCCCGGAACTTGCCAAGGAGGCAAGGCTGGCTGGTCCTTGACTCCCACAGACCCTCCTGTCTCAACCGCCCCAGCAGGGGCATCACAAGCATGTGTGGAGCACCCCTGGCATTTTTTCTTTTTTCACATGGGTTCTAGGGATCAAGCGGGGGGTCCTCGTGATTTCTCAGCAGGCACTTTACATAACCAGCTACCGCTGCTGCCCTGAATAATTTTCGTTTTTAAAGCGCGGGGGTGAAGTATAACATTCGGTTAAAAATACGTGTTGGCACAATAAAATATGTTCTAAAAGGACAGTGTGATATTCCTTTTACTACTCATTTTTAAAAGACCCAGAAATTTACTCTAGAAATGACTAGAGGAGGAACTGCCCAATCCTGCCCTTCACTCTCTGTGGCTCTGTTTCATTCTGTTCTGTTCTTCACGTAGGAGCCCAGATTTGGGAGCGCAAGGAACTAACATTCATCTGCTGCCCATCCTAAAGAGACACCTCTTTGTTCCTGAACGAAAGAACCCCAACTGTCCCTCCAGCTGTAATCTTCTATTATTTTGGAATATCAAAACCATAGCTTTCCCTCCTCACGCGATTCAATGTCCCCCCCTTTCCATGTGCAGTAGAGTCCTATGGACTCTCCCCCAAGTTGTTAAAGGCCATTTTCTTTTCCTTTCTTTCACAACGCATTTCCAGTGACTCTCTGTCTCTCTCTGTTTCTCTCTGTGTCTCTCTGTGTCTCTGTCTCTCTCTCTCTCTCTCTCTCACACACACACACACACACAAAGACTGTTATTGAAGCTTCTCTGAATGTCCTTACACAATTGCAGATATTAATAAATGAATTCTGTGAAGAATGCATCAAAAGAGATGGTGCCTTGGGACGGCCTCAAAGAGCCTCTCACATGAGGAGATAGAAGGTTATAGTTACAGGACAGTGGGGTCAGGACGACCTCTTTAATTAGTGCCTTGATGGAGTTTGGTAAAACAATTCCCTGTTTAGGGAAATATATACCACTCACTGTTCCTATAGCCAGTGCTGGCCAGAACGTAGCTTGAAATTAAAAAAAAAAAAAAAAAAGAAGTCATGTGGGTGAGCAGGCTCCAGACTTTACCATTTCTCTCTCAGTGAATGCAAGAAAGAAAATGTTTTAATGGAGTGTCTAGGCCTAATTTGTTCTCATTTCTCATAAACAAAACAACTAGGTGCTAGCTACCATCTAATGAATGTTCTCGAAAATCAGATGATGTTGATTCTAATAGCAAAGAGACAGTCCACAAAGAACCCTTGTTCTGGAAATGAGGTCATCTGGACAGCCTATCCATTAAGAAAAAGCCTATTCTGCCTTCAGAGGTCACCTATTGGGGCAGGAAATCTTTCAGCCAGCGAACCAACATCTGGCCCAGCTCTTCCAGGCTGAAATGCCAGTTTCCTGATCTAAATGGAACACACATGGGAGAGGGAAAAGAAAAAAAAAAATCTCCGTTTGCCCAAGCATTCTTCATGGAAGCATAGATAAGGAGCCGAGGAAAAAGAGCTGTGCTTTGTATATCAACACAAACCGAACCAGCCAAGTACTTGTATGAAATTTGCATTTCTTTCTGTAACCAACCCAAGAGCAAAGAGACAAATTAATCACTCACTAGTAAATCCATAAATAAACTTGCTTTAGCCGATCACCATTTATACTGATTCATTCCAGACTAGGCAAGAATTTGCTGTTTTCATTTGTTTGTTCAATTTGGGTGCGGCAGACCGAACCCAGGGCCTCAGGCCTGCTAAGCACAAGTCCTACTACCTTCCAGCTACAGCTACATCCTTATTTCCACGGTTTACTTTTGTACTATGAGAAGGGGTGTGTGTGTGGGGGGGGGGGGGCGGGTAGTGCTAACTCAAAGCAACAGGACCAAACTTGAAGGAAAGAATTGAGAGGGTGTTTGTTCCATTTTGAATATGAAAGGTGTCCCTTCTGGCTCACTAATCGAGTAGCTTGTCCCGGGCTGTGGCACTGCTTTTAAGAAATGGTGGAAAGGTTAGGGATCAGGGCTTAGCCAGAGGAAATGACGCGGGGTGAGTGCCTTAGAAGATTATATCTGGTGACTGGTTCCTTCTTATGTACCATGAGGTGAGTGGGCTCAGCCACATGCTACAAGTGTTGGGCTTCTGCCACTCCAGCTATATGACCTCACATGCGCAGTTCAGTAAAGGGGGAGGGGGGTCTATGTCTTACATCATCTGTGCTTTTCGTAATTGCCCAAATACTCGAGCTTATCTGCGCATGTGCAAGGGGAATCCCTAAAAAGCTGGTCAGACTCCTCCCTTCTCTTCTGCTCTTTCCTCCCCCGCCCCCACACGCTCTCTCCTGCACGTGTCTCTTCCCAGGCCTGGCCACACTCTCTTCTGTCCCCCTCCCCTTCCTCCTAATAAAGCTCTGATACTGGGTTTTGTCGTGCCTCTGAGCTTTCCTCACACGGTAAAAGTGCCGCATTTAAAACCAACAACGTTGCCATGATGTTTTCCCTCACCATGGGCCCAGAACTGATAGATTCAATGACTATGGACGAAAATCACCAAAACCCTTCTTTCCTTAAAATATTTCCCTCATGTATTTAGTCACTGTGACAAAAACAAAAAACAAAAGTCACTAACTACTATAATGTTTAATCAACATAAGAAAACCATCTTTAGTGGGTGCTGATTGCATGTGTTCTAAGCCAGCCTTGTAGTGGAGGTTGATTTTGGATTTTAGATTCTCCTGCCTCTATCTGCCAAGTGCTGGGATTTGTGCAGTGCTAATGACTGAGCTCAGAGGTTCATGCCCATTAAACAAGCACTTCACGAATTGAGCAATATCCTTCTCCTGAAAAAAATAAAAAAAAAATCACTTTTTCTTTTCTTTTTTTTTTTTTGGTTTTTTGAGACAGGGTTTCTCTGTGTAGCTTTGCGCCTTTCCTGGAACTCACTTTGGAGACCAGACTGGCCTCGAACTCACAGAGATCCGCCTGGCTCTGCTGGGATTAAAGGCGTGCCCCACCACCGCCCGTCTTTTCTTATTTTGAAGACAAGAGTTTTACTGTGTAGCCCTGGCTGGCTTGGAACTCACCATCCAGACCAGGATGGCCTTAAATTCATGAAGATCTGCTTGCCTCTGCCTCCTGAGTGCTGGGACTAAAGATGTGTGCCACCATACAAGCCTTGAAATTCATCTTACAAGGCTGTCTGAAAGTGCCCTGAGAGGCTCCATGTGTGGTTCCAGTGGAAAGTGTGTGTTCAGAAGGCCCAAAGCTCTGTCTGAGTTTGATCTTAGCACAAAAACCAAAAAGCATTTTACGTGTCATTTTCAAATTTGTTATTCAATTTCCTTTATTTGTACTCTGAAGACATTCCATAATTTGAGTAGTTATTCCTCTGCTGGTAGCAGTTATGGAGACTTTCATTTGTCTTTCATTCAATCATTTCCTCATTCACCCATGCACCAAATAATGACAAGGCAGACGTGGTATTAGGTATCACATTGGACAGGCCTGTTTTCAAAACTCTAATCCACTAAAAGAGATAGAAAAACAAATTACGGGCAAACACATCCAGTAGAAGGTGTTCAAATGAGTGGGGAATGAGTCGACTTCAGAAAAAGAGATCCCCGCGAAGAATGCGAAGCCACACAATTCATTCTCAAGTCAAGGAAGGGGGAGAAAGACTGAGCAGGCACAGGGACAACCTGGAGCAGTCAGAGCGGACAGTCTCCGTGAAGAGGGTGGATTTTACTATGTGTGGTTCATTTTCTAACCAAGGAAACAAAATGGGGTGGGTGGGGGTGGATACCCCATGATAGTGTGCTTGTCTAGCATGAGCAAGATCCTGAGTTTATTCCTGGTACTGCTAGAAAGAGGGAGGGAGGGAGGGAGGGAGGGAGGGAGGGAGGGAGGGAGGAAGAGTGTAGCTGAAGTTTTCTCCAGTCCTGCCTGGCCCACGGTCAGGATAAATCTCTCTCACTCGCCAGTCCCACAGCTGCTCAGACCCAACCGAGTAAACACATAGGGACTTACATTGCTTACAAACTGTATGGCCGTGGTAGGCTTCTTGTTATCTAGTTCCTCTATCTTAAATTAACCCATTTCTATAAATCTATACCTTGCCACATGGCTTGTGGCTTACCAGTATCTTACATGTTGGTACTCATGGCGGCTGCGGCTGGCAGTATCTCCTGACTCAGCCTTCCACTTCCCAGAATTCTCTTCTCTGCTTGTCCCGCCTATACTTTCTGCCTGGCTACTGGCCAATTAGCATTTTATTTATACAGAGCAATATCCACAGCAGGAGAGAGAGGGAGTCAGGCAGGGAGGGAGGGAGGGGAGAGGACAGGGAGCAGAGAGGAGATATCCTGGTTCTATCCACAGCACGAACAAACATGAGAAAGCTAATTTAAAAAGGAAAGCAGAGCAGCAATGTGTGTGATGAACTCTGCATCTTCCTAGTTACCGTAATGAAAGCAACAGGAGGTCATGGCAGGTTTTAAATGAGGGCACATTAAAACCTCTGTTTACTTATTTATTTATTTGCAATTGGGTCTCATGTAGTCTGGGCTACCCTTGAATTCACTCTCTATCTGGGGCCAGCCTTGAATTCCTCATCGTTGTTCACAGCCTCTTGAGTGCTAAGATTAGGGGTGTGAGCCGTCATGCCTGCTTTTTTAAAAAAACAAAACACAAAGAGTCTTCCAAAGCTTGACAGTGCCTCCTCCTGCCAGCCTTAAGGATAATGATGGAGTCTTAAAGAAAAGTGTTTAAGAATATTAAAGACTGGGGCTGGAGAGATGGCTCAGAGGTTAAGAGCACTGATTGTTCTTCCAGAGGTCCTGAGTTCAATTCCCAGCAACCACGTGGTAGCTCACAACCATCTGTAATGAGATGTGGTGCCCTCTTCTGGCAGGCAGACATACATGCAGACAGAACACTGTATACAACATAATAAATTAATCTTAAAAAAAAAAAAGAATATTAAAGACTGAAGTTGGTTAGATCAGTCAGCAAGCAGAGACCCTGATCACCGATTCTGATGACCTGAGTTTAGTCCCCAGGCCCCACTTGGGACAAGGAGAGAATCAACTCCAGTTGTCCTCTGACCTCCACATCTACTCCATGGCACATATGTGCATGCACGAACACACAGACGCAAGCACACACACACACACACACACACACACACACACACACAGGGGAACAAAGGGAATATTACAGACTAGAGCACATTTATAAACTAGACAAAAAGAAAGAAAGAAAAAAAAAACAGAATAAACTACTACTGTGGGGAACTTTAAGATTTAAGATAGAACTCTGCTGAAAATAATGCCTCAGAGAGAATGATGGTGATGATGGAGATGGGTGATTATGAAGATGATGGTGATGGTAATTTGCATTTATGGGATTACAGACATAGGCCTCTCTTTTTCAGAGGTCAGTACAGTACACTATTCAGCAGTGTTAATTTCTTTTCCTTTTTAACATTAGTAAATGGGCCACTGTGATGGTTTGAATGGGAATGGCCCCTGTAGGCTCATGTGTTTGAATGCTTGTCATTAGGGAGTGAAACTACTTGACAGGGATTAGGAGGTGTGGCCTTGTTGGAGGAAGTGTGACACTGGGGTTGGGCTTTGGGGTTTCGAATGCTCAAGCCAAGCCCAGTGTCAGTCTCTCTTCCTGCTGCCTGCAGATCTAGATGTAGGACTCTCAGCTACCTCTCCAGCACCATGTCTGCCTGCATGCTGTCATACTTCCTACCATGATGATAATGAACTAAACCTCTGAAACTGTAAGCCAGCCCCAACTAAATGTTTTCCTTTATAAGAGTTGCCTGGCCGGGCGGTGGTGGCACACACCTTTAATCCCAGCACTTGAGAGGCAGAGCCAGGCAGATCTCTGTGAGTTCGAGGCCAGCCTGGTCTACACAGCCAGTTCCAGGACAGGCACCAACACTACACTGAGAAACCCTGTTTTGAAAAACCAAAAAAAAAAAAAAAAAAAAAAAAAGAGTTGCTAAGACAGCCAGCTCCCTTGCAGCCGAGTTTTCTCAGAGGATCTCCATTCAGACTATCTTGTCAGCTCTCTGATCTAAAGTAATTCACCACCTTCCACACCCTTAGTCCCCTTTACCCCAAACTGGACGGCATTAAATGGAATGTCCAAGGTCTCTTCTGTTTCCAATATTCTGTAGTCAACAAGCCGGTGCTTAGATGGTGGAAACGACTTATGGCCCTGATTTTTGGTTTTTGGAGACAGAGTCTCACGTACCCCAGCTGACCTTGAACTTACTATGTAGTCAAGGATGCTTTGAACTACTAATCCTCCTGCCTCTACCTCCCAAGTGAAGAGATTACAGGTTAGGAATGTGCCACTTGGCTTTAAAAGGAGGCTTTTAAAGACTGGGAAATAAAAAAACTAAACCTTTAGTACTTAGTGGTAGCTATATATATTCTATATAATAGAATAGTTAGCCTACTTAAAAATGCAGACATTGTGTTCTCCCTCCTTTCCTCCCTCCCTCCCTTTTATTTTTTTTCAGTGCTACAGTTACTCTGTATATTATAGGCAAGTGTTCTACCACTAAACGACATGCCCAGTCCTGAAACGTACACATTGCTGATGACACTAACTCATTCCCAAATTTTCTGCCCAGAAACCAAACCGTATCTTCAAAAAGCTGCCAATGAATGGATCGTGACTGACGCAAGGAAAATTATAATTGTTTATTGCTACAAGATTCAAAATGTTGGCAGGATGTAGGAAAAACTATACAAGGTTCACATCCATTGACACAGCATTTGGCATTGTGGTCATTTATCCCTTGTAAGTTATTGGAATAAAATCAGAAGCCCCACCCAGAGGTTTATTATCAAATTTTATACGCTATTGAAAATTTGAAAAGAAACATCCCACTTTGTAGCTGAAGAATGATCAAATCCATGATGATACCGTGTCTTGAAGGCTTAATATTTACAGACCAAGATGTTACTAGAAACACATGTTAAGAGAGAGAGACATTAGCCTCTGTAGGCAAACATTCCTCAGAAATGAAGCGTGTGTTATCATTAGCACACAGGTGAGGTGAGCTTACAAATATCCTACACCAGTGTTCCAAACAGTGTAGTAGGAGATCAGTATTTTTTTTTTTTTTTTTGTTAACAAACAAGTGAGGCCGGGCGGTGGTGGCGCACGCCTGTAATCCCGGCACTCAGGAGGCAGAGGCAGGCAGATCTCTGTGAGTTCGAGGCCAGCCTGGTCTACAGAGCTAGTCCAGGACAGTCTCCAAAGCTACAGAGAAACCCTGTCTCGAAAAACCAAAAAAAAAAAAAAAAAAAAAACCCAAAAAAACAAACCAAAAAACAAAACAAAGAAACCCAAAAAAAAGTGAATATAAAGTGGAAAATTGTTGACACATTAAGATGATGAATTAAATTATTTTTAAAAAGTTGTCTGTGCTGTTACTATGCTTACTTAAAACAAACACTGTGGACGTTAGCAACTAACACTCACTGAGCATTTACTCTATGAGGCACTCCCTTGTATGTTAAATAGCTTGAGTTCTATTTAAAAATTTATTTTGGAGGGCAGAGTCTCTTGTAGCCCAGGATGATCTCAAACTCACTATGTAGGGGAGGATGACCTTGAACTCCTGATCCTCCTGGGATTACAGGTACATGCCACTATTTCCAGCTTAATGTTTTGTAATACTACCTATTTGTTACCTTCTAACACAGGGCTGCTATTTTTCCACTTTCAGATTCAAGTATTGATGGAGACAAATTCAATTCTAGGCAGACACAGAAGAAAAAGAGGAAGGGAGGGAGATAGGGAGGGAGGGAAAAGAAGGCAGGCAGGCTGTGGGGGGCCTGCCCCCACTTTTTTGCCCAGGGTACTCTTGAAATATTTAGATAGACATATAGAGGAGAGAGACAGATAGAAACACAAGATAGCCTTGGGAGGGCCTGGGTCAAAAACCCACCAGCCCTGTCTCTTCTAAAGGGCTATTTATAGCATCCACTAACACAGCATTTGGCATTGTGGTGCACAGCCAAGTGCAGACACTTCCAAACACCTGGTAACCATGCACGTGGTCAATCCATCCCCTTATCCAGCCCTGCTGTGTAGAGCAAGCTCAGTTCTCACAAGGAACCGTCTGTGGACCCCAATAGCAGGCAAGCAGACAGGCAGACAGGCTAGCTCAGTAAATGAGTATGGCAGAAACTGAGGCTTGTAATACTGGTGTTTTAGACTACAAGGTTCCCAATGAGTGGCATAGTTAATAAGTCTCAGAACTCAGTGAGTTTAGGTTCTAGATGCCTGGACTCCCTGTGTAAACACTTGCTAGAACTCGGTTTCTGAAACCGAGGGATAAAGGGAAAGTTGCTCCCCAAATATCCATAGGAAGTGTACCCTTTTACCTTCCTGCGAGGATTCCTCAGTGCCACCCTGTTAAATCATGAAACGTGTTGTAGAAGGTTTACAGAGGGCAGCATTTGCCAATAGGCAGGAATGGCCATGGCGAATCCCTCACAAATGGAAACCAAACCCATCCACCAACAGTGAGCCAAAACCATTCAGAGTCCCCAGCCCCATACGGCTTCTCAGCATGGTCTCAAAGCTCCTCAATAACAACAAATATTCAGAAACCACATCTTTTGATTCACCCATGGAGTCTCTCTTTCTTGGTTTTTCAGGTCCGATGATTAGCATGGTGTCATAGGTGACCAAGAACTCTTTATTGGATCGAGTATTACCACTACCCAGGTTCATAGATGCCATTGGAATTGTGTGTCTGTACCCGAGACAATCATTTAGCCTCTGGACAGTAATGCCAGCAATTTCCCACTAGAATTTCTTGGATACAGGGTCTACTTTCTCCACTGTTCATCTCTAGATTTTCCCCGAAGAGGCACTATTTTTGAACCATTGGCTATTTCCCCTGACTCCTACCCTTTCTGGCTGACTTGGAATTCACTGCAAACTCAGCCAGGTTCTGTGTCTGGTCAAAACTGTATCCCTAGGGGCATGAATGGCATCATTTTGAAGCATTCTCGTCTCCAGGTTCCTCGGTTTCTTCACCATTCACTGAAAAAAACAGCCTAGTTTGATCCCGCATGTCCATATCAACTGTGGATACAGACCTGGTCCCATGATTCTGTAACTCCTGATTGTTTGGGGGACCGAGGTTCTCAGGAAAGCGGTCAAACCCTCTACCTGCATCCTCCCAACAGAAGGCGTCAGGTTTCACTCAAGGACATTTATAATCTATAGGAGAAAACCGTCAAACCATCTCATAAACTGGTTGTGTCAAATACCATCCACTCTTGAGATCTACACAATAAGATACCTCACTTTTAATGTCAAGAGAAGAAAAATGTGAGAGTCTAACTGCACACTGCCCATCATTCCCTGAGAGCTTTCTGCTAATCTCAGATTCATCCCGGGCAAGCCAATTCATCTGGGAACCATGCCTTGAAGTGGGCTGGGGCTGTGGGCCACTCAACAACGTAGGTAACACCATGACTTATATCATCTGTGCCGTGTACCCACTTAATTTGTTCCTGGCGGGAATACATGAACTTTTACGTCTGCTATTATCCTCATATCCTGTCTAGACTGAAAACAACTTCGAAGCAACTCCCTTCATGCTCAGTGAATTAAAAAACCAAGAGGTCAGCCAGCCCAATACTGCCCGTGCTAAGACTGGTGGGTCCCTCAGACTCCTTCTTCACTGAAACCGCCAGGAACCAAGGGGAGAAATGGAAGCTACATCTAACTGCTTCCAAAACCCAGATAAGGGTAAAGCTCAGGCTTCTGTAGTAAAAACTGACTCCACTAACTCATTTGGACAAATCATGGGAGTTTTAGGTAGCAGTAACATTTGGACTTCGTTTTGATTCTAGTTTGAAAGTCTCAGGGCTCCAGGACATGAGTGAACAGAGGGATGATTGTGTCCCCAGAGAAGGGGAAGTACCCACTGGGCCACAGCACAGGCTTTCGGAAAGGGTAAAATGGCCAGGCTGCTGCTGGCAGGATGCTTTGAATTTTGAGATTTTTTTTTTTTTTGATCAGGGCAAGAATACTGATTTAATATGGTGTTATTAAGAAAGCCTTTTAACTTAAAATTTTCCTTTTCTCTCCAACATCACCACAGTGTCTTTAGTTCAAGAGGGACAAGAAAGAGGATGTGGGCACAGAATAGACTTCCTTCTCCTAGGCACCTAGGTTCATGGGAAACATTCGTGATTTCTTTTTTATGGTCCTGGAGATCAACCCAGGGGCTTAGGATTCAAAGTCATTTAAAACTGATAAAATAGTAAAATTATTTACATCAGGAAAAAAAATTCTAAAATTTTACCGAAACTCTAAGAAAGGAGCTGAGTACATGAGCTTTGGTTTCAAGCAGACCAAGTTTAGCTCCCAGCCAGTTAGTCTCTGACATCTACCTTCTTCATGGTGAAAGGGGGCTGGTGATCTTGTTGATGTCACAGTATCGATGTGAAGGGTTAGTAAAGTCAAGTGCAAATATTGCATTAAGTGACTCACAGTAAAGGATCAATAAAAGGATACTAGCTTGCCTTATTTATTTATTTTAATTGATTAATTTATTGAAATGGGGTCTCGCTGTATAGCTCAGGCTGGCCTGGAGCTCATTATGTAGCTAAGGTTGGCCTCAATGTCAAATGGCAGCCTTTCTTCCCCCTTAGTCCACAACCCCTCCCAGGATCTAGGATTGCAGGCATTGCCACATTAACAAGCACATCTACCTTTGAAAAATCACCTCACAGCAGAGCACTTAGACACAAAGCATGATTCCCTAAGTGATCATAGTGGTCACTCCAACCTCCATTGGCTATCAACGATAAAGAGTAGTCCGTATACTCCCCTGAAGGTTTGCAGATCACTGTCGGACTCAGAAAATAATTTAGGGGTGAAGATGCAGCCTATTGGGAGAGCACTTCTTTGACAAGCCTGAACCCCTAGGTTTGATTCAAGACCTTAAAAAAAGAAATCATACACACTATTTCCTGTGAACACCCTTGGTACTTAAGAGAGAAAAGCGTGGGCTAGAGGGAGATGACTCAGTGGTTGGGAGCACCGACTGCTGTTCCAGAGGACCCGGGTTCAATTCCCAGCACCCACATGGCAACTAACAACTGTCTGTAACTCCAAGATCTGACTGCCCCAGACATATATGTAGACAAAACACCAATGTACATAAAATAAGAATAAATGAATTTTTTTTAAAAAAAAAAAAAGAGAGAGAGAGGAAAGTGTACTCTGTGCCCACCTTCTCTTTCCTGTCTCTCCTTTGGAGCTGGTTGGAAGAGAAAGAAGGAAAATAGACAGTCCATTTTGGTCCAAACTTTTGTTTGAGGAACGAAAATGAAAACATATGCCACTTTGATTACAGGAAAATGACCGTGAATGTCTGAGAAATAATTCCCAGACATCAGGCAGGAGATAATATGCTCAGTAGGCTCAGTAAATTCCTCATTACCATATAAATTGTCTTCCAGTCTGATCTACTAGGATATGATTAATAATTGGGATTTGTTTTCTTCCAAGGAGCTGAATGACTGGAAGAAACCCAATAGAATTTCAAAGTCCATTCCTAAATTCATCAAGTGTTTTTTGCTTTTTTTTTCCTTTTGTTTTGTATAGATGAAAATATTGTGACTAGTATGCAGGGTGCCATAGGTTGCTGAGTGAGGAGCAGTGTGGCTGTGGCCTTGGCATTGTATGTGTACTCCAGGACATGGGGATGCATCTCCCCATATATGGTTTTATAAAAGGAATGTGGAAAACTCACAGCTGCTCAGGGGAAGGACTTTAGCCCTGCACACTGTCTTCGGGTGGGAATTGTTCGTAGGATGGAAGGATTCTGGGGCTGTGTCCCAGTCCTCCTTGCTTCCTTTTTGAGAAGGCCAAGCTTGTTTCTGGTATAAATTTAATGCAACCTGAATTGCTCATGAAAGTCTAGACAGGTTTAAAACACGAGGCTCAGGCTAAAGGTGATGTTCAGGGGAACAAGGTTTCCTTGTTGAAGTTTTCCAAAACTCAGAGCCTTGCAGGAGGCAGGGGAAGATTAGCAAGTCAAGGGGAAATCACACCAGCAAAGCAAGTCCTTTGATTTGGAGTTAACGCAATACAGTCAAGCCAGCTGACACAGTTACGGGCTTTCTGATCTCTGCCAAGAGCAGGTAGCAACTTTGAATTCCATGGGTCACTGTACAACACACACACACACACACACACACACACACACACACACACACACACACACACGAGAGAGAGAGAGAGAGAGAGAGAGAGAGAGAGAGAGAGAGAGAGAGAGAGAGCGCAACATGTGACACATCACTAAAGCCCTCATCAGTTAGAAATATAAAAACGACACCCCATCTGCTCCGCAAATGTCAGTAAGCTCCTGCCACCTGTTGAGGGGTTGTGGGCTAGTGGAGAATGGGTGCTCTTAACACAGGTTTGTATTTTTATGCAGACAAAGGGTCACTTCATTCAGTGTCCTGTCCCCAGACACCACCCTCTGCTCTCTGCCAGAAATCCTTGGAATATTTTTGCTGTGGTCCTTGGTGCCCAGAAGAACACGCGCTGTGTTTAAATACTATGCTGCAGGGATCAGAGGGCTTTCAGACTTGTACGGTCTACCTAGCCAGTGGTACAACTAACAGCTTTGGGCTTGTGAGCCTCGCTCCATCTGCATTCACGATTAAGCACAAAGGAAAATGATAACCTAGAGGGGCACCACTCTGAGTTCAAATGTGTTTTCAGGGGTGAATCCTGAGACGGCAGAGTGGGCAGAGAGGTTTACGAAAGCTTTTCCCAAAGATCTGGGCAGGACAAAATCATGTCAGAGTCAAGATGGAACGTCTCTTTCCAGAGGCCTCTATCACAGGGTCTGATAACATAGTTTCCCTCTCACGACAACTTAGCCCAGTTTTAATGTTTAGCTCCTATAGTGGATCAGGATCTATCCCTGATGCATGAGCTGGCTTTTTGGAGCCCATTACCTATGGTGGGACACCTTGTATATCCTTGATGCAGAGGGGAGGGGCTTGGACCTGCCTCAGCTGAATGCATCAGGCTTTGCTGACTCCCTACAGGAGGCCTAACCTTTTCAGAGGTGGGTTGGAGGGGGAAGGCTGTGGGAAGTGGGAGGAAGGATGAGAAGGGGATCTGTGGTTGGTATGTAAAATGAATAAAAAATTTCTTTCTTTTTCTTTTCTTTTTTTTTTTTTTTTTTTTTTTTTAGTTTTTCGAGACAGGGTTTCTTTGTGAAGCTTTGGTGCCTGTCCTGAAGCTCACTCTGTAGACCAGGCTGGCCTCGAACTCACAGAGATCTGCCTGCCTCTGCCTCCCGAGTGCTGGGATTTAAGGTGTGCGTTGCCACTGCCCAGCTAAAAAAATTCTTAATAAAGAAAAAAACCAAAAAGATTTAGCTCCTTTGGCCTCTCCTTCCTCTGGCATTAACTCCCATGCCTTTGAAACCACTCTGTAGCCAAGGATGAGCTTTGAACTTCTGATCTTCCTGTCTCCACTTTTTGAGTGCTGGGATTACTGACATGTGCCACCACACCTGGTGTGCAGTGTTGGGCATCGAACCCAGGGCTTCCTGCATGGTAGGCAAACCCTCTGCTCACTGAGCTCCACCTCCAGGTCCCTGACTTCTCCCCATCCCCCTCTGTTTGGTATTGGTTTTGGTGTTTGGATGTGTGTGTGTGTGTGTGTGTGTGTGTGTGTGTGTGTGTGTGTGTGTCTGTGTGTCTGTGTGTGTATATCTGTGTGTGTGTCTGTGTCTGTGTGTGTGTGTGTGTGTGTGTGTGTGTGTTGGTATCATTTGGTGTATCTCTTTCCTCATTCCCTTCGTATCAAAGTGGGTATCTGCCTGATGACACACACATCTGTTTGTCCATCAAGACGCAATCAGATGTCACTTTCTCTAGAAGATTTTTTGAATCGTCTCTTCCCACCCTGCCATACTGCCCCTACCTCCTTCCCCTTCCCCTCCCCTCACAACTCTGCTTTTCCCTCCCCTTCTCCCCTTCCTGACACAACATCCTGCAAAACCCACTCCCTAGACACTAATCACCCTGCATTTTAGTTGTTAGTCTCATTGTCTTTCAGGCGGGAGCTGCTTCAACACAGAAACTACAAACTACAGTGGCTTGGGTCCCCCCCTCCCCAACCCCCCAATTCCCATTGTTATTCTTAGCACCTCACATAATGTCTAGACATTAAAAATGTGCAAAATACATGAGTCGACCCTTCCAAAGTTTTCACTCTATGCTGGGTACAGTTCTATGCATGGCCATAGCAGAACCCATCTCCCAAGGCTTTTGACATTGACTTACCCGGAGAGCAAGAGGTACATTGAAAGCTTGGCACCAGGCTAACGGGCACCGATTTCAGCTCATAATATTTCATGATCTATGCCATTAATTCTCAGAACATACAGGGCTACCACTATTTCTTCCTCAACGTAAAGATGAGGAACTCCAAATTTAGGAAGGTGGGGCCAGGGGTATAGCCCAGTTGGCAGACCGCTTGTCTGGTGCTTGTCTGATGTTCTGGGTTCCAGTCCCAGCAATAGGCAGCCCTTGACACTGTGACCAAAACCCGTTAATGATACTAACCCTTGAGAGGCAGAGGCAGGAAGATCAGGAGTTCAAGGTTGTTTCCTGCCATATAGCAAGCATGAGGTCAGCCTGGGCTGCGTGAGACATTGTTTCCAAATATAAATAAAAGAATAAACACATTTAAGACATTACCAGCAATTGTTTCTGGTCCTTTACTTGGCTTGGAACTGCAGGAGCAGTTTCTAATGATTTCTGACAGGGACTAAGTGCGGTCTATACTAGCACCTCAGCACATCTCTTTTTCCCCCCACATTCACTTTATTTTTATTTCTTTTTTTCTTTTTCTTTTTTAAAGATTTATTTATTTATTTATTATTATGTATACAGCATGTATGACTGCAGGCCAGAAGAGGGCATCAGCTCTCATGACAGATGGTTGTGAGCCACTATGTGGTTGCTGGGAATTGAACTCAGGACCTCTGGAAGAGCAGTCAGTGCTCTTAACCTCTGAGCCATCTCTTCAGCCCCTTATTTTTATTTCTATCCTTCAGAGTGCAGTGGGTCAAACCCATGCCTATACTCCACCAATGAACCATACCTACTCAGTCCTAAGTCTGGCTTATGGAGGTAAATTTATATACCGCAAAACTCTTTCACAGGATAGTGCCGTGAGTTTTACAGTATGCCTCCAGAGCCTCGGTCAGGATATAGGGTGTTCCATCACCCCACTGAAACCCCTCTGCTGTTATCTTCTTGTTAGAAGATAAGGGCTAACACAGCATCCTGCAAAACCCACTCCCTAGACACTAATCACCCTGCATTTTAGTTGTTAGTCTCATTGTCTTTCAGGCGGGAGCTGCTTCAATGCAGGAACTACAAACTACAGTGGCTTGGGGTCCCCCCCCATTCCCATTGTTATTCTTAGCACCCCACATAATGTCTGGACATTAAAAATGTGCAAAATACGTGAGTCGACCCTTCCAGAGTTTTCACTACCCACAAGCGCTAGAAAACACTGATCAGATTCGGGCTTTTACCATGCTGCCTTTTCCAAAATGTCCTGTGCACAGAATCATCTTAGGGACCTGGAACCTTCACCTGGCAGGAAGCATGTGCTATCCACCCAGGTTACTGAGTGTATTGGTATTACATTCCTTCTATTGCCTCCTAATTGTCCACTGAAGTGCAGTCTGCATAGTCAACAGCCGATGCAGCTTTGGCTATTTTCCAGTTTTGTGTAGTAAGAGCAAATCCACCATAAGCAAGCATGGACAGATTTTTTTTAACTGTTTTAATTATTTATTTACTTTATTGGTGTTTGGCCTACACGTAGATCTGTGTGAGAGTGTCAGATCCCCTGGAACTGGAGCTATAAATGGTTGCGAGCTGCCATGTGGGTGCTGGGAATCGAACCCCGGGTCTTTGAACTGCTGGGTCATCTCCCCAGCCCCACATGGACAGGTTTTCTATGGATCTAAGCTTTTGTTTCCTTGGTAACTGTGTAGGGGTGGGATTGGGAGGTCATATAATAAGTGTATATACGGAACTGTTTTGTTTTGTTTTAGTTTTTTTGCAGGGGCTGCACAATTTCATAGTCCGGAAAGAAGTATGTCAGAGTCCCTTTGCTCCACGTTCATGCTGGTGCTTGCTATTACTAGTTTCTGTTTGAGTCTTCTGAATGCTGATCTCGCTGCCTTTCTAACTCACATTTCTCAGATGACTAAGGACATTTCTCATAATGACTAATGGGTATCTTTTGATGTGTTCTGTTTAATTCCTTTCCTGCTTAAGAGTGTGGGCTTCCTTCTTATTGAGTATTTACACAGCTGAACACAGAATCTGGATACAAACTCTGTATCTGTGGTTGAACCTGTAAGGAAGCCCCAATTAAAGGCTTTCTTTTATCAGAGTTACCATGGTCATGGTGTCTCTTCACAGCAATAGAACACTGTGTAAGACACCACCCTAGCCATCACTGTCCTCTGTGCCACCAGGGACTGTATCCCATGAACCATAAGCCAAAATCTCTGTTCCTGTAAAGTACTTCTTTGAGATTTTTTTCCATTGTTATTGTTTTGTTTTTTGAGATTGGGTATCTCTGTGTAACATTCCTGGCTGTCCTGGAACTTGCTTTGTAGACCAGGCGGGCCTTGAACTCATTGAGATCCGCCTGCCTCTGCCTCCTATATGCTGGGGTTAAAGGCGTGTGTCACCACGGCCAGGCTGCAGCTTCTTTGACATATTTTATCACAGCAACAGAGGAGTGACTGACACAGTGTAGGCAGAGTCTTTTCCTTTTTCTAACACATGGATGTCCAGTTCCAGCAACATGTATTTAAAAGACAGACTTGAAATCACGTTTCTCCGGTTTTAGAGACTGGGTGCTTGCCATTTATTTTCAGGTGCTGGACAATACATACATCTAATTCTTTACTGGGTCTTTACTATTTGCTCTTGGGGAGAAAGGTTTGAGACAGGATTTCATATACTACAAACCAGCCTTGAACTTACTTAGTAGCCAAGGATACACAGTAATCCTCCTGCCTCTACCTCTCAAGTGCTGGGATTAAGGTTATACACCCCTATGCCTGGTTTTCTGCAGTATGGACGTCAGATCTAGAGCATGGTACATTTGAGGCAGTCACCCCCAGCCTTCTTTACTGTGTTCTAAACTATTGAGCAGACTTCTCTCCATCCTCCATGGAAGTGTCTTGGACATAGTTGCTCCCACTAAAAGTCCCTGGCTTGTCTGTGTAAACAGGGTGTGTTTTGAGGAAGAGGGCATCGTCTGCCTCTATTACAATTGACCTCCATACTTTAATCCTCACTATAAGGATAAAGTAGCTAGCCTTTCCCTTAGAAAAACAGGAGGAGGCAGCAAGAGCCCTGATCTACTGAAGGCATGGAGTTAACTGCGTTTCCTACGACCACATCCCTCCTTAAGGAATGATCATTTGCTAGCCTGCTCTGACAGTGGGCAGGGTTAGCTTGGAGCAATCCAAGGCCAGAAGTCACCATGTAGACCAGGCTGGCCTCAAACTCAATCTTTCTGCCATCACCTCCCAAGTGCTGGGATTACAGATGTCTGCCCCCATGCCAGGCATTTAAAACAGTATTTTTAATAGAGGTAAATACCACTAAGTTTTGTACTTAGCTACATACATATGTATATGTGTGTGCACATAGATAAAACAAACATGTATGGTACACCAGATAAAGAGAGATAAAATACTGGGAGGTAGTGTTTAGGAAACATGGGGAAAAGATAGATCCAGATAAAGCAAAGAAAGAGGTGACAACAGGGAGAATACTGTGTTTATTCTACATCTTGTTTATTCCTATGACAAATCTCTGAGCGCCCAAGCTGTCACTCCTTATTTTCTGTCCTCTAATTTTCAAGACTTATTCTGGGACCAGGCTTTCCCTTTGGCGCTTTTTACATCCAAATCATTGGAGCATCTGAGTTATTTCACGGTAATATTAAATAAAATATGTTTGTTGTATAAATATCAATGGAAAACTCATTAAGCCATGAGCCAAATGATCAAATTGACTCAATTCAACCAACCAAGCGATTTACTTTCCAGTAAAATAGAGTCACGTTAAAATCGACTAAGGGGCTGGGCAAAGCTTTTAATAACCTAATTCGACAAGCAGCTGCCATTAGCACCATGAGGGAAGTGACAGGTCATTCTGGTAGGGTCACATTCTCAGCACAAACCATACATCATCCTGTGAAGCCTGTGAGCAACAGGGGGTGGAAGGCCAGCGATACAATGGGAGGCGCGGAGCTTTGGGCAGCCATGAAGCTGGCTCATAAATATCCTGCTCCAGGAGGAGCCTATTATTTATGGATTTGGCAGCTCATTATACTGTAAGCTCTTCTAGGGCGGGGCTCCTCTTCCTCCCCTGTCACCTGCAAAGGTGGTGCCATGAGAGTGGGAAGTGGCCAGTTTTATGGGGCACGGAAGGATGACTCAGAAGAGTTGGACCACGCATGTTTAAAAATACCAAGACCTGGTCATCTGACCTACATCGTCTAGAACACACTGTACAAAGTGAGTCTCCAGGGAGATAGCCCTGTGGCCAGGATGATGTGCTCTCAATCCTTGGGTACCGCTGTTTTCTCAAACTTGGGGAGCTGATTACACTGGTACCATCTGGTGAACTCAGCTCCCCTTCTCATTCTTTTTGTATAATAAAGCCGAAGGAATCAGGAAGGAGCCTGGCAGTTAGGATAGAAAGCCTCCTTCCAGTGGTAATGTTCAGTATTCAGGCATTGTAAAGACCCCAGATATGGCACATTCCTGGATGATCCTTCGGGTTCTAGTCCAATGCTTCTCAGACTTTGGCTCCTTTACAATCCCCTGGGGGATGGAGGAGGGCTCCAGAGTGTCTGATCCTGGTAAAGTGGTCCTGGACTGAGGATGACTAGTTGTATGTAGCAAGTTCTTAGGCGATTGCTGCTGGTTTAGGGGCTATGTGTGCCCACTGCATCAGCCGCTGTTTAAATCTTTTTTCTACGTCTATTTCTTTAAACTTCACACATCACTGAATTTCAGAATGCAGTGATCACTGGATGGCTCCATTGTATAAGGAAACAGCGTAAGTGAAACCAAAGACTTTTATAGAGGTCGGACTCTTGGCAACCTCGGCTAGTTGATACATACTCGGAATTAAGATGAAAAGGTCTGTGAATTAGGATAAGGCTACTAAAATTATAATATTCATTAGGGGCAACATCAGGGAGCCCACTTAGGTCTGTACAAAAAAGGATCAAACACACAGAGAACCCCTTAGATGTATCGTTGCAAAATGACAGAAGAAATTTGAATTCCCAGAGCAGATTCCTTGTTGTGGAGAACCGACCATCTTGACCTGGTAGTAGTCCTGGTAGTTATCACTACATTACTAGCAAAACACCATAATTGACTTTCGAAACACTGAGGCCATTATTTCATTTATTTATTTATTTATTTATTTATTTATTTATTTATTTATTTATTTATTTTAATTTTCATCCATTCATTTGCTCATAGAACAGAATCCTATCTATCCAAGTTTGGCCTCCAACTCACTATGCAACTGAAGATAACCTCAAATTTCTGATTCTCCTACTTTCTACCTCCCAAGTAACGGGATTACAGGCATGTGCCATTACATTTGGCTTTATGCAGATCCAACCTAGGGCTTTGTGTATGTCAGGCAAGTACTCTACCAACTGATCTACATCCCCAGCCCTAGTAGAGCTATTCTTTTTTAATTTTTAAAAATAAGCTAATTAAAGTTTTATTACATTTATTTATTTGTCCATGCATGTGTGTGTGTGTGTGTGTGTGTGTGTGTGTGTATACGGTGCCCACATGAGTGGGTGTGTGGTCATATATATGCCACACAGCCCACGTCACGTGAAGGTCAGAGGGCAACTTTGCAGTTTCTCTCTGTTAACTTTCACACGGGACCCAGGGATTGAACTCAGGTCATAAGTCTTGCACTGGTTTGAGTTTCTGGGCTGGGCCATCTTATTGGTCCCATTGAGGCTGCTCTTATACAACTTCCTCCCACTACATCACAATTGCAAGTAAAAGAAATAGCAACTGGCCACTAAGGAACTCTTCCTGAGTGTGACAGTGTGAAAAGACTCAAGGCTTAGCTTTGGACACACGATGAGAACAAGCTGGAAGAAGGCACTGGGTGCTGTGTTCTTCAGTCTCTTCCTGGGGGTAGCAGGGAGCGAGAAGGTTTAGAAACCTGACCTGGCTGGGTGGTGGTGGCGCATGCCTTTAATCCCAGCACTCGGGAGGCAGAAGCAGGCGGATCTCTGTGAGTTCGAGGCCAGCCTGGTCTACAAAGCGAGTTCCAGGAAAGGCGCAAAGCTACACAGAGAAACCCTGTCTCGAACCCGCCCCCCCCCAAAAAAAAAAACCTGACTTGACTCAAACCAGATGAACTATGGCTGTGACTTTAGGGAGTGGAGACTATAATACTATGAAGAAGAAGTGGCTTCCTAAGTTAAAGGAAGGACTGTACATAGGATTAGGAAGGGACACCTTCCCGAGCTCAGCAAGGTCAGAGAGTTCCTGAAGGAACCTAGGAAGGTTTTGTTTGTTTGTTTCATGGCATCTTCCTCTGAAACCCTCAGATAGTCAAGGCAGCAGGGGCAGGTGGGAAAACTGCTCAAACGGTCTAGGAGAGACCTCTCGGGTGCAGCTTGGAGCCTTGGAACTTGAGGCTGATTCTGCTGGGTCAAGACTTCAGCGGGTTGATCTCCATCTGCCCCCAGATCCATCCTCCTCCTGTCCTCTGTGTGTCTTCTGGGAGGCTGCTTCTAGAGACGGTCTTCTGCCTTCCTTTGGTTGGGTCAATGGCAGAGGGTGAGAAAGCGGGAAAGGGAGAGGCAGGGTCTACAAATATCCTGCTGTGTCTATCGCTCTGCGTCCCATGCTTGTGGATGTCCTAGAAGTTGTTATTCCCCCATCTAATACCAGGAATCAGGGTGACACCTATTCCAGGGTACTGGCTCTGGATTTGACAACTGCTTCCTCTAACTGTCCCCTCAGGTTTGGAGACAGCAGAGGCTTCCTGACATTGTTAGCATCTGGCACTCGGCCATCTGCCATGGTTTCTTTGTGAAACATCCCCATAGGCTTTGAGCATTTGGTCCTCAACAGTCGATGGTACTGTTCGGGGAGGCTGTGGACCTTTTAGGACAACAGGGCCTAGCTGGTGCATAGGTCACTAACGAAGGGCTCCCCCTGCAGTATGGACAGTCGCTCCAGCCACTCCAGTCTCCTAATGCTGTCACTTCCCCACCACGATGCTCAGCACCCCCCCCCCGAACCGTGAGCTGAATCAATTCTTTCTCTGTTAAGCTGTTTTGGTGAGGCATTTGTTCACCTCAGTGAGAAAAGTAACTAATACCCGGTCTTTTATTATCTAATTCTGTTCGTTCCTCTATTGAAAAGAATTCTCATTCAACCACCGTCAGAGGCCGCCATCCCTTTGCTCCCTGGAGCCTGACGGAAGCAGCAATCAACGTAAACGTGTCCATGACTGTGTAAGAGCTTTGATGGCTCCTGACTACAAGCTCCGGAGTAAGTGGAATCACTGACCTCCTCAGGAGCAGTAGGTTAGGGTGGTGAAGAGCTTGAGAAAAGAAGCCTGGGCCCACACATATCAATAGGAAGTGATTCTATACCAACCACCAAAAGCGTAGAAATAGAGGGTAAAGATGAATACAACCCGAAGAATTGTCCCGTCAGAAATTTATTAGCAGAGGATGTAGAAGAAGTTGAATTTTTTTTTTTTAGATGTCAAGAGATTTTAGTGATAAATCTTGAGTTTCTTTCTTTATCTGTCATGGCTCTCTTCCTTTCTTTTCCTTTTTGAGACAGGGTCTCATTCATGATGGCTGGCCTGGATCCCCCTGTGCAGTCCACGCTGGTCTTGCGTTTGTTTTCGTCTTCCTGTCTCCATCTCCCCACACCCCTGTGGCTGTTTCAGGTTTCTCAAAGTAGAAGGTTAACTTCTTTGTTTGAGAGGCGTTCCATCTTTGAAGACAGCAGTTAGCAGCACCTACTGCCCTCTGGTCTGCCCTTAGCTGCATCTCAGATGCCGTATTGTTTTATTTCATCTCAAAACATCTCGTTTCCATGAGATCACTTCTCCGATGCCTTGGCTATCGTACACTGTTGAATTTTCTCATATTTGCAAATTTCCTTTTGGTATTGACTTACAATAATTGGATTCCCTTGTGGTCAGAAAACATACTTTGTCTGATTTCAGTACTTTCCTATCAAGCTTTGCCTTATGGCTTCTCATGAAGTAATAGAAGCAACAGGGACCAGAGAGTTCCATCCATAGGTCCCTGACACTGGTACTGAAGCAGATCCTATACAGTTAGCAAAGGGTGGATCCTAGGGTTCCCAAGGGCTCTTCTGATGTGAAAGAGGTACTTATGCGTCCAGTCCACCCCTGACTCCACCCATCTCCATTAGCCAAGATCACAGTAGTGAGAGCTGTGTTTGGAAATTAAGTGATGATTTAAAACAAACAAACACACAAACAAACAAACTTTGTGCCAGGACAAATCATGTGAAAATGATTTAGTGCAACATTTGGCGCCCAACACTTTTTCTTTTCTCTCTTTCTGTCTTCTCTTTCAGACAGCAGCCTGCCTACCCTGACATTCTGGGCATCCTCTCCCTCTGTGGATCCTACTCTACTGGTGTAGCTGCTTACAGATTTGTGCTGCTGAGCCTGCCTGCTCCCTCAAACTCTAACCCCCCAACCCACAACTTTGTTTCTTCCTCTCATCCCTCTCCCTCCCTGGGAAGCTGCTGAGATCTCCAGCTTGCCCACCCTGTTGGTATTTTGGTTTGTTTCGTGTGTGTGTGTGTGTGTGTGTGTGTGTGTATGTGTGTGTGTGTATGTGTGTGTTTTCTTTCAAACTCCAATACATTTATCATAGAGTTTTCTTGTGAGTTGAGGTTTGTTTTTTTTTTTTTAAAGATCTATTTTTTTATTATGTATACAAAGTTCTGTTTGCATGTATCCTGCAGGCCAGAAGAGGGAGCCAGATCTCATTACAGATGGTTGTGAGTCACCATATGGGTGCTGGGAATTGAATTCAGGACCTTTGGAAGAACAGCCAGTGTCTTAACCTCTGAGCCATCTCTCCAGCCCGTGAGTTGAGTTTTAAAATCGTTCATCTATGAGACAAAAGAACCTTCAAAACAGACCACATGCTCCCTGGTAACATTACTATTAACAAAGAAGGATTTTGTCATCCTCCTCTCTTCTCTAAAGTAAAACTTCAGAGAATCATCTTTTGCAATAATAGTGGCTTTTAGAAGCTGTCTTGCTATGCTCCTTAGTGTGGTCTGGACCTCCTGAAACTGATGCTGCTGTCTCGGCCTCCTGAGTACCTGGAATCATAGATTACGAAACGCCCAGAGCCACTCTGGGGATCTGGGGATTCTTCAGCCTGGTTCCTTACTCTATATGAAAGAAAAGAACTATTTTGGGGGGAGGCATGGGCTCAATTTGGTTTAGTTTTTTGTAATCAGGCCTCTCTTTGGGGTTCTGTCAAAGGTCAGACCACTCTGTGAGGATACTACAGAGGGAGCAAGCAGCTGCTAAGCCTAGAAAGGTCCAACTCCATGACCTTGAGTTTACTGTTGTAGACAATAGAAGCCATGAAAATGAGCATTAGCATAAAGCCATCTCTCAAAACTGATCAGACTAATGAAAAGACGACCCATTAATCAATTCATTTCTTGGAACTGTATTTAGGTTTTCAGCCTTCTGTAGTCACTTGACTAAATCACTTCTGGCAGCCTGTTCTGGTGATGTAGACACAGCAAAGAGCTCATTCATTCTACCCCAGTGCAATTTATTGCCTTTCGGATCGGAGCTGCCCTGTGCTGCACTAGTGAGGACAGCCAGGGGCCTTGTTTCCTTCCTAACACCTCCATGCTACTTTCTGTTTCTAAATGTATACACTGGGATGTGGGGAGAAGAGCAGACTACTTTATTGGGCAAATTTGTTTACATTAGAGCTGAGACTCCTTGACAGGAGAGATCATCTCCAATTTTTCTTGCACTCTCCTAATTTAATTTTACCTTTCATCCTCAAGTTTTTATTTTATTTTATTTTGTATTTTTCAGAGACAGGGTCTTACACAGCCCAAGCTGGCCTCGAACTCATGTGTAGTCCCTGATGACCTTGAACTTCTGATCATTCTGTCTCCACCTCCACAGTGCTGGGATTACAGGCCTTTGACACCATGCCTAGATTTTGTGCCCTGTAGGGGATCGAACCCAGGGCCTCCTGCATACCAGGAAAGCATTCTACAACTGAGTTTCATCCTCAGCCCCACCAAAGACTTCTTAGGCATAAAACTTTCAGGTATCTAAAATGTCAGAGATCTCTGTAAAGGAATTTAAACCATCAGGATATATAATTCTATCAACATCAGTAAACACTGGCAATCAGTGCCAGCCTATAAAACCATTCTGAGATGGAAGTCCTTATGATGTGGAATTTCCCCACACTGTATCACAAACCATCCATCCTACTTATAGCCATAGTTAAAGATTTACCCATCCAAGCTGGGCAGTGGTGGCGCACGCCTTTAATCCCAGTAATTGGGAGGCATAGGCAGGCGGATCTCTGTGAGTTCGAGGCCAGCCTGGTCTACAGAGCGAGATCCAGGAAAGGCACCAAAGCTACACAGAGAAACCCTGTCTCGAAAAACAAAAAGAAAAAACAAACAAACAAACAAAAAAAGATTTACCCATCCCTCCACAAGAAACCATTCTTTCTCAAGAAGGCAGAGAGCTTCACTTTGCTCCCTTCTGTTTCCCGCATACCGTCAACAGTGTTGAGCCCTGAGCAAAGACTCAGCAAGAATTTACTTCTAAAAGCTTAAAGTATTTCAAAAGCACGCTATACTTTCTGTATGTTTTTATTTATGGAGACTTAATGATACTTCAACTCAAGAGAAAACCTCACATAATTACTTCCCCGACAGCAAACTTACAGATTTGTTTAAAGTGGAAAATTACCACATGAGATCATATAGAAGGGCTGTGAAGTTAGCAGCTTAACCAAAGAGCCCTTGCCGAGCACAGGCAAGGTCCTGGGTTGGGTACCCAGAACTTTCTTCAGAAAGAAGAAGAAAACAAGAGAAATCATGGAAATTTAAAGTTACAAGTCATTACATTGACTATTTCCTTAAAACTTGTAATTTATAGTCACATACTAGTTTTTATCAAAGGTAGTGGTAATTTATTAACATGGATGCTTCAAGGTAATAGACAGAAAAATATGCATTTTTGGTATAATTCTATCCTAAATATTGTGTGCTCTTTCTCTCTCTCTCTTCATACATAACACACACACACACACACACACACACCTGAAATTCACTATTTAACTGAACATTTCATTTTACATATTCTTTTGTAAATTTGTAAATATACATATTTCTTTTGTAAATTTCACAACTGCAGCTCTAAAGAAAGCAACATCATTCTCATTTCAAAGTGTCACCATCAAAGAAAGTTGCTTCATACCTAAGCCTGAAACTTGCCTCAAACTTATCCTGGTTTAGGCTATCATGTATTATCACGAATAAACAAACAAAGGGGAAAAAGACTTTCCTACCCAGGTCCTGCTGTGACGCTCCACAGGGCCACTCCTTTGTGCTTCCTAAGGTCAGAGGTTCCCTGAGGCAGCGTGCACTGTGACCTAGAGTTTTCCTCTTCCTGCTGAACCAAATGACTGTATCTCACATTACAGACCTTCATTAGGGTACTCTCCCAGAGGTTTCTTCCGCCTATCTGTTTAAGAGATCTATAAAACAAAAATGCCTCTAACCTGTAAATCCTTCTTGCCCAAAGACAGATAAACCTGTAAGCCCCACTTGCCTATGGACAGATAACTTCCTGGAATGCTGGAGGCTGTTCACATAAGATAATTAGCCATGTGTTTTCACTCCCACATTGCCTCAACAGTACAGGATGTGCTTAATCACAGGTAGGCAGGAGGTACAGAGGCAGGAAGTACGTCAGGATGTGGGCTTGCCCCCATTGGATGAAGGTGGGAAGTACATTGCCTTGTGGGTTCTGCCTTTATAAGCACCCAATTAATTACAGCCATAATTCACAGCCATTCTCTGGGAATCCCAGGTATGGACCCGGCCAGTGTCCATTGTCTTGGCCAGTATTTAATAGAATGGGCTTCAAATTTAGCTTAAAAGTTGGGGTAGTGTCTTATTCCCACCTGGTGGGATCAACATAACCTCATACAGCTGTTAAGAGCGTCTGCAGCTGCAGACCTTTGGCTCCTGGCCTTTGCCTGCACAGGCATGGAGATTGGTGCCTTGTGCATGCTTCGGGAGGCCTCGGATCATTTAAACAGCACCCGAGTGCTGGACCAGAGTGGCAGAGTAACACTGATATACCAGCTAAGCTTTTCCTCTTAGGTGCTTTGTGCTGAGAAAATCCTCTCTTCCTTTTCCCTGTCCGTAACTCCTTCCTCACATTGCATCAAAGAGACGCTGGACATGTTTTAGGGTGGAGGTGACACTCTGGACAGACACAAGGCTGCAGGTCCAGGCTCACTGCTTTGAGAAACCGACAGATAATCATTTAAAGTTATTTGCTGGGTCTGCTAGTAAATCCTACAGAGCCTTAACTTTCTCTTCTTTAAAATGGAGCTCTGAGCTAACATGCGGCCTGTCCAGTCATGTGAGATAGTGATGTAAACATTCAGCTGAGGTTGGGCACATTCAAGTGGTATGGTGGCAACAGGTAGACTGGCATAAAACATCCAGGAGCTTCATAAGTGCTAACCAAATGATACTAATTTTAAAGTAAAATATATATTTAGTTATACAAAGCTATCACACAGAAATTGGCATTTTAGCAAATATTTCCTCTTTTAAAATTACCAGTATTAATCATTAGGTTTTTAAAAAAGACTTTTTTTAATTTTACGTGTATGTTTGTCTGCATGTATGTCTCTTTTTGTACTATGTGCATGACTGGTGGTTATGGAGACCAGAAGAGGGCATCAGATTCCCTGGAACTGGAAATACAGATGGTTGTAAGCTAGGAACGGAACTCGGGTCCTGTGCAAGAGCAGTTAGCACTAATCTATTAATATATTACAGAATTTCACATTTCCCGCTTGGGAAAACAATGAGCAATTAGCCTCCCACCACTTGCAGAGGGGATACAAAAACCAAGTGATGTTTCTGTCTTCACTGGGCCGGAGCAGAAGAACACAGTCCAGACTACTGGAATGTCCGAAACGGGTGGTTTCACTGAGAGAGGCGGTGGGGTCAGTGCAGTGGCTGTGGCTGCCTACCCACAGGGGAAGCCCTGGGTGCGGTCATCATGTAGCCTTGACCTGTGCGGTGCTCTGGTAGAGAGAGGCATGCTGGGAACCATTTCCCATTTGGTGGACTGGACTTCTTCACGTGGGGAGAGGGCTTTTCTCTAGCACTTTGCTGGCACCAGTGTGGTCTGAACATGCCATAGGCCACCAAGAAGATGGCACTATGGTCCATGGCACAGATAACAAGGTTACTAGGACACAATGAGGGGAATCAAAATAATTTCTTTGAGTGTTATTGCATCTCCCCCCCCCCCCCGCGCCCCCTTTTTTCCTTCTATGGGAGAAGCTAAGAGCAGGTTCCGGAAGGTAGATTCTAGTCATCTGAAAAGCAATGCATCTATCATGCTCAGAAAAAGGACTTGATTGTTGATTTGTTTACTTTGGCTTCTTCTCTGCAGAAAGGGGCAAATTTTGGGGGACAAGAGCGAGCGAGCGAGAGAGCCAGAGGAACTGATTAGTAGAAAGGAGTTAGCAGGGATCCACGCATTTTTTGTGTTGCCTGCTTTAGAAGTGGGCACCAGAGTCGACGCATGTTAGCAAATGACGGTGCTAAGATTTTTCAACTCGTGCTCTTTGGAAAAGGCAAATGTCAGTGTAGCACCGAGAGCTGAGGCTGGAAAACCCCACTGAGCTGTTGAAACACTTTCGAGAGAAAATTGGTGCTTTATCCGGGTGCTTCCTCCCACCCCCAATTCAGCAAGATGTAAACATAGTTCAGATTTTCCAGGCAATTATTTTGTGCCACCTGACTTCCCCGGGACAAATTAGAGCCTGGGACTGAATCCCACAGACCGAGGTCCACAGCTTGGAACTGCCACTTACAAAGTGTTATTTGAAATGGGGGCCATTAGCAATGGTGCATTAGAAATAAAGGCAGTCCTTTTGTTGGTAGAGTAATAATGAAATGGTAGCAACTATGTAGCGAGTACCTTATGGGTCTAGAAAGGTGCTGGGCAAGAGTATAACTAGTTGTTGATTCCTCTTCTCTACATCCTGGTGAGAAAGGACCTACTGTTATCTATCCATTTGGGACCTCACCTTCTCTGTGCCCTCTCTATAAAAGGGAGGGAGGTCCTTTGATCCCTGCATTTGAGTCACTAAGGTAAGGGACCAGGATTTGTAAACTGACTCTGAAGCCTGTTTCCAGCCATTTTTTGAATTTGTTACTGGCCTTTGCTTTAAACTATTCTTTGATCACTGACCCTGGTCTGTGGTGATATATCGTGTACCCTAATAAACTTGCCTGGGGATCGGAGGACAGAACCAGCCACTAGATTAGACATAGAAGTCAGGCAGTGGTGGCACACACCCTTAACCCTATCACTCGGGAGGCAGAGATCCGACTGGATCTCTGTGAATTCAGGGCCATACTGGGAACAGAGCCAGGTGTGGTGGCACACACCTTTAATCCCAGTACTTGAGATCTCATGTCTTTGCTTGGGAAGGACATGCACCTTTAATTCCTGGAAGTAATGTGGCAGGACACAGAAAGGCATATAAGGCATGAGGAAACAGGAACTTATGCTCTCTAGACTGAGGATTTCCTGGAGGTGAGCTAGTGGCAGCAGCAGTTGAACTGAGACCCTCAGGGGTGAGGACTCAGAGCAGAGGCTTTTGGTCTGAGGATTTGGGGAAACAGGACTGACTGGCTGAGGAGTTGGGAAGGTGAGGTTGGCTGTGGCTTGTTCTGTTTCTCTGACCTTTCAACTTTCACCTCAATATCTGGCTCCATTGTTGTTGTTGTTTTTTAAATTTATTAATAAGGCCTTTTAAGATTAGTGTTACATCAGGGTCCACTGACCCTGTGGCAGTTTCCTGGCTGTGTGGCTTTGTTTAAATTCTTCTTGCCTGCATTGACCTGTGGCCAACAGTGTATATGCAAACACATTGATGATGATGGAACTGAATCTGTCTACAAAGTTGAAGTGCCTTACTCCAGAAAGATGTGACTAGCCTGTGTTACCCATATTCCTGTGGCGGAACCAGCCTGGGTATGGCAGATATTGGCATATCATGCTTTTTCAGAAGCTAGAATCCTGCTTTGTTTTCCTCAGCCATTTCAGGTCCTCATTGTAACTCATAGACTTTCCCATGAAACAATGTGGCCACCCATATTAGGCTGGGGGCCATTCAGTCGGGTTATTCTAGCTGCCTGGTGAATGGTAATGCTCACAAAATATATAAACATGACCAACATCTTTCAAGTCCAATAAGTGGATAGAATCTTTGCTTTTTTTCTTCCAAAGACAGCTGTCATGACCGTTCTAAGTCAACCTCCAGGGTCATTGGCAGAGGACGGGGTACCATGTTCAGTGACTTGTGGGGAAGATCTTAACTCATTGTACTCAGTAGACAAAGTACAGGATGCTTGTATCCAGATTTTAGAGACCATAGATCTGGCACCAGTCATGTGAGTGACACCTCTAATTCTCCTCCCCTTCCAGGATGAGCTGGGTCTCCAGTTCCACAGAGAGGGCTGATAGAACCTCCTCCTCACAATGCAGCCTGTGCTGGAATAAGCAAAGCCCACATTAATCTGCTGCCTTCTGTGAACCCCTCGGGATGGTTCACTTCACTTATACTCTAAAAGGAGGAAAAGCAAGCAGTCAAGGCCATCTCGAACCCATCACTCAGCGGGCAGAATTGCAAATGGATTGAGGATGCTTCGTTGGCTGCTGGTTTCTTGGGGTATGCCCAGAGCCATGCCTAAGGAGAAGTCTACCGAACTCTGCTTCAGGAGAGCTATGGTTCTGAGAATGTCTGTAGGGCCAGTCCCAGCATCCCTGGCCTCCTATAGGGTTTGGATTATTGGGCATTGGCAGGTCACTCTGTGCTCACTTCATTCTGAACTATGTCTGGATTGAACGAGGTGTTCTGGGTTACTGTAGAGCAGTGGTTCTCAACCTTCCTAATGCTGTGACCCTTTAATGCAGTTCTTCATGTTGTGGTGACCCCCCAACCATAATATTATTTCATTGCTACGTCAGGACTGTAATTTTGCTACTGATGTGAATTGTTATGTAAATAACCGATGTACAGGATATCTGATATGTGACCCCTGTAAAAGGATTGCTTGACCCCTAAAGGGGTTGTGACCCACAGGTTGAGAACCACTGCTCATGGTAACTCTGATTTACTTTTCAAGGCTGCTGTTGAATTAAATAGACTTTTTTAAAGCCTTGGTATAGAACTCGTGAACAATGTAATTGGCATATCATTTGTCCACATTGCTGTGCTCCAGTGCCCATTTACTGGAAGAGCAGACCTGCCAGGGCTCAGCTCTGCCTCTGACCACATCCTAAGTGACAGAGTTCCCATGGGACTCTATATCTGAGCAGTGTGTCCTTCACAGCACTCCCAGGGGAAGAGCCCCCCAAAGGCAATTTTTATAGGTGAAGGGCCCCACAGGCCAGTGCATAAACCCCTGCAAGTGCCTCAAGGCCGAGTGCTGCTAATATCTGCATTAATATTCATATCCTTACATTTCTGTGCAAGGCTCCATTAACCCATAGCCTGGAAAGAAGCGGCATGGGATTCTGCAGGAGGGAGCCCCTAGGTAGCTGTGTCTCTCTCTACCTGCGGTGGATGGAGGATGAGCCCAGAATTTGGGGAAGACAGTGGTTTAAAATCACTTTAAAAATTGAATTGGCGAGCAATTCAAATTGGTTGGACTAGTTATATAGCTCCCCGAGGCAAGAAATAAGACTCCAGATTTGGTTGTCTCTTCCGGCTGTGTGAGTCTGTGAAAAGACCATTCCAGAAGGCAGCTCTGGCCACCTTCTAATCTCAAGTAACACTGGAAGGCACTCCAATAAGTACATTTTCAAAGTTAGTTCCTTCCTGTCCCAGTCCAGTGTGTTTTATGTCCCCTGCCTGAGTGTGTGACCAGTGCTCAAAATTCTAACTGTTCTTTTTCAGAAAGAACATGACATAACCAAACCCTCTTAGACACCAGTATCAGTGTTTCTTGGCTCTAAACTCCTTTTTTTTTTTTTTTTTAACCGTAGCCCTCAAAGTCCTCTGGGAAACCAGCAGCAACATGAATCACAATCACAAAGAGCACCCAGTACACCAAGCTGCGGTTTTATTCCCAGCTCTTGTTTTTGCTTTATTTAACGAATAGGGCAACGCTCAGTGGATACGTTCTGTCTTGTTCTTTCTTTCACATCTCATCATTTTTTTTTTTTTTTTTTTTAACCCGTCCTTACTTAGCATTCTTGGAGAATGCTTAGCCTACTTCACCAGACTTGGCGAGCGGTTCTCACAATGTGGATGCAGCAAGCCCCGGGGAGACTCTAGATAGCACTTCTAGTACTTAGGTGAGTTTGAGCCATCACAGTCCATATGGAGACACCACTCAGGCAGGCAGGGAGAATAGGGCTGGCTTCCCTTCCCTCAAAGACCACCTTCAGGCAGATACCAATCCCATGAAGCAGGAACTGAGACTCCCATATCACAGATCTGAGGCCAGAGAGGCTGAAAGAAGGCAACTCTGCTGTCTGCTTCCTCCCCCCCCCCCACACTCTCCTGCCTTATTTTTGCATTCATCTCTCACCCCTTTAAAAGCTATTTTCAACTGATTTTGCTTGAAGCAAATATGGGCAAATTATTAATCCCTGGTTTTCAGCCATGTCCTAATTAGTCAGAGATGATGCATCCCTGTGGAAAAGGAGATGGTAGTTCTGTTTCCCAGTCTTTGGTCCCTTATTTCCTCAAGTATATGTGCACTGACATTATGCACTTTGAAAAAAAAAAATCTTATTGGTAGATGACTAATTTGTATGCACTAAGAAGTGGAAAGCCAGAGTGCATGTGTATGTTTACAGATGTCATCAAGTAAAATCCAAGAAGTTAAATTAATCTGACACAAACTTAATGATGTACATAATGATTGTGTTGCATGGTAGTTAGGCATAAATGGGAAGCATCCTTCAGAAATGAGTGTCACTGGTGTGAATTTACATAGGTTTTCTTTGATAATGTTGTTACCCAACATTATCCACTTATTCATATCAGTTTAAACCAAAGGGAGATTATTGGCTCTCACAATGGGAATATCAGTGGTGGATCCAGTTATTTGGAGATGTTACTGAGACACCCCCTCTCTCCTATCCCAAGTCTCATATAGCCCAGACTAGTCCCCAACTCCTTATGTAGCCAAGAATGTCCTGGAACTCCTGATTTTCCTGCCTCCATGTGCCTGGAGCTTGTATTCCTGGTGTGCACCAGCATGCCTGGCCTGTTCTAAATGTCTTTAGTCAAAGCAACTCTTAATTCCAGATACAGAAAAGGGGACATAGGTGCAAACGCTGTAGGAAAGACAGTGTAAAGGTCAGACTAAGTGCAGCCGGAGCAGAATTAAAATGTCACCTCATTTCTGATGGATTGGGAACGGGAAGAAGGCAGCGATGGTCTAGAGTACAGCACATGATTATGGTTGATGACCAATTATTGAATATTTTAGAGATGGTAGCAGAGAGGATGTTGAGTGCTTCCAAGACAAGAAAAGGATACATGTTTGAGGTTCTGAATATTCTAATTACCCCGATCTGGTTATTACACATTGAGGACATGTATTGAAATGTCACATTCTAATTCACTGATACCTACTACTAATGCTGTGTCAAATAAAAATACAGATATATTTTTTTTTTAAAAAAAGGAGGTGTAGAGGAGGGAAATACCATTCAAAGGGAACAGAAAGAAGAAATTCTGAAGACTGAAGACAGAGAAACTCTTCAGGCTTCCCAAATTTGCCGACATCAGCCCAGTTGATGGAGCACAGAGAACAACCCCCAGACTCATCTTGGCAGAAATTCCCTTGTACTGGCCACGATTACTATTGATCTCTGTTCTTTCAAGACTTCTTAATTTATTGACTGGAAACTGGAGTTTAGAAACTCTGCAATAGTTCTCTGAAGATTCTCAGTAGCCTGAACAATCTCTGCTGAGTTGCGTCGTTATTCGAACTGGTGAGAAGAATTATAGGTAAAAGAGTGCAGGAAAGCTGTACCAAAGGCTCTGCCTGGAATTTCTTTTTTTTCTTTGATTTGTTAAGACAGGGTTTCTCTGTGTAGTTTTGGTGCCTGTCCTGGATCTTGCTCTGTAGACCAGGCTGGCCTTGAACTCAAAGAGATCCTCCTGGCTCTGCCTCCCGAGTGCTAGGATTTAAGGCGTGCGCCACTGCTGCCCGGCCCTGCCTGGAATTTCTTAATGAAATCTGACTTTATTTTTATTCCTGATGATATCTGTGGGTCTATGTTAATTATCATCTCCTATAAGAAGAAGCCTCAGCCGGGCAGTGGTGGCACACACCTTTAATGCCAGCACTCGGGAGGCAGAGCCAGGCGGATCTCTGTGAGGCTAGCCTGGGCTACAGAGTGAGTTCCAGGAAAGGTGCAAAGCTACACAGAGAAACCCTGTCTTGAAAAAAAAAAAAAAAAAAAAAAGAAGCCTTGCTGATGTGGGCTGAGCACTGATCTACAGGAATAGCAATGTATCTTTAGGAATGATTTTATTTCTCTATTTAGCAGAGTAATAGTAGTAGGTCTCCCCTAGGGCCCATGACCTACCCAGCCTCAGGTTCTTGGCCTTAACATGGTTAGGTGTGGCTTCTGTCTCATGGAGCAGGACTTACACCCAATATAATGTGGCTGGTCTCATCTATAAAATTTATACCACAATTGTACCACAATTCCTAGTTCTTAACTGGAAGGTAGAAGAGAACTTCTTATATACAATGGAATCAAAGATTAACATCTAAAAGGTGTTGGCTGTGCTCTCAGAAAAACAAAACAAAACAAAACCCAGTAATGATTTCATGAACATGCAGACTTTCTTTATTGGAGTCATGGCTTTTACTTGTGTGGAACATGTGAATGCTGCCATGACTGATCTGAAATCACTGTTTGGTTATATACTAAAAAAAGCAGCATCTCCAAGTCTGAACCATGACACACATCTATAAAACTCATTACCCTTGGGCCAGTGAGTGGCTCAGCAGATAAGGGTGTTGTGCCGCTAAGGCTGAAGATCTAAGTCTGGTATCAGGGATCCAGATGGGAGAAGGAAGGAACTGATGCCCAGAATTGTCTTTTCACCTCTACGTGCATACCTACACATGCGTGTCCACATACAATGGAATGGAAAGCTCACCGTTCTTGTTCTTAGTCCCTATTTTTCAGACATTTTTGGAATCCTTACTAGTATCAACCATCTCTCTCCATATCTCTGAGGCTGACTGGTCTTATCAAGCTTATTCACCCATGGCAAAGGCCACACACACCAGAGGTTCTCCAGAGGGCTTCCTTCAGACAGATGCACTCAAGGCCTTGAGACAGATGCGGGATGAGTCTCCTCTCTTACCACGCTACTGCCATTTATCCCAAAGCCACAGAGGAGGAAGACAATGACAAAAATGAAGCTCTGGAGCCAGTGACCTACCTATAATCAGGTAGGTTTGGGTCCATCATGTCTTCGGCAATCAACAACCCATGATGTTTGCACAGGGTGAGTCACTCTGGCTCCACCTTTAGCCAACACCGTGTGGCAGCTCCAGTTTTCCCTTGCGTTTCCAATCATCCACTCACAACATAAAGGCTTCTCCAGTTTCCTCCAGCTATGGATGGCTAGGTGACTTGGGCTAGAAAAGCTCCCTAGAATTTCACACCGTATATTGGTTCTCTTTTCTTTGTCTTTCATTGGCACAGTGCAAAGCAAAGGGGTGCAGGGATGCCCTTAAATTGTGCCTGCACGGGACTCGGCAGTTTCCCGCGACCAACTCCCTAGCGGTCTAAAGGTCGGAAGGTGAAGTCTCTGTGCCCTGTCTTGTTTGGTGACCAGACCTAGATAACAGATTTTGTCGATGTGCTATGCTCACGGTTAATCTAACTGCTACCAGGATCCATTTTTCTGACTTTAGAACAGACCAAAAGTGGAGTGTGTGTGTGTGTGTGTGTGTGTGTGTGTGTGTGTGTGTGTGGTATACGACATAGAAAAAGAGAGAGAGAGAAAAAAGGCGCGAGCTTAGGCATATGCATTCCATGTTTGTCTGTATATTGATTCGAAGACTGGCATGGCATTTACTGAGAAGCAGGAAACTGCAGATTTAAAATATTCTTGAACTCAGAAAAAGGTGGCCAAGGAGCCAAGGAGTGCAAATATAGCGGACCAGAATGAATGCAGTGGGAGGTGGGGGGAGGGGGCAGCGGGGCAGGGAGCCGACTGAATGGGTCAAACCACTTGCCACACAAGCCTGATGACATGAGTTCAATCCCTGGAACCTACCTAAAAATCTGGACGCGATGGCTCACATCACAGCATTCCTATGTCAAGATGGGGAGGCAGAGATAGGAGTGTGGCCGGAAGCTCACGGGCTAGCCTGGGGTAGGCTGTGCAGCTGCAGAGACTCAGTCTCAAACAAGGTATAAAGTGAGAACGATCTTCAGAAAGTTATCCTTTGTCTTCCACACACTGGCACACGCGTGTCTCCCCCTGTATGTGCACACTCAAGAATTTATGGAGGGAGAAGTTGTTTCTAAACAGAGAGATGGCTTCCTGTTTGGCATCAACATGAATATTTGGCTGGAGCTTTTTCCTTCTGCTTACTTCTAGATTTTCAATTATACTTAGTTTTAAATACCTGACTTTTAAAGCCCCCTGTTTGCTGCTTCTGGATCAGTCTTCAGTTTGGAACAGCCCGTGTTTCCCGGATGTGCTGACGGTAAGGAGGGCGCATCTTGTGGGCAAATCCCAGGACCACTCTGCCGCCAACTCTGCTTTCTCTAAGTGATTGAAAAGCACACTTGACACACACTCCCTTTCTGGAGATCAAGCCATAATTAAATCCAGGCAACCTTGCTGCCGGTGGAGCCCGCAGGTGTTGGATTGCTATTTGTTCTTGCAAAAGCCGACAGCTCTGGCTTGTACATGGCTGCCACCGGCAGGGCCAGTTAAGGTGACTCTGAAATGTTTGTTCTGCCTGCCGCTCATTTTGTTTGGTGAAAATGAAAGCCTGCCAGGAGAGTGGACCTGCTTGGAATACAGATGTAAGCATTTCCTTACAAAACTCAGCACCATTTTTTTTTTTTCTCCCAGAGAAGACTAAAGGTTAGTTCCCTATTGGGCCAACAAATAAGAAACCATCGCTAAGCAGTTAAGAATAGGTAAACACAAATGGCTTTCGCAAGGGGGAGATGTCTGGTGGGATGCCAGCGTAGAGCTCCGACTTAACAGCTTTATCAAAGGGAATGTGTTAAATGCTCATTAACTAAATTTACAAATGATTCCCAACTGGGAGGTGTTGCAAACAACAGAGGAAACACACACACACACACATACTCACACACTCACTAATTACATGCATGTGTGCACTCAAAGCAGAAAATGTAGTAAACTTGTGCTTGGAAAACAAATCCCAAATTAAATCATCATAAGTAAAGACATCCAAAGAGAGCAGCTACATATATACACTCCTTCCAGAACTAAGGTGATAATTCTTGAATGGCAAGTCTCTGGATCAGCAGGACGGCTCAGTGGGTAAAGGTATTTGCTGCCTAAGTCCTCAGTTTGATATCTGGAGTTCACAGGATGAAAGGTGAGAACAGACTCTGACCTCCACATGAAGGTTGTGCCTCATGTACACTCAAGAGTGCCTGACATGTGAGACACACACACACACACACACACACACACACACACACACACACACACAGAGCTACTTTCTACCTCAGATGAAGTCTTTTATTAAAAAAAGATTTATTTTATTTGTTTGTTCTGTTTTTTTAGATTTATTTGTATTTTATGTATATGAGTGCTGTATCTGCAAGCCAGAAGAGGGCACCAGATCTCATTGTAGATGGTTGTGAGCCACCATGTGGGTGCTAGGAATTGAACTCAAGACCTCTGGAAGAGTAGCCAGTGCTCTTAACCAGTGAGCCATCTCTCAGCCCCCTATTTTATATGGATGTTTTGTCTGTATGTACATCTATTTGCACACCAGAAAATGTCATCTGATCCTATGAGACTACAGTTATAGATGGTTGTGAGCCACCATGTGGGTGCTGAGAACTGAACTCAGGACCTCTGAAAGAGCAGCCAGTGCTCTTAGCCACTGAGCCATCTCTCCAGCCCATCATAAAGGTTTCTGCGACTCTTCCAGGGAGGCTGTGGCTGAGGTGGCAGAGACTGTAGTATCTCCATACTTAGAGGGGAAAATATGAGGTCCCTGACACAGTTACAACTGTAATGGGAGAAAGCCTGATGGTGATGTGCCTCCAGATTCGAGATTTGTAACCAAAGTCCTTTATTTTCCAAGGCTTCAGGAGACCCCAGTCCATACCTTCCTCTGGATCTTAGTAGTAGATGGAAGGTAACCCCGGACCTGGATCACACCGGCACCTTCATTACCACATTGGTCCCTCAGAAGCCACTATGAAGACTCCCTGAGGTTACATTAGGTATTGCACAGGTATCCTAGGGGAACTAGAGAGTGACCAGGATCCTCAGTCTCATCCTGATGTCACCAGAGAGCTGGGGCAAAGGCCATACCTCCATTCTTGTCTCACCTCAAGTGACCCTTTGGACTCTGCCTGCAGGCTTTTGGGACAACACACCCCAGTCTTAAAAAGCACAGAGACAGTAGGCAGAGGGCTGTGGAAGACTGGATGACATGATACCTGAGTTGCTGCTCTGCCTCTGTTGTTCAAGTCTCTGGACCTCACTGGGTTACAGTGATTAGCTTGGGGATTTGCTATGGGTGGAAATGGGTATCCTTCCAGGTTTATATGATGATGTCCTAACTCCAGGTCTCCCAGAGTGTGACCATGCATGGAGACAGGGTTTTGAAATGGATCCTTGTGTCAAAATGGTCATTAGAGTGGATCTTAATTCAGTGGGAACGGTGTCTTCATAGCATTAGGATATGGACACACATAGAGGGAATAACACATGAGTGTACAGGAAAAAGATGGCCATCTCCAAGACAAAAAGAAAGGCTTCAAAAGAGCCAATTGTGTTGACCTGTCATCTTGGATTTGCAGTCTCTAGAATAGGAGAAGTAAATTCTTGAGGCGCAAATCTTCCCAATTGCGGTCTTCCTACCTACTAATATAGGAAGCTTAGAGGAGGGCCCATGAATCAGGGACAAGGAGGTCTTTAATCCCATGATGCTGAGAAACGCTTTGTGTAGTGTGGGGCAGAGATGCACTGTCAGCGGTAGACAGTTTTTAACTAGAGGCTGTCCCTTCACCCAAATTCATAATAGTTCCCCTAAGTGCTTCAATTCTAAGACAACGTTCAGTGTATAAACTGCTTTCCCTTGTTTTAAGGATTTTAAAGTGGCTTGTTTGATCTTATAGGTAGCTTTCTGTCATCCAACTACCATTAAAACTTTGCACAGCTATTAGGGTAAATAAGTCATTTTACCAACCCCCAAACCGCGAAGTGCCTAGTTCCATATCCTTTCAATGTTTCATTGGAATTGACACTTAAAACTTAGATGATTTTCCTCCTTATTCTTTTAAAAGCTGTATTTTAAAGTTTATCATGAACGTATTTTCGAGCTGACAAAAGTGTTTCAGGGCAATGTTGCCATCTTTAGCAGAAAAACTACCTTTCCCAGAATGCATTTCCCTTATATCAGTCCATAATAGTATCAGTCCCTTAAATCAGTCCTTTATATCATTTCCCTTATATCAATCATTTCTCATAGTTCTTTTTGGGTCTGAGAGTCAACTTTTAAGTTCTTTTTTACCAGACTTGCTTACAAATTCTTGCCCGGGAGGTTTGAACAAAGTTTTTTGCTTTTGCAACGGGAGATTTGAACAGGCATTTTACATTTTCAATTATGGGACATTGGGAGGTTTCTGGTCTCTCCTCAGCTGGCTTTAACAGGTGTCTCTCCTTTAATTGACACTGGCCCCCAAATCAGAACCGCACCTGCCTCGTTAGCGCGCATTGAGGTGGGCAATTTCTGATAGCAACTTTCCTAGGGGCTTGTGTTTGTCTTAGCCAGTCAGTGAAAAACAAGATCATGCACTACAGCTTTTCCATAGCTCTTTCGGAGAGATTTTCTCCCACTGATCTATCTCATTTTGCTTGTTCCTCCCTTCCCCAGATGCAGAGCTTCAAGTATCTGCAGCTCTGTTCCTCTGCTAGCTGCCTTTGGAGGTAGGGGCTTTTTTCTCCCCCCAAATCTGCCTCAAATTCTAGCAGCTTTTTCAGGTCATATAGTTTTCTGGGGAGGATTATGTCCCTTCTCTGTTTCTTCAGAGTCTTTCTCCCAGACAGTTCCCAGTTTGGTCTCAGTTTATCCCCTCTACCCCAGAAACAGTTTCCGACACTACAGTGGCGGCTTTCCCTGCTACTGAAGGTAGGGGCTTTTTGTCCGTTTCTGGTTTTGGGGTCTGTGTGGTTTGCGTACAGACTGAAAATCTAACAAGGGAGGTTTTTGCCATTTCTAAACTCCCATTAGGATAGGTGTTTTGCCTTATCAGACCTTCACCTGGCCCAGTCCCCCAGTGGGTTGCATTTGTTTGTCTGGGTGCTCAAGGACAGAGCTTATTCCAGAGGCAATCACCCCTCAGGGCTACACTCCCTCATCTCAGGGGAGTCAGTTGAAACAAAGCTTTTCTCAAAGAGGTGCTTTCTCTGACAGAAAAGAAAGCTTTACTCCTGGATAGTTCTGTTCTGCCCTGGCTGGGCTCTTTCCCCAGACAGCGTCCTGACTCAGCAGCACAACTGCTTCAGACACAGTTCAGCTTTACTGTTTTCCCAGAAAGGTCCTTACTGATAGGAAAGCTTTTACTCAGATTTCTTTTTGCAGCTGTGGACCTATCAACCCAGGACTTGTAGGAAAGTGGACAACTGTGCCATTCCCACTGGCTTTAGTTTTGTTCATTGGCAATCTTCCCCTGGGTCCTGCACCTTCCTGCCTCAGCTCTGTGCTCCAGGAAGTTTCAACTGCAGGAACCCTAGTATCCCCAAAATGCATTCCAACTCAGAGACGCTGGCCAGTCGCCTCTGGGTTTTTGGTCAGAAGCGAGGATACAATGCTAACAGTTTGCATGCTTCAGGGGATCTTTGCATTAGGACAATTAGGAGCACCTTTTCAAAGACGCTCACTCAAACAAAACCCTTGATGCCTCAGTTCGGCTGTAACTGAAAAGCTTGGCTTTTTTGCTTTTCTCAGGTAAAGTTTCTGGCCCTTTTGGGCTCTCTGTAGCTCTTTACCCACACTCTCCCAAGCATTTCCCTCAGGGTATTCTGACCCACTGTCTTTTACTTGCTTGAAGAGACAGCGCTTAGAAGAGGTTTTTAGGAACTTGTCCCTGCCTCCTGCATTGCAGGGATGATTTTTAAAGCTTGAAAGAACTTAGGTTTTGCTGTCTTCAGAGGTTTGTTGTTTTCCCTTAGAGCTAATCACAGGTGGTCCCCATACTAATATCTTCAGGTGATTCTAATTTTTGCCCTTTTGAGAGAAAGTTAAAGGCTTTAGTTTTTAAGTTTGAGAGCTTTTGAGAAAGATGAAGGCTTTTTAGAGTTTTTTCCCCCAAATTTTCCAAGAAAAGCTTTAAGAGAAAGGTTTTTTTCCCCCCAAGAGAAAGAGCAACTTTTCCCAAAACTTCCCAACTTTAAACTTTTCGGCTTTTTACATCCCCATTTTTGCCTCAGGGAGAAATCACTTTCTCCTGCCGCTTGGACTTAGCATTTCAGCTGTCCCCAGGTCAAAAGCTTCCATAGGAAACCTTTTCTTCCCCATAAGCTCAGAGAAGAGCTTTTTTACTACCCAAAAAGCCCAAAGAAAGATTTTTTTCCCCAGTTTGCGTTTATATCCCCCAAAGTTAGAAAATTGAAGAGTTTTTCTGTCTAGTTGCCTTACTTATTTTTTCTTACAGTCTTACACTTCTAAGTTTTTCCTACACTATTCTACTACCCTATGCCTTATTTTTCACAGATAGAAATTGAGAAAGGGATAGAAGATAGAAAATTTTGACAGAAGAGAATTTCGCTGCAGCATCGGACATCCTTCCAGTCCGCTTTCCTTTTCTCTCGAGGATAAAACCCCTGCCTCTCAAAAATATATATATAAAAAATATATATTTTCCATAACACCGGCATGCCTCATCCACTGGCAGGGCTGAACTCAGCACTTTCGCCAAAAACTCTGTAATAAAACTATTATTTTCCTTTATCTTTAGTCCCTATTACATTGTCTTTAGTCCCCCCTTCTTTTTTAGTCCCCCTTTTCTTTAGTCCCTTTTTTCTTTTTTCTTTAGCCCCTGTTCATGGCGCCATTCTGTGGGGCGTTTACCCAACCACCCCCACAGTTCCCCAGAGTTTTCTTGAGTGCGAGCAGCAGGAAATATTAGATAGAAGGATTTATTGCGGAGAATATCGCGGAGATAAACAGATAGAAAATAAAGGATAGCCTCGAGAGGGCCTGGAACCTATTCCAACGGGCCCCGACTGTCTCTGCCCCAGGGTTTTTATAGAGACGCCAAGGGGTGGAGCAAGAGACCTCCTCCCCCAGCACAGCCAAGTGCAGACCATCCCAGACACCTGCACTTAGGCCCGTGGTCTAATCATCCTCTATTCAGACCTGCTGGGTAAAGCCACGAGGAACCCGAGAACGGGCTCCCACAGTGTAGGTACACCTTTTAGAGGACTGATATATTTACACACACACACTGTACTCCCTGGCAAGGTCTCATGTATCCCAGGCTGGTTTCATATTTGCTACATAGCTGAGGAGCACATTGAACTTCTGATCCTTCTGTCTCTACTTCTGAAGTCTGGCATTACAGGTATGGAATACCATGTAGTTCTAGGAATCAAATCCAGGGCTTACTGCATGCTAAGCAAGTACTCTTATCTACTGAGTCACACTCCTGGGCCCAGGGATCTATCCTTTAGGAAGAATTCAATTTTCTAGAGAGATTCATGATATAAGAAAGTGAACGAGCACTGGCTATATCTAGGTTTTCCTAAAGTTCAAAGCCAAACTTCAACCCTACCAAGCAGGACCTACTCAGTCTTTAACATGTATAGACAACACGCGGTTCTGGTAATTTAGGGAGAATCTGGGACAGCTGCTTATTACGGGTCCCCCAAATTGAAATCCAGATGTCTGGCCACTTTCATTTTGTGAAGATTGTGCTGAGAACTGACAGAGCTTCTTTGATCACGTGGTTAAGCACAGGGCAAGGGAAGCCAGGATTGCAAGCCTGACACATTTGGACCATTTCACTTTCACCTAAAAGTGGAGTCAGGGAGGCTGAGCAGATGGTTCAACCAGTAAAGTGTCTGTTCTGCAAGAGTGAGGACAAAACTTCAGATCCCCAGCACCCACAGAAAAGTCTGGTAGATATAGTGACCCATTTGCCATCCCAGTTTCAGGATGTGGAGAGCAAGCTGGCTGCCTAGACTAACCAAATCAGCAAGCTCTGGCCTTGGGTGGAGGCCAGAGAGGACACACAGTGACAACCTCTAATATCTGAACCTGCAGCCATGCGCGCACACACACACACACACACACACACACACACACACACACACATGCACCTGCACAGGCATACACACCTACACACATATGAAGATGCACATACACATGTACATACCACACACATATACATACATGCTTTAAAAATTAAGGTAAAGCTAGGGTCAAAAATCTTCAACTGGAACCATCAACAAAACTCTATGCAGACATCATCCATATATGGAACCATCATCCATGAAACCCTATGTGGACACTATAGATAGATTTCTTTGAAATGCATAGAAATTTATGGAAAAGATAAAAAGACACAGCCTGTCATACATAGCTTTTAGATAAATGTCATGGATGACACAAACTTGCTTCTTTCAGAACCTTGTAGAGTTCTCTTGTTACCATCCTGGAGAATGGCTTTCTCGTGCCTGCAATGCCCAGAGGTCACACTGTGATGCTGTACATTCTACTCAGTGCTGGGTAGGAATCGCTCTGTTTTTGTGGTTCTAAGAATGGAACCCAGGGCTTGCAAGGGCTAGGCAGGAACACTCTGAGTGAGCTACACCCCATACCCCTTATTATTTAAGAGAAAGACTGTAAGTTCAAGTTCTAGCCCTAAAAAAAAAAAAATCTCAGAGAGCAGAAATTTAGATTAATGGCTTCCTTTGGAGCTGAGGGATGTGAGCTGTGCTGAGCCCAATGTGGCTTTCCCTGTGTGTGTGACATGCTTTCTAAGTTGTATGCTGGCCATGAGCTTGCTGGTTTACTCATCTATTCTGCAGAGTCTGGTATTAAATATTAAATAAACTTCAACAACCCACCTGAAAAAAAGAGGTTTACTTAGCCTTAAAAATGTTCATGTCATTGACTGACTCTGCTTTTGGGAGTGTATTGGAAGAAAATAATCTGAACTGAGGCCAGGATGTTCATACCAGAAGTTCATCGTAGCATTGGAAATTGGAAATAACTTTTAAAGGTCCAACAAGGAAGAACGACTGGGAAAATTATGTTACTTCTATTACACAGACTTCAAAAAAAAAAAAAAAAGATGCTCACAAAGAGGTTTTAGTAGTACAAGGAGCATTTGATAAAATTTTAAATAGAAAATCAGAATATTAAATTATGCATAAAATAAGACTTCAAAGTGCTGGAAAAGACCGAAGAAAAAGAAAAGAAAAAAAAAAGCCAAAAAGAAAACAGCGAATAGGAAGTATCCCTGGGCTTGTAATTACAGTTCTTTTTCTTGTGTCCAAGTTTTTGTTTGTTTTGCAAAGCTTGGGATCAAAGACTAAAGTCAGAGCCTTGGTCACGCTGCATGGACACTGGTGAGCTCTGCTCTCGGCCCCTGAAAGTTTTCATTTGTATACATGTGAACATGTAACTCTTTCATCCAATGGAGAGTTGATTAAAGAACGGCCTGCCTATTGGTTCTTATCATTAAAAACCTCCAGGGTGGCTTCTTGCCCTCAGAATGAAGTAACTGATTGGCGCAGGGGTAGCGGGGAGGCATTTGGGGGTTTCTAGTCTCTTGTATATATTTTTACTGTGCTTTTTCTTTTCTTTCTTTTTTTATTTTTTTTTTTATTTATTTAACTTTATTTCATGTGCATTGGCATCAGAACCCCTGGAATTGGAGTTACAGACAGTTGTGAGCGGCCATGTGGGTGCTGGGAATCGAACCCAGGTCCTCTGGAAGAGCAGCCAGTGCTCTTAACCTCTGAGCCATCTCTCCAGCCCCATGTTTTTTTTTCCTGATACAGATGACTGTTGTGGGATATTTGTGCACTGTGTGAAGATATATTGCTATGATTAGTTTAATAAAAGGCTAAACAGCCAATAGCTAGGCAGGACAGAGAGACAGGAAGAGGAGGAGGAATCCAGGTGTGCAAGAGTCTCCAGGGAGGGTGGGGGAATCAGTCATACAGAATGAATGAAAGGTTAAAAAGCCACGAGGCAAAACGTAGATTAATATAAATGGGTTAATTTAAGTTATAAGAGCGAGTGGGTCAAGCCTAAGCAAAGGACTAGCTTTCCTAATTAATGATAAGTCTCCACATTGTTATTTGTGGGCTGGTTGTCCCGACAAACGATTGAGTGTGTTTCCCATGCTTCCCCATCAACTGGAAGGTGAGTGAAAGCCGAGGAGAGTGCATCGTTGGCTCCGTGTGAAGTCTGCATAGACACACGCTCTGAGTAGGCAGTGCTCTTGGTCTTCTGTGGCCAGATGTTTCTCCTGTGACTGCATGGGTGTGTAGTGTTCACATACACACACACACACACACACACACACACACACACACACACACACACACATGCATATACACTACCCAGCCACCCAGCCTACATTCCACCCAACTAGAGCTCTCTGGAAGGGAGGCATGTGGCAGGAACCAATGGCAGTTGCCTCCGGGTCCAGGTGGCTTCAGGATGACTATCACAGCTGCTGGGGAGGACAGGGGCCTGACCTCTGGTCATCTCTCTCTTCTTTATGTTCTCCTCTTTATTCAGTCCACTCGGTCATTCAAAAGGAAAGTGACTTGAGGATCCACTGACATCTCAGGAGAAGGTGGCCAGCAAGCTTGTTTTCAAACAAGTGACAGTCCTGCTGGAGAGGAGTGGGAGGCAGTGGGGGATCTCGTCAGGCCTCCTTCGGGTACAGGAGTTTGAATTTTCCCACTTTTTATCTTCTCTAGAAGATATAGGAAGCTTAGAATCCAGAGCTGCGACAGGGACCAGTGAATTAGGGGCAGGCTTAGGTTACAGTTTGGAGAAGCGACACCACACTGGGATCCTCACTGATTACTTATTTATTTTAGATGGGGGTCTCCCTATGCAGCCCTGGCTGTCCTGGAACTCCCTGTGTCGACTGGACTTGCTTCTGATTTGCAGTTGTCCGCCTGCCTCTGCTTCCCGAGAGCTGGGATTGAAGGCGTGTCCCTCCACGCTGGGATCTTATCTCAGTTTTCACTAAGCGTGTTTCGCTGTGTAAATATACACCCTTATTAGCACAATGTCCAATGGGCTTAACAAGCAACTTCTCCTAGCAAGTCAAACAAACAACACTCGGTGTGTCTGTCACTGGTCTCCTGTCTCCACCCATATCACCCCATTCTACCCCTCAGCATGCCACCACTCATCTCTTTTCCCCACACATATCACCCCATTCTACTCCTCACCTGACAACCATTCTTAACTCTTCCAGTGGTTTTTTTGTTTGACTTTTTCCCTGACATTTTCTTTCTTATTTGTTTTTTTTTTTGTTGTTGTTGTTGTTTTTTGTTTTTCGAGACAGGGCTTCTCTGTGTAGCTTTGCACCTTTCCTGGATCTCACTCTGTAGACCAGGCTGGCCTCGAACTCACAGAGATCCACCTGGCTCTGCTTCCTGAGTGCTGGGATTAAAGGCATGCGCCTTTCTTTCTCATTTTTAAACCATGAGTTTGTTTTGGTATTTCTTTGTCTTCCTATCAGGGACGTATAGGTGTTATCTACTGACCTTAAATATAATTGACTTTGTTTTGGTTCAAGCACCAAGGCAATACTTCGTGTTACAAAATAGAATTGAGTATTCCTATGTATGGATTTCCTAAACTGCAAGCCATTTATTTCTTCTCAGTATTGTAGATGGGAAGTTGGGGCCTCATCCATGCCAGACAAGCACTCTGCTTCCAAGATGTATTCCCCAGGACTCTTGAACTTTTGAGACAGAGTTTCATTAAGTGGCCCAGGTTGGCCTTGAACTCACTCTGTCACCCAGGCAAGCCTTCAACTTGTGGTCTTGCCACAGCCTGTTTGTCGAGTGCGCTGCAGGTCTACCGCACAGGGCCCTGTTTACAAATGGTATTTAATAGTCCATCTTGCCCTCCCTGTCAGGTTTTCTTCTGGTCTCTCACTCTACTGGTTATGTTAGCACCTGTCCTTGAAATGCGCAGTGTGTATCAGGGAAGATGTCTAGGAAGGGTTACAGGCTCTAGGCTGAGGACTTCTGAGAGGGAAAGGGGCCTGGACAGAAGCTTTAGACTGCAGTAGAGTCCTGAGTAATTCAAGGCCAGTCCCAAGGGAGAACCAGAACAGATCCCGGCGATGCTCTGGGTGGGGCCAGCTAGCTGCTCAGTTCTTTTGCAATACTCCGATAGTGTCATTCTCTGTGAGGACAGCAGGGGACCCAGCACCAGCATAACACACTCCTTAGTTAAGGTATCCTCTAAAGCATTGGTTCTCAACCTGTGGGTTTTGACCCAATGTGGGGGGGGCAGGGCAAGGGGGGCATTGCATATCAGATACTGTGCATATTTACATTACGATTCATAACAGTAGCAAAACTGTAGTTATGAAGTAGCAATGAAATAATTCTATGGTTGGGGGTCACCAAAACATGAGGAGCTGTATTAAAGGGTCCCGGCATGAGGAAGGGTGAGAACCACTGCTCTAAAGGGAGGCTGGAGTGGTATGCCTCCGTGGCTATCAGGTTTGTATTCTAACTTAGGGGTCTGTTCCTATCAAGGGCTTCACATCAGTATGTGCTATAACCAGATTTCATACCTTTTTTTTTTTATTTCTTGGAGCTTTCTTTTGTTTTTTGTTATTTAGAATTTTGCGTGTGTGTGTGTGTGTGTGTGTGTGTGTGTGTGTGTGTGTACATGTGTGCCTGCACATAGGCCACCTGTCAATGTCAGATGTCCCCCCCAATTATTCTCTACCATACTTCGTTTATTTATTTTTGGATATTCTTCCCTTTATCTGTACCTCCTTCAGTTTCTTTCATCAATGTCTTGCTTCTCCACTTGTCTGTCTGTCTGTCTACCTACCTATTTTGAGACAAGATTTCAAGTTAGACCTTTTAACTGGATGTCTGCTGACTAGACTGGGCTAGCTGGCTGGCCAGTGAGCCCCAGGGGCTTCCTGTCTCTGTCTCTGGAGGCCAGGGCTTCAGATGTGCTGGCAAATGCTGTATGCTCTACTGAGCTACACCCCAGCCTTCTCCTATAATCTTACTGGGCTGGGTCTTCCAGAAGCTTGCCCAAAGGAGCTTAATGAGACCACCACTGATAGGTCTCAGACATCGCCTGTCTATAATCCTGAGGCCATTGCTTCCTGGTGTCTCACTTCCTGATGGAAGGGCCTACTGTTTGGATTCTTGTTGCTGTGTGTCATCTTTCCTTTTCTTTTCTTTTTTCTTTCTTTCTTTTTCTGTCTGGCTGGTTTTAGGATCTCCTGCTTACCCCTGTTTTGAAAATTCACGGTGATGAGTTTTTGCTTTTGTTTCTCCATTGTTAGATGCTGGGCCGATGATTTTGAATCAAGAAACCCATGCCTTTTATTTGTGGCATAGTATTATTTTATTAATTTTCTTCAGTCACTCTCCTGACCTGGATCTATTCCACAATTTGGATATTTGATCTTTTGGGGTGGCTATTTCCTTTCTTTAAACTGCCTGTCTCCCTGTTTCATGGCGTTTCTTGCCCGGAGGGCCTCACTTGTGAATGCACTAGGTAGAAGGCGAAGAGCTTGTTGGGAATTTCTGATGTCCATCTGTACGTGCAGATTTTGACTGTTGGGCAGATCCCTTGCTACAAGAGGAAGTCTTCCATCTCCTGGGTTGCTGGTGGGCAAGACAGGGACAAGCCCTGTGCAAACCTGGCTGACTGCCTGTTTCCTCCTTGGCTGCCTGAAGGCTGGGTGCCATCATGACACAGTAACTAGCCAGATCTGGAAGTTTATGACCAACTGAGTCCTTCCAAGGAAACAAAAAGCTACCAATGTCCCTCACTCCTGGAATACAAGAGCATCTAAGACAAAGATTCAGGAAAAACAAAAACCCAGGCAAGTTGGATAAGACCATATTCGACGCCATCTTTGTATTTGGATTCAGAACTCATCCTGGCGGCTGGGAAGACAACTGGCTCTGGCATGATATAGGATCCCTTGGATGACACAAAGAGAACTGAGCCCACACGCACTTAAGAGACATGGTCTGCATCAGGAGAGAATGAACCTTCGGTAGCAATAAGGAATACAGGAACAGAAAGAAGAGGTCAGGGCACGCGGAGGCTAGCGCTGGTGTTGGCAAAGAGCGGGAGTGAAGGAGATTCTGCCGTGACTTTGTCCACTGGGATTTTTTTTTAAAACTAAAATATAAAACTAGACTGAAAACCAAAAACAAATCCTGCCTAACATCATTTGGGAAGCTAAGTTCAGAGGTAGAGTTTCACTAATTGTGTAGCTGGTTCTGGGGCTTTTTTTTTTTGGTTGAGTCTCCCCAGCCTTCCTGTTGTGATGGGAGCAGCTTACTCAGCCTCTTGGTGGCCCAGGCAGGCCTAAGAGGTGACAGGAGCAGCCGCTGGGATTCTAATTGCTCCTACCACAGACTTCCAAAGGACTCCCCAATTTCAGCCCCCTTCCCTGCACCCCTACGCTGTGACCTCCTCTTTTGAGACTTTTGAGGTTGAGGTTCTCGTTAGCGGTTTTATTCAGACACCCCTAGTTAGTTGCTTCTGTCTCCCTCAACCCAAATTTGTTCCCAGATTTGGTTGGCATTTCTTATCCACTCCTTTCAGGATGGAGTCAAAAAAAGGGCAGATGACTAAGATGTTGTGGTTAATGAGAAGTCATGTTTTTGCTACTTTTTTTGCTAATAGACTCTGGGCCAATATGCTGCCTCAAAAATGACTGAAAATATGCTTCTTTTTTAGAGGAAGCCTCCCCTCCCTGGATATTTTTCTTCTTTGACAGGCTTCTGAACTAGCTTTTCTTTAAGGTAATAAAGGGTTACCATTCAAACGACATAAATAAACAAAGGAAAACAATTAATGGAGCATCTACTGTGCGCTAGTGGCCAGAGTGTGTGATTTGTCGTCAGTTTGTCTCTTTGGTTTCACAGGACCTCTGCAAGGCAGGCATTATGCCCATTTTTATGGACAGGCCTCTGGTTTATGTACTCCTTCCAGAACATTCTGATTTCCAAGAAATGAACAGCTGGCAAGGTGTAGATCCTGGATTCAAATGGGTCCTCTCACTTCTAATCTGATTACTCCTTCTGGGGCACTTTGCTGTCCATCCTGAAGAAGGTACTGATGTTAGGTGATAGCAGGATGTGCTTTGTCGGAAAATGAATGGACCACTGGGGTAGAGATTTCATGTGATCTACTCATCACTACTTCCCAAGCATGAGAACAATACTTGTCTCCTTGGATGCTTGCATTGATTCACTTTTTTTCCCCCACTAACAAGAATTTTATTAAGATAAGGGAGAGGGACAGATGTGCACAGGCCTGTGGAAAGACACGTGAGTGAAGTCTTAATTCACTTTTTAAAATAATGCATGGAGGGAGGGAGGGCATCACCTCACAGAATGCTCAGAGCAACTCCTCTGGTAAGAGGTTTCTGGAAACACGATCTGGAAACGTTGGGCTTTTGCTTCCTAAGAGGCTGTCCTTTCTAGGAGTCCTACCTACATACAATCTGAGAATTACCCACTCTCAGCTGTGCCATAACTCAGGGCAGCAGGCCGTAATGAGACAGAGGAGCTGGCCCAAGTTAGCCCAGAATAACCCAACATTTCTTCAAGAAAAGATTGAGCATCCACTACATGTTAGGCACCAGACATGGAGATTTTTATATTTATGGACTTTCTTTTTTATCTTCACAAATGTCCCCTGACTCCCAGGTAGGCACCAGGTAGCTTCAAGCTAGTTCCTTAAATATCCATTTGCCCAATGGGAAGGTGACTCCAAATTCAAGTCTGGTTGATAACTAGATTTCTTTTTAGTGTCTTATGTTTTGGGGCAGTTTAATGATGAAACAATAAACAAACAAACAAAACAAATGGTTCTTGTTTAGGCACAACTAACTCCATTTGGTGTTTATAATAGGTATTTGTTGAACTGGTGGAACTGTATTCTTTTAAAGACTAGGATTCTTTCACACACTCAAAAGTGCCTTTTTCTGTCTGACCTACTTTTGGACAGCTAAGCTCTTTTTAGTCAGCTTATGGAAAGCCTTTTGATGGAGAACTGAAATTAAATTAACAATTAATTTAATATTTATTTCTAGGACACCTGAACAGATGTGCAAGTGCTCTGGAGGGCACTAAATTCACACCAGTGGGGGTGAGGTGAGTTGTTCTTCAGTTAAACCGGGAAGGAAGAAAACAGGGATGAAGCCTTGGACAAATCCATCAACGATGAACAAGCACCTTCCTTCCTTCTCCTTCGCTGGCGTGCAAGGAGGATACTGAGCTCTTCTCAGCTTCATTTGACAAATAGCACCTGATGGGTAGAGGGTGCTATTTCACATTCTTATAAGTCCGAAGTGAAGGTCAGCTGCTGTATAGATGTTTCGGAGGCGGACAAAACTTCCGGACAAACTTTCACACACTCTCACCTACCTATTCATCTAAAACCCGTGCCCAAGTCATCCAAAGGTCACATGAATTGACATAGGGATGGTAGAGACAGCCAGAGAATCAGATAACCTTGGAAGTATGTGCATAGAAATGTTTATAATATTAAATTATTAATTACATACATTAAATAAAACATAAATTAAAATATTAACTTCAGACAAATGGAAGAGGGGAGGGTCTGCGCAATGTCTGCCTATCTAACATGCTCTTGGATCAGAATTTGATTTTGGTTGACTGTGGTACCTCTTTGGTAAAATGCCTACTTTTGATATGAGACACTGAGATCAAGCGGTTCAAAGCCATGTGGGGAGAAGTTGGGGCTCAGAATGAAGCATGAGAATCATAGGACTAGGAACCAGAGAGATGGTTCAGTGATTATAAGCCCTGACTCCTCTCCCAGAGAACCTAGGTTCTCTTCCCAGCAACCACACTGCATCTCACAACAGTATGTAACTCCAGTTGCAAGGGATCTAATGCCCTCTTCTGGCCTTTGTGGGTATCGGGCATGCAAGTGTTATACAGACATGCATGCAGGCAAAATGCACATATACAAAAAATAAAATAAAATAAAATAAAATTGAAAAATTGAAAAGCATAACAATTATTTTAGAACATGAAACTGTCAAAAACTAATTTAAGAAACAATCAGCGATCACTTTTGTTTCTTTAAAAAAAAGTCTAAATAAAAAATGATTTTTTTGGACTGGAAAGATGGCTTAGCGGTTAAGAGCACTGGCTGCTCTTCCAGAGGTCCTGAGTTCAATTCCCAGTAACCACATGGTGGCTCATAACCATCTTGAATGAGATCTGGGGCCCTCTTCTTGCCTGCAGGCATACATGCAGGTAGAACACGGTATATATAATAAATAAATCTTAAAAAATGATTTTTTGGGTAGTGTTATATGGAGTTTAATGGTAGAGCATTTGCCTTGCATGGAAGAGACTCTGGGTTTGAATTCTAGTACTGCCAAAATGAGATATTCTCTTTTATTGATTTGTTTGTTTTGAGATAGTGTCTGGCTAGGTATACCAGGCTGACCTTGAACTCATAAAGTTCCTGAGCGCTGGGATGACAAGGAGGGACTGCCACACTCAGTACAACTGTCCTTGATTGGGAAATAATGAAGTACTAATGTAATAGTATCTCTAAAGTTCCAGAAAGAATTGTGAGACATGTCTAGACACCATTTGGGATAACAACAGTGTTCTGCCTGGTTATGCTGCATGGAAAGCTGAGGTCACCTCCCCTCTCCTCTGGGTAATTTTTTTTTCTTATTCTTCAGAATCTTCTGAACTCTTTCCCTCACTCACTCTTCGGAGTTTCATTTCATTTTCTTTTGAGTGACAGGAGAAGTGGCTTGATGGAAGGTGGAATCGGGCTATTGACAGGTTACATCAAAATGAAGGGGACCCAATGGCCCAAGAGAAGACTCCACAGCTGGAGAGAGAGAGAGAGAGAGAGAGAGAGAGAGAGAGAGAGAGAGAGAGAGACAGAGAGAGAGACAGAGAGAGACAGAGACAGAGACAGAGACAGAGACACAGAGAGAGACAGAGACACAGAGAGAGACAGAGACACAGAGAGAGAAAGAGAGAGATAGAGAGAGAGAGAGAGAGAGACAGAGAGAGAGAGAGACAGAGAGAGAGAGAGAGACAGAGAGAGAGAGAGATCTACGTTCCTCTTGACTTCACTGTCCAGTGTCAGGTGTCTGCCAGCTCGGGTTCAGATAATTGTTTACTGACATCTTCCACCCTATGTGGCTCAAGCACTTGGCCAGTTCTTTCTGGCAGATTATCATTTAATCCTTACAACAACACCCTGAAGGCAGGTGTCACTCCTGGTTTACAGAGGAAAAGAAAAAAAGAAAGGCAAGTACTCTTTAAGGCCACCAGCTGTCGAGCAGAGGACCAGAACTGGAACCCATATGTTCCATGTCCATGGCCCCTTTTCTACCCACGGTTCAGTCTTTCCCACATATGAAGTAGAAGCAAAACAAAGATGGACACATTCCGTCAATCTCACACTCACCAGACAAAATTGCTCATTTGGAATTTTTTTTTTTTTGGCTTTTCAAGACAGGGTTTCTCTGTGTAGTTTTGGTGCCTATCCTGGAGCTCTCTCTGTAGCCCAGGCTGGCCTCAAACTCACAGAGATCCTTCTGGCTCTGCCTCCTGAGTGCTGGGATTAAAGGTATGGGCCACCACCTCCTGGCTACTCATTTGGAATTTTGTACAACTGTCTACCTAGCTTTCCACCATTCTCTAAATAAAGAACCTTCCCTTCAGTATCCTATCCATCCCACCACCCTTCCATCCATGAATCCATTGCCCTGCTGATGGTGCGCACATGAACTCTCGTGACAATTGTTTCTTTTGTACCAGGCATTGTAGTAAGTTCTGAAGAAATCCCCATCTTCAAGCAGTTCTGAGCACAGGGAAGGGACAACATAGAAGCAGCTATCACAGTCTGTGGGAATTTTAGTAGAAAATGGGGCTTATGAGAGCTCATGAGAATGCAGAAGTCGAAAAGGAGGACTTTCTAACTTTTCTGAGGATCTATTTCTTCTGCCATTCTCCCTATGTAGCCCAGTCTGGTCTTGAACTTTCTGTTTCTCTGCTTCAGTGTCCTGAGTGCTGGGACTAGAAGCATGCACTATTAAACCTGGTGGAATGATTTTTAAAATCGTTTATTACATCTATAATTTATGGCTTTTATTACATTTATATATGTGCATATTTATTATATATAATTTATGGCTTTTTATTACATTTATGTGTATATGTACATATTTATTATATATGATTTATGGCTTTTATTACATTTATGTATGTGTATGCTCATGCCCATGTATGGAGATCAGAGGCTAACTCATGGGAATTGGTTCTCTCCTTTTAACACAGGGTCTTAGGGATCTCAGGCTTGGCAGCAGACACCCATACCCACTGAGCCATCTCACTGGCCATGGGGATTGTTTTTAATTGGTGCCCTCAAACCTTTAGGTCAGCAGAGAAGATACCTGTAGCTGCGTACTAAGTTTTCTCAGAGAGCTTTGTGGCTCAGGGAATAGAGGCATCTTGGGGCATCACAGGAGATGTTTCAATGATTTTGATGTTTGAGCGGACTTAACAAGAGTTGTCAGGACTTAGAAAGGGAAGAACACAGCCCAGGCAAAAGAAACCACAAGAGGAAAAGTATACACAAATAATTTGATTGGACTCGAGCCCAGGGGACTCTCTGAGGTTGTAGAGGAAGACAAAGTACTTAGGGCGAAGAGTTAGGGTCCAGATCAAGACAGCAATGGTGTGTGTGCAAGAACAAGGAAGAATTGCAAGGATATTAAAAACATTCTCACAAGTATTACTAGAGTTCATCGCAAGATTTATTCTCTAATACCACTAGGCAAATGTCAAGTCTTTCTGTTCTTCTCCAGAAGTTTCTAGAAGATTCTATTCTAGGATAAATTTGCATTCAGGAGTTGAGCTGGGAGTTTGTTTCTAGGTGATAATGTGCTCTGAATTCCAAGTATGGCTTTCAGAACTTCCAAGGAGCAAGAAGTTCTGTGAAACTGAATGGTGACATGGCTGGTTAGGGCCCTAACTGTAGAATACTTAGTATTCAAATTAGGGGGCTGTGAGTAAAAAGAGGGAGCTGAAGGAAGAGGATGTGGGCCCCACTGAAAACCTGCTTATTCTGTTGGTGAGGAAGAGGCAGAAGGTTGTGGGTTACACTAGAAGTAACAGCAGTTAGATCGATTATCTATGTATCATTGTGGAAGTCCCAGCCATACTGCCTTAATGTTATTCTCATGCTTCTGGGGTTGAGAATTAAACAAGAAGATGAATAGGTTAGTTAAATTAAGACACAGGACTGGAGATACAGGTAGATGTTTATCCCTATATACAAATTCCTGGGTTCAATTCCCAGCCCTGCGTGAACTGATCTTGGGTGATGGAACATGTCCATAATCCCAGCACTCTGGAGATGGGGTGGGTATGAGAAGTTCAAGGTCATTCTCAACTACATAGTTAATTTGAGGCTAGCCTGGGTTACAAAGAGACCCTGCTTCAAAAAATAAAACCGACCAACCAAATTAAGTCATGCACATAATTATCTCTCCATAGGGAGCTGATCTGCACTGGCTGTTCCTTTAGATTTTAAACTCCTTTGCTAGTGACCTTAGGTAGGTCAGGGATGGTTATCCACGCCTGATGGGCCTCCTTTCAGTCTGCACTGAGCAATACATCTTTTGCATCGTCCAGTACAAAACCTGAATGTGTTCGCTTCCTTCTCTGAAATAAAGCCTCTGTCTCTCGGGTATTAAGAGGGCATAGTCTCATGACACAGTTTCAAGTCGAATTTTGGCATTCAAAAAAACCCTTCCCCTTTTCAAGGGCACCAGTCAATGGGCAACCAGTCAAGAGCAGGCAGTCTTTGGGCATTGAGACAAAAACGTTACCTGCCAACTGGGCTGCTCTGGGCCTATTGTTTCTGAGGCCAGGGGAAGGACATGGAACAGAGGGGGTTTGTGCTGTCCGCCTGTCTTTGATGAACACATCTGTACCAAGTTGGAAAGGCAAATGGGTCCTGCCACTTTCTCTCTCTCCCAGCTTTCCTTGGAGTTCCTGAACATTCTCACAGGGCAGGACTCATGCCGCAGAACTGTCGCTTTGTTCAAACCATAACCACGGTACCATGCACTTCACCTGCCATTTCTGTGGCTGGTCCCTCTGAGTTACTCAACACTGCTTATTCCTAACTTCCGGTTCCACTGTACCAAGGAAGGTGAAAACCCACTCAACAGAGTCATACATCCCCAGTGACATGTCTTCCAGAATCCCAGTCTACCACTGTATTTCCAAGCAACAAGTTTGCCTTGAGCAGTTCCCGTAGCAAACACTGCCTTCTCTCTCTGAGAGGCAGCAAAGAGAGAAACAGTTCTAGAGTCAAAACAAAACAGAAGGAATCTTTGGAACGGTGCATCCAGTTGCCTGGTGACTTGCAGACCTTTGTGACTTCCTGATTCCTTTTAATTGTCTTCCATGATGACATACATACATATATACATTCATAAATGCATCATAACCATATAAATGTGTATACATGTGTGTATATATACACACACACACACACATACACACACAGATATATGGCAGAGAACTTCTCAGTCTTCAATATATTGTTCTCACAGAGAATACCGTTACCCAGAAAGCTAAGAAAGATACTATTTCAGTGGAATATTAGATGGCAAAAGGTTTCTCTGCCAGCCTGGGTCCCCAGAGGCTTGTAATATGAAGTTCAGAGTCCCAGCCTTCATTCTTAGCATGTGTGGAAGTCTTTTAAAATGATTTTGTAGATAAACGGAGAGTGGAAAAGCTTTGGTGTTTAACAGTAAAAACTTTTCTTGGCTTACAAAACCCTCTTTTATTTTTTTAAGAGTCCTAGAGGAAAACAAAGATCTGCATAATCAAACCAATGTATCTTATATAATAAATAGCAAGTCACACAAATCCAAAGACCTGGCAGACCAGCTCTGAGACAGAGGCTGCCTGGTTCCTTGGAAGTTTGCTCAATTGCATAGCGGCCCTGAAAATACTTACAAAAAGGTCCCCACCATTGTCCCTCCATGTCTAATGGTCAGAAGGACACCAAAACAAAACAACAGAAAATGAAAATCTTAGAACTTGAAAAGCCACAGCCTACATACCCCAGAATCTTGGTCCTCCATGAAGGGAGCCGCTTGTGGTCTAGCGAGCCATACGTTCGAACAGCCCTGGACTTCCTCTCTGACTCACAGATCCTCAGCTCTGATGTCAGGCTCTTAGTGGGAAGCTGTTTTCAATTCAGGGCAGATGTGGGACACTCATGTAGCCCTGGAGATTATGAACTTTTAAACAAATCGCCTGGAGGACGATAAGTCCAGAGGCGGTATCTGCTTCCTGAGGCCTGGCTGGGGCGCCTTCCAAACACTTAACGTATAACACTATGACAGGAAGGCAAGCCTGCCTCGTTAGATTCTCAGCCTGTAAAGCGAAGCCTGCAAACATGCCTGAGAAAGGAGCTTGTGCATACCTCTCAGAGTGCTTAACCAGACCTTGAGATGCATCAGGAACAAACATCAGGAATTGAAACGACGCTCCTCCCTCCTGGGCCCCCAATACTATCTTTATACCGCTTGGCTCATTATATTTCGATTTTTTTCCAAAAGCTGAAAGTGAATTGTTCTGGTTCAGGCTTTTCTTGGCTCATGAAAGGGAAGGGGAGGGCTAGTCCAAGACTTCCATGGAGAAACATCTAGAAATACATTTAACATGGCAAGTTTAATGTTCTAGAATTTGCGTTCACATGGCACAAACTGTCTGTGTCTCAGCACACATTCTTTTCGGAGGGGTTGGCCCATCCTCCAGGTTTACCCCCTCCCCAAACTCTAGCTGGGGCTTAATATAATTCAATCCAGTTTAATAACCCTGAAAAGAAATGCTATAAAAACATTAATTTTCAAAGGTATCCAAAGGGGAAAACTTTGATACTTTAAAAAAAATAAAATACAGGGCCGGGTGTAGTGGCACACGCCTTTAATCCCAGCAGTACCCAGTAGACAGAGGCAGGTGGATCTCTGAGTTTGAGGCCAGCATAGTCTACAGAATCAGCTCCAGGACAGCCAGGGCTACAGAGAAACCCTGTCTTGAAAAACAAACAAATAAACAACCCCAAAGCCAAGTTTCATATAGTGCTTAAAACTGTTAAAGTACATTGTGTTTCCTTCACACAGATGAGTCTCTGTGTGTGTCACATCGGTGAAGAAGGAGAAAATAGCTGCATTGAAATACATACATTCAAAAGGGCACAATCTAGAGCTATCGAGGTGGCTCAGTGGGTAAACACACTTACTACAGGAGCTTTACAGTCTGAGTTTGGTCCCTGGAACACTGGGTAGAGGGAGAACATGGAAGTTGTCCTTTAACTGCTACATGAACCCTGGCATGCACACACAAGTGCAACACGCACACTAGTGTAGTTTTTTTTTTTTTTTTAACTCTTTGCTCTTTTTACTCTTTGGGGGCCTGCCACCTAGCTCCCAAATAAATCACATGGAGTCTTATTCTTGCTTATGCATACCTGGCCTTAGCTTGGCTTGTTTCTAGCCAGCTTTTCTTAACTCAAATTACTCCCTCTACCTTTTGCCTCTGGACTTTTACATTTTTCTATTTCTGTATATCTTTTCTTTGCTTCTTACTCCTTATTCTGTGTCTGGCTATGTGGCTGTGTGGCTGGGTGGCTGGCCCCTCGCATCCTCCTCTCCTCCTTTTCTTGGTCCTCTTTTGCTCCTTTTCCTTCTTCTATTTATTCTCTCTGCCTGTCAACCCTACCTAGTTCTCTCTCCTGCCTCGCTATTGGTCATTCAGCTCTTTATTAGACCAATCAGGTGTTTCAGGCAGGCAAAGTAACACAGCTTCACAGAATTAAACAAATGCAACATAAAAGAATACAACACATCTTTGCATCACTAAACAAATATTCACAGCATAAACAAATGCAACATATCTTAAATTAATATTTCATAACACACTAGTGCTAATATATGGATAGAAAATAATTTTGTTCCTTAGTATTGCAAATATGACATGACAGATCTGGATGCCAAGTTACCAAAGACCCTTAGAGCTGTGAGTTCTGTCTTCAAGGAGAAAGACCCAAACTGCCAATCAAACTTTCTTAGGGATGCGTGAAAATAATCACCAATTGGTATTACTTGCTTTTTATTTGTTCTATTTATTTACTCTTTTGACAAGGTCTCACAGAGTCCAAGTTAGCCTTGAACTTGCATGTAGCTGAAGATGACTTTGAACTCCTGATCCTCCATCCTGTACCCCCCTAGTGCTGGGCTTACAGACATGTTCCACCATTTCTGGGTTATCAAGCAGTGGTAAAAAGGGTATTGAGAATTCTGGCTAGGACAGAAAGAGATGTCTCCCTGAATTTCTCTTTAAAGGAATGGACCTAAACAAACCATCCTCAGAGTCAGTTTGTCTATTTGTACAGAGACTGAATTCAACAGATTATTTCTAAAGCTCAAACCTCAAATATCAGTGATGGCATATTAGCTAAGCCTGGGTGGGCCAGAGGGTGAAACTTTTCTTTCTAACTACCACTGGCTTACATCCCAAAGCCTCCCCACACCTTGGAGCTTGCATCTATAATGAGAGTGGAGAAGGCAAAATTTAGCTAAAAAAGGAGGGCCTGAGGTATAAGGATACTTATGACTTCATAAGGACTAGGAACCTAGGTTTTCTTTGGGTGGATAGGATATTAGAGAAACTATTCCCAAATAAATTCTGTTCTTGCTCACAAGCATCAACAATATATTTACTAAGTAATTAGGGTTGGTTTATTTAAAACATTGTTTTTGCATGGAAATGGCTGAGATAGTAGTAATCTAAGTGGATAATTTTTTTTTTTTTTTTTTTTGGTTTTTCGAGACAGGGTTTCTCTGTGTAGCTTTGCGCCTTTCCTGGGACTCACTTGGTAGCCCAGGCTGGCCTCGAACTCACAGAGATCCGCCTGGCTCTGCCTCCCGAGTGCTGAGATTAAAGGCGTGCGCCACCACCGCCCGGCTAAGTGGATAATTTTAATAAATGGAGGTAAGGTGGAAGGTAGAGTGTTGGGGAATGACCCCTGGCTTATGAGTCAGGAAATCCAAATGTTAGTTAGTTCTAGGGTAGTTCTAGCTGGCCTTGGAACCCTGACCATGGCACTTCCGTGTTGTATCAGCTTGCTTTCTGTCATTGTTGACAAAACACTGACCAAAAGCAACTTGAGTGCATGTGTGTGCTATCTCAACTTACAGGTGATAGTCCACTATTGAGGGCAGCCAGGGCAGGCACTCAAAGAGGAACCTGGAGGTGGGAACCAGAGACTGTAGAGGAACATAAAGGAATGTGGCCTGTTGGTCCATTTCTCCTGCTGCTGGGTCAGCTAACCCTAACCCTAACCCTAACCCTAACCTTTCTTACGTAACTCAGGCCTCCTTGCCGAGATCTCACAGTCCATAGAGGGCTGGGCACTCCTACATCAATTATCAATTGAGAAGATACTTCCTGGTCAGGCCCACAAGCCAATCTGAAGGCGGCTGGTCGTCAAGCAAAGTCCCCCTCTTCCCAAGAGACTCTAGTTAGTGTCATGTAGACAAAAACTACCCAGCACACCCGTTTCCCACCAGTTCCCTCGTCTACACAAAGAAAGCGATGGTCTGTTCATCTTCCTCTAACATCCAAAAGAGAAACGTGGCGGCCTGTGGGATGTTGTGTTTGGTTTTGAATTTGGGTCTCAGGAGCACAAGTAGCTATGCTCATAAAAGCAGTGTCTACCAGAGCAGAGCCCTTAGTGGTCCTGATTTTACACCAGGCAAAGATCCACAGCCCTCCCCTGAGATGCTCTTTTTCATTGTCAAAAGAGACACCGTCTCACCCTTCTGAAGGAGCATAGATACATCAGTAACATCCTGTTAGCAACAATGTTACTGTTACGTTTTTCTTTCCATGCACCTGCTTTCATTTCCTGGCCATGGCTTGATACTATAGGAATATTCTTCAAAATGATCATATATACTGCTGATGTTGGGTCAAACTGTCCCACCCCATCCTCAAATCCCCATATGAAAGCCCTACTCTCTCTGTCTAGGTTGGAACGCGACCTCATTTGGAAGAAGGATTTTTAAGGATGTAATGAAATTAGAAGGAGGTGACCAGGATATGGCCTAAGGCAATTCTAATGGTGTTCTTATAACAAGGGAAAACGTTGTCACAGATATCATATGTATGGAGAGCACTATGAGATATCCCCAAGCCAAGGTGGGAGCCGGAACTGACCCTTCCCTCTCAGACCTCAGAGGGAGCCATCCCCAACACCACCTTCATCTTGGGCTTCCAGACTCCACAGCATTCAGGCAATAAACTGTGCAAGCCACCACACCAGTACTTTGCTCTGGTTGGTCCTTGTTAGAAAATGCAACCAGCATCCTCCAAAACCTGATTTTGCAGTGCTTCTTGTATCCTACTCTGCCCCAGATACTCACCACGCACAAATCAAGGTATTTTAGTGCTAGAGGATGGAAGAGACAAACACCACGAGTAGGCTGACCATGGGGAATTCTTCAGTAGTCATTCATTCATCTAGTTATTTGGCTTTTCTTTTAAAATGAAAAACTGTGGTGTGTGTGTGTGTGTGTGTGTGTGTGTGTGTGTGTGTATGTGTGTGTGTGCATGTGAAGATCAGAGGACAACTTTGGGGAGTTGGGAATTGTTTCTGTTACTGTATAATGTCCAGGGATCAACAACAGGTTCTCAGAGCTGGATATGGTGATGCATGCCTTTCTTTTCAGCATCCAAGAGGCAGGGGCAGGTGATCTCTGTGAGTTCCAGGCCAGTCTAGTCTATATGTGGAGTTCCAGGCCAGCCACAACTACATAGTGAGCTTGTCTCAACACACACACACACACACACACACACACACACACACACACACACACACACACACAAGTTATCAGGCACCTTTAGCCATGGACCATCTCACTTGTTCTAGTTATTTAGTTTTATGTGATCAAAGTACACATGCATTTATGAAATTATATTAAGCCCATAATTCTATGTAACTAATGTTAATTTAAAAGTTACGAACACATCCCTGTCTTCCATCTCTCAAGCAAAGTAAGACTGAAATAATTCAAGAGAACACAACGAAAATCACCATAAACAGAGTAGATGAGGAGAGGACACACACCTGGGAACAGTCACGATTCTGTTCCAGGTGTGCTCTGCATTAGTCCACAAGAGACAGGGCTCCTTAGCTCTGTATCTACAAAGCATGTAGCATATGACTTCAGGAACCTATAATACATCCTCTTAAAAACTTTTCTCCAGCTGGGCGGTGGTGGCACATGCCTTTAATCCCAGCACTCGGAAGGCAGAGACAAGCGAATCTCTGTGAGTTCGAGGACAGCCTGGGCTACAAAGTGAGTTCCAGGAAAGGCGCAAAGCTACACAGAGAAACCCTGTCTCGTAAAAACAAAACAACAAAAAAAACCTTTTCTCCAAATATGAACCAAGGAAGCAACATGTTATTTCATATCATACAGGTAGGCCATATTTGATTTTCTTTCAAAGTAAAAGGGCCATTGTAGACACAGCTTAGTGGTAGAGCATCTGCCTTGTGTTTGATTCCTAGCTCTGAAACAATGAAACAGAAAAGTAGCAGGAGACACTAGGAATGAAGATTGCAGACACCAACACAAGCACTTTTTGCACACACCGAGCTGCTATAGTTTCCAAAGATAAAATGCAGACGGCCAAGACCACGGTTCCCAGGTGCAGAATCTGGCAAAGTTCAGAAGGGAGTAACTCGTGCAAAGCCAGCACAAAGCAAACGCAAATCCCCCGACTTTTAGATTTATTAAAATCAATTTCCAGCATCTTTCTTCTTAAAGAGCACAGAAGAAGAGAGTCTCTCGATACTGACGATGTTTATAACTCAAAGCTTGGACCAAGTAAGACAGACTTCAAACAAGGCAAGAAGTGAGAGGGAGGGAAAGCGGAAGGTTAACTACATAGGCCAGACAGGTGGATGTGGGCCCAGAGGGGATGGGGTTCCTCGAGGCAGCTTTTCATGATCTCAGAGAGATCAACTGTTCTCATGGAATTTGATGCCCTGGTAAGGAGGAGGTTTAGAGATGTCGGGTGCGGTGCAGGCTTGGAGTCAAGTTCTGAAACCTAGATTTCAGCATCTGCTTAACTGTTTTTTTCCCCTTCGTATATTTACTGCTTGTCTGTGACCTCATAGCTTGTCTGTACGTAATTCACAATTAACCTCATCTGTCTAACTTTCTCACGAGCATGAAAAGTAATGCTGGGGGCCTGGAAAGATGGCTCAGTAGTTAAGAACATTAGCTGTTCTTCCAGAGGTCCTGAGTTCAATTCCTAGCACCCACAGGGTGGCTCACAACCATCCATAATGAGATCTGGCATACATGCAGACAGATAAATAAATAAAAAAGGAAAGTAATGCTGGAAGCTGTATAGAACCTTGCAAAATATACTTTTTGGAAGAACAAGAATAAAAATGCAGTTTTGTCTGCTTCACGTGCAGGTCAGTTCCCACTGTATGCACTCCGAAAAGCCAAGTGTATTACTTTATTTCACAATTCAAACATTTCCTCCCAAATGAAAGGATTCTCCCAATGTGTATTGTGCTGTTCCAATGTGTTTTGAAGAAAGAATTTCACAATGTTGGAATCCTTTGACATCAATCAAGGTTTCCCTAACTTGAAAGTGGTTGGAGATGATTCTTCCACAAAGAGAAACGAACAACTAGCTGTTTACTCACTGTTCATGCCGTTGCTCAACACCCATGGGCCTTCTGTTCTTGGGGTTCATGGGGTTCCATGTGGGTTTGGGGTGATGTAAGTGTGAGGACTTCACAGAACATCCCTTCCAACTCTCCAGAGATGCTTTAACACCTTATTTCTCAGCACTGACTGCTGATAGTGAGCTAAGGATGCTAAGAATTCGCTGGCTTCCAGCCTTGCTCCCTTGGCAGGCTGATTACAAGGTATGGTGGGACTCAAAGGTTTCTCACCATTGGGCAAGTTCGAGACATTTTATTTCACGGCTTTAAAATTTTTATGTACTTTTTATTTCTTTTACTGTTATTGATTTTTGAGATTATAATATAATTATAAGTATAATTATAACACAATTCCTTCCTCCAAACCCTTCCCTATATCCCTCCTTGCCACCTTTCCAATTCAAGACCTCTTTTTTCATTAAACGCATGCATATATGTATTTGTGTGTACATATACATTCCTAAACATAACCTGCTCAGTCATAATGTTACTTGTATGTAGTTTTCAGGTCTGACTGTTTGGTATTGGATAACCAATTCCCAGTCCCAGTGGACACATCTACAAAACATTTCCACACAAAAGGCTTACGGAACATCTTGGAAGATGGGGTTTAAAGACTGTAAAAGTCAGAAGGTCAAGGAATTTGCTGTGAGATGGTGTCTCCAAGTAACATTGGAAGCTACATCCATGAAGTCTCACCAACATGACTGCCCCAAACATGAGCTAAACAAGGATGACAATAATGGGCATTTCAAAGTGGATGTGGAAAAGCCCATGAAGCCTCAACCCTACACAGAGAACTTTGGGCAACTAAAAAAGCTGGGAGTGGGAGAAATAGTCTTACCTTTTATTTTTTGAAGCAGGGTCTCATTATATAAACTAGATTGGTCTAGAATTCACTGTGTAGACCAGCTGGGATCAAATTCACTGTCCTCCTGGGTTCTGGGATTTGTTAGATATGAACTAGCATTCCTAATTAATTTCTTAATTGCTAATATTGACTAGACATAGGGACTTAAAAAAAAAAGTACCAAGGGTTCTGGAGATTAGTTCAATGGTTAAGGGTCCTGCTGCTCAAGCATGAGGACCTAAATTAGAATCCCAGCATCCCATCGAGCAGCTCACAATTGCCTGTAACTCTAACTCCAAAGGATGCCTGGGCATCAGTGTACATATGTGCATATACACTTACTTACATATATCTAAATATACTCACACACACACATAAAATAAATCTTCAAAAAGTACTACTGAGCAAACACAGTATCTTAGTCTAGGGAATGGTCTAGGACATTTTGGAGATTTTACTTTCCCACGTGATTTTTAGGTACAGCTAGGCTAAGAGCCATTGGCTCATTTGAAGCAGCAGCCAAATGACTGAGCACATGGAAGGGCAGTTTATGGAGATAATCATAAAGGATAGACAAAGGAATACAGGAATATCTCTTTTGAGTCCTGACAACCTGGATGGAGGTGGGGTAAAGTCTGTTTATTTGAGACAAGGTCTTACTATATAGTCCTGTTTGGCATAGAGCTAGCTATGTAGACCAGGCTGACCTGGAACTCATACAGATCCACCTGCCTCTGTATCATTCTTTTATAGATCAGCAAAGTAAAGCTTGGAGCAGGGAAGTTACTTGCTTGGATGTCTTGTGCTAAGCAGAATCATAGAATTCATTTCTTATACCTCTCTCTGCTCATTTGCGCCTTCCTAGCTCTTTACCTGTCCAGTCTTCCCTTAAGAGTCAAGAAATAAAAGAAACCCAGGCCTTGGGTGGTGCATCCTTTTAACATCAGAATCGCTATTAGAAACAATACTAGCAGCAGCTAGCAGTAGGTGCTCTGTGTGTATTATTTTAATGATCTTTGGCTGGGGAGAAGACTCAGTCAATATAGTGCTTGCCTCAGAGACACCGAGGACCCGATTTCCATCCCCAAAACCCAATTAAAAAAAAATAACAAAGCAAAACCAAACAATAGCAGCACCCAGACATCCCCCAACACAGCGCCGAGGATCTGGTTTTCTAGGGCTTTTCACATATGCATCTACCTCTTGTTATTATATCAGTGTTGACAGCCCAAAGTCAATCAAGCAACAATGTTTGGGTTCTGAGTTCAAAAGGCAGGAAGAACATGGGATTTGATGTGATCTTACAGCACTCCAAAGAGGGAGAAAGACGTAAAAGAACAGTTTCTCCCTCCTCCCATTTATCACACTGTCACTGGATATGGGAACCTGTCATTTTCTGCAAAATGGAGGTTATGTTAAAACTGAGAATATTGACTACTAATGGGTAAGCTTACATGTCATCTTATGTGCAAAGCTTAATTTATCCACAGATATCACAAGTATTTGACTTGTGCGAGACACTTGGCATACAATGGTGACATAGGTCCCCCTACCCTCTTGTAGCCTGTTTTCACTATGCATGCAGATCAATGGGTATGAATGGGTATGAAAGCAGATTAGTAAAACAGCGATTATTAAACTTCATTTTGCTTGTGTTTTTAGTCAGAGTCTCCTGTATCAGCTAGCATCACACTTGCTGAAGACGACCTTGAACTTCCAATTCCTCTACCTTTATCCCTTGTTGGGATTATAGCTGTGTGCCACCATTTCTGGCTTCCCAAGGTTCTAGAGATCAAATCCAGGGCTTCCTGTATGTTAGACATGCCCTCTACCAATGGAATTACGCCCCCATCCCCAGTTCATGTTAAATTTGACATAAGACGTCCTCAGAGAGAATGGTGAGGGTAAGAGGCAACCGTTACCTTGTAGAGGACAGGGTTTTTGAATGACAAGTTTCTCTGGGTGTGGAAGGAAGGCATTGCAGGCAAACAGATTTTAAAATGCAGGGGGTGAGTGGGAGATGTTTGTATAGTGAGATGCTGGGGAAAGTCAAGCATAATGGGGTACAGAGGAAGGAAGAGGAGGTGGGACAGGAGGCCACGGGCTCTTGAGCAACCACCTTGGACAGTCATCACAGACAATGGCAAGCAGTGTGGATTTTTACCTGAAACCCAGTAGGAAGCCACTGGAGAATTTTAAACAGAGAAGCAGCATGAACTGTGCCTTAATGTACTTCCTGTGGTGCGTGGAGAAAGGAGCAGAGAATATTGAAGACAATAATGAGCATTCTCTACCCAAATGACACATGCAAGGAAAAGCTGAAATTATAAAATCTGCATGTATTTTTTTTTTAAAGCCTTGTTCTGTGGACCCACTCCTTCTCCCTCCTATTTTTTTTTTTTAAAGCACAACAGTTATTCTACATTTAAAATTGGGACTCAATTTATAGACCATCTGGTATTAACCTGCCAAACTGAGGTCAGGAACACACTGGCCAGCTCTGGTGTGTTTGTGTGTCAAAACAAAAGACAACAGCATCCTTTTAGACTGTTGCCAGTAAATATGAGCCATCCTGCTTCCCTTTTTACCAGAGAGAGGCACTGTGTTGAAGCGACCTCCATTCACATTTAGCTTCATTAGATCCCAGGTGAAACACGAGACTTTCTGGCTTCCTCATTTTAGACGGGTTGAGTCTAAAGCATTCAGGTAAGGTAGGATGCAGGGCTGATTGGCAGGCAAGCATTGCTTTCCACCACGAGAGAACTCTTGGCAGCCCCTACATACAGAAAGTTAAGACTTCCAACTTTTCCCTGGGCCAGCCAGAAATGAATCTTCTACCTTCAGATAGGCTGTTTCTACTACCCAGATAGACATGGAGATAATAAAGCCCTCAATAATCCGGAGAGTGTCATACCCAGGGGGACTGGATAAATGTAGCATTTTTATAGTTCCAAAAGGTAAACTCTCTTTGTCCCATGAGAGTTTCCTTTTCAGATTCTCATTCAAGACAACGTGTATTTCCATGATCAAGTTATGAACTCCCAAACTAAGGGCCTGTCCCGGCAACTTGGGCATGCCTTACCGCAGCCACACTCCCGGACAACGCTACAGTCATCGGTTTTAATGAAGGCTGTTAATGTCACCTCCATCAGAATGGTCGCCTTGGGCTGACATTCGAGCCCTGCACAGGTGTTCTTGGCCCACACTGTAATGCAGGTTATTACGCTATCAATGAGGCACAGATGTGCCTTCTGTCTGAACTCAGGGTGGTGTGCTTGCCAAGTGTATAACTCTATCTGCAGGCCCAGGTCCGTGGGCATCAAAATGCTGTTGTAGCCCAGCGATGCCCAGCACGGCCGTCTGTTTCCCTAGGACAGAAGATTTCAGGGGCTGGGGACATAGCTAGAGTGCTTACCTAGCATGCAAGAAGCTCTGCACTTGACCCCCAGCACCACATAAACTGGGTGTGATGGTTTATGTTTGTTATCTGAGCACTTGGCCAGCACGAACTCCTGGGAGATGGGGGGTGGATCCTGGGCTCTAAAGCCAGACTTCCTTAAGAACAAGAGACACATCTGGTCATCTCCTGCTTTTGCTGGGGAAGCAGTGGCCTTGCCTGCATACACATTCACCAGGTTTATTTCGGCATTGAAAAGCTACCATGTACCCTAGAAGAGCCAATCAGTCTGTCTCTGGGTACCTCGAAATGATTTTTGCTGTTTCGGGTCTTCTCTTTCCACCTGGTTCTGAAATGTCTGTCCAAGCTCACTTCCATCACTTCTCCCAGGGGTCTTGTCCTGACATCACAGAGTTTCCTGATGTTGAATGTCACCCCAAATTTACCATACTGCCATCTTCTTTCAAACAAAACATGCATTCATTGAGCGTTTTGTTATCAAACTTGGCCCCCTGGGCTCTATCTGATTTGAAGCTTTATTTTCCTTACAGATAGTACTTGTAGACACTGCAGTTGGCCTAGGGGCCTTCTTCAGTACTGCCATATGGTTGTGGATCCCTGGTGCTGAGAATCGCCTGCCCTCAAGGTGTGGGGAGGGGCCAGTGATGATACCGCATTTTCTTTGTCCCATGGCCTCAACAACCGGACAGGTTGGGAACAGTGACCCAGGAGGGAGATGGGGTTCTTCTCCCCATGAGGGACTGATTTAGAATTGACTTTGACCTTGAGAGTGACCTTGCCTGGCTGTCTGGGAAAATTTGGGTTTTATACAGGAGCCAAAGTGGTAAGAAAGGAGGTCAGTTCCCAGGCACAGTGCAGCTTCCTCATTGACAAGACAGACACTGGGAAATGTGTGTGTGTGTGTGTGTGTGTGTGTGTGTGTGTGTGTGTGTGTGTGTGAGAGAGAGAGAGAGAGAGAGAGAGACAGACAGACAGACAGACAGATAGACAGAGACAGACAGACAGACAAACAGAAACAGAGATCTCTGAGAGGTGGGAAAGGTTTTCCCGGGGATCTGAGTGAATCAAGCTTGCAGTAAAACTAACAGAGTCAGGACACAGTCCTATGCTTTTTGTCTACCTCTCATCCGTTAACCAAGGGTGAAAAAAAGATCTTGGCATTGAATGGATGTTTTCTTCCATGTCCTCCTCCTCCGCACCCCCACTGTGCATGTCTTCAGTCCCCCCTCCCCACTTTCTCTTATTCCCTTTCCTTTCTGCCCCTCGTTTGACTGATGGTTTCAGTGGCAGCGTGAAGGGGTGGCACTAACCCCGCTGTCTGCCTCCAGCCTCCCCCCAGAGGGATGTGCTTGCTGTTGGGTAGCACTGGCTGTCATTCCTGAAGCCTGCCTGTGAGCCCTGAAGATTTGGGCCAGCAGCTCTGGGCCCTGGTGGCACAGTGGCGGTTCTACATGGCTGGGCTCTCTCTGAAGTAAATCTCTTGACAAGCAATTTGCCTCCACCACCTGTACCTAGAAATCCTTGGCTCCATCTGTGAAACGCAGCCAGTTCCCTCCGCTCCCGGGATCTAGCTAATCCAAAGCCCGGATTTTTCTTCAAGCTGGCAGCTGCAGGTGCTGCAATCGGCCTCCTGGCCTGGCCTGACATGGCCTTCCATCACTACCATGGGAGCCTGGGGGTGGAGGTACTCCCACCACTGTGCGGCCTCCACTGAGCAAACATGGCCCTGTTTGAATTTCTATGTGGTGTTTAACATAGTCTGATCGTCTGCGCAAGTGTGAGGAACAGAAGCATGAAAACACGTTGAAGACCCACAAGTACTCATGGAAAATAGATGCCACACGGATATGCCTGTGACTCAGGACTCAGGAAGGGGTGTGTGTGTGTGTGTGTGTCTGTGTGTGTGTGTGTGTGTGTGTGTGTGTATGTTGGGGACAGAAGTTCTGGTGAAAATCTGCTTAGGGTGAAATACAGATGAAGTAGGTTTGTGGGTTTTTTTATTTTATTTTTTTGGTTTTTGGAGACAGGGTTTCTTTGTAGCCGAGGATGACCTTGGACTTCAGATCCTCCTGACTCTACTTCCCAAGCACCAAGAGGACAGGTGTATGACATCATTCCTGGCTTGAGCTGACCTTTTAAATGAGGAAGTTAGGATAGAGTATCTTTATTTATTTATTTATTTTTTGGTTTTTCGAGACAGGGTTTCTCTGTATAGTTTTGGTGCCTGTCCTGGATCTCGCTCTGCAGACCAGGTTGGCCTCGAACTCACAGAGATCTACCTGACTCTGCCTCCCGAGTGCTGGGATTAAAGGCGTGTGCTACCAACACCGGGCTGATAGAGTATCTTTTTTTCCTGATTATCCCAATGACAGAAAATTTGGGCAATACAGTAGCATTTACAAACTGCTTTTAGAAGATTTGGAAAATACAATAATGACTCAAAACAGGCATATAAGAAACCATTATACTTACTATCAAATACATAAATGTCATCATAAGATTGTTTTTGAGGGGCAAGTATAAGAACATTTGTAACCATATACGTAATATTTAAAATAATTTCTATTTCAAAGAGTGACTTTTTCTTTAAAACAATTAAGCTTTAAGTCTCATGCAAGTTGAAGGGAGCATTGTGATGAATTGATACTCCCTGACCTTTGTTCTTTTACTATTTTCTGATCATCTATATTCCATGCAGATTATAATTAAGCTTGGGCTCAACAAAAAAACATTAGGTTTTAAATGTTCTGCTTTGCCCCTGAAATAAGAATAACAAACAAATAACTTAAAGAGTTAAGCTGCCCCTGAAATAAGAATAACAAGCAAATAATTTAAAGAGTTAAGCTTGGTTGGGTGTGGTGGTTCCTACTTATAAACTTAGCACTTGGGAAGTTGAGGCAGGAGAATTGTTACTATGAGGCAGGAACTAGACAGTAGGTTCCAGGCTAACCCAAGCCACACACTGAGACCCTTGCTCAAAAACAAAAACAAAAATGTCAAGCTGGATGATGCGTCGAGATGATGTTAGAATGTTGACAAATGTCTCCGTTTAGGCCTGACTCATTGTTTGCACACTGTTGGTGGGGTTCAAGGTCCTTTCCATGACAGGGGAGCCAGACCCTAGCCTTACGTTTCCAGGCACTTCTTCAGCTTTGACTTTATGACTCATCTCCGCAACAAGTAAGATACCTTAAGTTAGGTGTGTATTGGATTAAGGTGGTATAATGATTCATTCCAAAGGCAGCCCTGGCTCCCCCATCACGGAGCACACAGCGGCTGTAGCAGCACCAGCAGCAGTAGTAGAAATAGGGCTGGGGTGGGCCAAAGACCCGCTTTTGAGGTCTTGAGCCTATGCATATGTTTGGCTAGGCTGATAAGGGTGGGGGGCATTTTGCCCTTGCTTTGAAATACCAAGAAAGAGCCAAAGCTGGACTTCCGTTGTCTGTTTCTCTGAGGTTCACGGGAGTTTAAGGGCAGTTTGCACCATGGGTATGGTCAAGTCTGTCCCTTGGGAGGATTTTAGCTTAGTCAGATCTATGTAAAGTTTCCTAATGGGAGGTCCTAGCTTTGCATGATTCCAAGCTCTTCTCCAACAGGAGTTGCCTCCGTATTGGCATGAACATCCCCTTAACCTCTAACCCCACACCTCCATTGATAATGGTCTTTGGGTACTGTCTAGTCGTAACATATACATGACCAAGTTACCACAGATGAATAGAGAGGAAACATCTCAGGTGGTTTGCTTGTGGCCATGACCACCACGAAATGAGCAAACATTTAATATAGTTGAGGTCACTGGGACAGCTGCTAACCTCCTACAACAACTTCCAGGATGTGTGATACAAGCCTTGAAACACCTGGCGCGGAGCTTGTTGTTCAGAAATGCCAGAATTATGGCCTTTACGGTAAGCGTTTAACTCACATTGAGTTATCCCTTGAGCAGAACTCTGGAAAGTATAGTTAAAGCCTTCTGGGTTTGGTTGACTACAAAGTTAGGGGCCAAATGGAAGAAGCCCGTCCGTTCTTTGTGTGTGCCCATTTCTGCAGTCCCCTTCTCAATGCAAGAGGCCATTTGGTCAGTAGTTTGGATGACTGAGTAAGATGACCTCAGGATGCTTCAGCCTGATTTGAAGACATTGTGTGATGCTGAAGGGATTTGCTAAACTGTGAAGCCAAGAAAAGACAGAGAGGGCCCAAAGACTGGAGAACAATCTCAAGCCATACTATTGCCTCTCCTTTCCTTTTCTCCTGGCAAGGTCACAGAGAAATGACCGCTATGACCTCTATGGTGTTGGGAATATCATTTCATGTCTGTGAGTCTCAATTCCACATCTGTGTAATGGGAGCATTAGAAACACTGACTCAAGAGCTAAGTAGAAATGAAAGGAGATAACTGAATACAAATTATAGTGTGAAGCTTAGTCCAGAGAAGGTCAATAGACACTAAAGCTATTATTGATACCCCCTGAACTTAGGAAACCCCATGCTTCAGTTAGAATTCTTCAGTTTGGCAATTCTGGAAATGGCTCACTACAGTACAAAGTGTTATGTGCATTCTAACACACTGAAAACAGAGAACCAATTACTCATTTCTTTAACAAACATCTACGTGCTCAGCAGTGGGTAGGACCAGGGAGGCAGATACAGGACAGCCCTTGTCTTCCAGCATCTTCAAGTCCAGGGAGGCAGATGAATGAATAAAATGCCAAGGTGACAGGATATCTGGGCTCTATGAGATGGCATGGCAGACCTGGGCCCTGAACACCTAGAACTTCTAAGACAAGAAGGCAGTGAGACTATGTGCCTGCTCGAGTCTGATATTACGATTCTAAAGGATTGGGAGAAGGAGGTGGGCAACATGTGAGGGATTAGTTCAGACCCTGCTGACTTCCAGCCTCTTGTCCCTAGGCCAGGCTGTCTCAGCTAAGTGGGAACAGGAGCTTAAGAGATTCTGGGAAATCTTTGTGTGGCTCAGGTTCAAGCCCGGGTTGTAGGTTCAGAAGCCTGAAGCCAGTGTGGCAGCATTCATGGAGGATGTTTAGGATGAGAACTAGGTTCTCTCTTCCTCATAGGTCCATGAAGCTCTGGTCCTGGCTCTGGACTCCATTCGTAGGAGTGGAATAGTGCTGCCTCTTAAAGACCTTACAGATGATGTTGGTTCTCTTAGATTCTTTTGGTGGGAGGAATGTAACAGTTTTATTGAGACATAATTCACAGAGCATATAATTCCTTCATTGAAAAATTCAGTGGTTGGGCTGGGAGATGGCTAGAGAGAGTGGGAAGAGTGCATGCTGCATGAGCATTTGGATTAACGTTTGGAGCCTCCACACCCACATCCATGCTGGGTGAGTGTGGCAACACACTGGGAAGCCCAGTGCACACAGGGCGGAGACAGGGATCTCCAGGGCAGAGACAGGGATGTCCGGGCAAGCTGGCTAGCCAGAAGAGCAGAATCAGGGAGTCTCAGGTTTAGCAAGAAACCTTGCCTCAGTAAACAAAGTGACTCAAATGGAGGAAGATCTCTGATGTCAACCTCAGGCCTCTACATGCCTGTGGGCACACGTGTATCCATGCCTGAGCACACAGCAAACATGCCCATCACACACACAAAATAAATACAAAAAAACTCAGCGGTTCTTAGTATAGTCACCGAATTGTATACCACAATCAAAGTCAGTTTCAGAATATATTTACCACAAAAGAAGGCCCAAGCCCCTGAGCTTCTGTCCCTCATCCTCCATGCTTCCAAACTGGCAACTCTAACTCTGCTTTCATAGCCACATATTTGCTTACTCTGAAACATATCACATAGGTAGATGTTGCAGACGGAATCATGCCCCTTCCCAGGTATAATTTGTAACCCTGAACTTGAATAGGACTGTACTTGAAAATTAGCATTTAAAGAAGTAATTAAAATTAAGTGAGGTTGTGGGGCTGGGGATGTAGCTCAGTTGGTTGAGTGTGTTTGCCTAGCATGCGTGAAGTTCTGGATTTGATTCTGATCACCACATAAAAGCTGGGCATGCAGCACACTTCTGTAACTCCAGCGCTTGGGAGATGAGGAATGAAGACCCGGAAATCAAAATCATCAAGGGCTATACAGTTAGTTTGGGGTAAACTGGGCATATATGAAACCCTATCTCAAAAAAAAAAAAAAAAATAGGGAAGACGTTCCACAAATTCAGGAATGAGACACTAGTTAAATGGACTAGTGTCCTTATCAAAAGAAGGATAGCTACCAGGAGTTTGTGCAATCAGAACAAAGGCCATCTTAGGACACAGAGCAAAAATAGTCATGTACAAGCCAAGGAGAAAGGTATTAGGAGATCAAACCTGCCAGACCAACACCTTCAACTTGGACTTCTAGACTCCAGACTGTGACTAGATTGATGCCCCTGAAGCTGTTCTATAGTAGTCTGTGGTAGACCAAATGCTTCTACCCCCTCCGAAATTCATGCGTTGAAGTCCTAACTGCCATGGTAGCTGTATTTGAAGATGGCATCTTGTTTTGTTGTTGCTTGTTTTTCGAGACAGGCTTTCTCTGTGTAGTCCTGGCTGTCCAGGAACTTGCTCCATAGACCAGGCTGGCCTCCAACTCAGAGACCCACCTGCCTCTGCCTCCTGAGTGATGGGATTAAAGGTGTCCATCACCACTGTCCAGCTTGAGGATGACATCTTTACTAAAGCAGTGAAATTTAAAGGAGAGCTGATAGGGTCATCATCCTTACATGAAGACTGATCAGAGAGCATGTGGACTCCCCGTAAGATCACAGAGGAAAAGGTCTAAGAAGACACAGTAAGAATATAGCCACCTAGAAGAAGTTTCCAGCATTTTCTAGTCTCCAGAACTGTGAGAAGACACCTGTGGTTTAAATCACCCAAACTGTCGTTTCTGTTATGGTTCTAGCAGACCAAATATGGATTGAGACTATGGAGCTATGGAGTCTGGCTTCTTTCATTTGGCATGCTGTTTGCAAGGTTTAATGCATGATGTAATACTTACCAGTTTTTAATCCCTTTTTATTGACAAACAGTATTCCATGACACAGATATATGCTGTCTTGTTTATCTGTGTTTCAGGAAGATGGTCATTTCAGTCATTGCTACTGATGGCTATTTGGATTAGTCATGCTACAAATATTCATGGACAAGGTTTTGTGTGGATATATGCTTCCTTTTGTCTTGGGTTTGTGTTTAGGAATGGGATGTTATTCAAAATGACGCCCCTATATTTTAGTGTCAGGAACTCTACGGGAACCTGTGGGTACCTTCGAGGAAGTTCCAGAGTCTGAAATGGCTGCTTTATTGTGTGTTCTCACTAGCAAAATGTGAGAACAATTTCCCTCCATTGTGTACAACAGAGTCTGTCTGTTGCTTTGGTCCTGTGAGGGAGTATGAAGTACATCTCATTGTGGTTTGGATCTGCACTTCCCCAGGAGAATTTAGTGACCATTTTTACGTCTTCGTTGGAGAGATCTCTATTCAGACTTTATCAATTTGGGTATTCTTTTATAACTGAGTTATCTCTCATTCTTTATGTTTTTTTTTGGTACAGGTTCCTTATCAGACATATCATTTTGCAAGTGATTTATCCCATTCTATGGTCACAGTGTTACTTCCTCGATGGTGTCCCTTGAAATGCAAAAGTTTTCATTATTATGCAATTCAGCAAATTAAATTTTGTCACTGAGCATGGCGCTGCATGCCTGTAATCCCAGCACTTGGGAGGCTGCTGTAGGAGGTTCATGCATTTTTGAGCACAGCCTCTTACATGGTGAGATGTCTGTAGAAAACAAGCAAAAATAGTATTTTTTGTTGTTGTTGCTTCATTTGTGATTTCATCTTTTAAAAAATCATTTCAAATATAGGGAAACATTTATTCACATCCTCCCCAATAGTTTTTAAAAAACTTTTTACATCTAGATCTTCGATAAATTTTATAAGTCAAAGGAGGTGGATGTCCATTCTTTAGCCCATGGATGTACAGTTATCCTGCTATATTTGTTGAAAAGGTTGCTTACTTCCCAATGGTATCGTCTCAGCACTCTTTATGATCATGAGAATCGGATCCAGGGCCTCATGCATACGAGGCAAACTTTCTACCATTGAGTCACCTGCCCAACCCTGCCGGGGTACACATGATGAAAATCAGTTAATCATAAATATAAGAATTTAATTTTGGACTCTCAGTTCTACCTCATGGATCTGTACATTTGTCTTGATAACTATAGCTGTGCAGTAATCTTTGAAACTGGGACATGTGAGTCCTCTCTAGTTTTAATCCCCGCACCCTTTTTTAAAGACACGGTCTCATTTATGCAATCCAGCCTTGAACTAACTATGTAGGCAAGCATGACCTTGAACTTGTGATTTTGCTGTTTCTACTATCCCTGGGTGTTCTGATAATAGGTGTGAGCTACCATGCCTAGTTTATGTGGTGCTAGGGATCACACCCAGTTCTTACTGTGTTCATGCTAGGCAAGCAAGCCGTCTCCTGAGCCAGGTTTGTTCTCTCTCTTTCTCTCCCCATGATGTGTATGAGTGTGTGTGTGTGTGTGTGTGTGTGTGTGTAGTACGCATGTGTCTGTATATGGGGAACAGGCACTGCCCATGTATGGAGGTCAAAGAGTAACTTCCTGTCAGTGCTTGGTCTCTTACTGTTTGCCACTGTGTATACTGGGGGCACTGGCTCCAGAACATCTAGGGATTTTTCTGTCTCTGCCTCTCATCCAGCGGTAGGAGAGCCAAGATGACACACACACCTGCTACTAGGTCTGGACTTATGTGGCTTCTGAGATCTCAACTCTGGTTCTCAGCCTTGCAAGGCAAGTCCTTCAGCCACTGAGCCATCTCCCCTGCCCCAGCTTGGTTCTTCTTTATGGATAGTCTTGGCTACTCTGGTTTTTTGATGCTCTCTAGACTTTCTCTGTTGCCTGCCACCAGGATTCTGTCCGCATCCTGGAGCATCAGGTTGGATGCATATGATCCAGTTCACCCACATTAGCTGGTCCCTACATCACTATTAGTAGTCCTGAGCACACATTTCTAGTCCCTAGAGCTGGGTCTCATGAACTCAAGTTCCTAAAGACTTCCTTGTGGAGGAAGAGAGAGAATTTCAAGCCCAAAGCCTGCTGAGCTAGTATTCCAAATAGGATTGGCACATTTAATCTGATAATTCTCTTTGATTCCCAAAACCTAATCGGCTTTGATGGACAGCTTACCACCAAACCCTGTTGTAGTTACCATTTTAAATTAATCATAGTCTAAAATAAAATGACAAACAGAAAAACAACACTATACTCAGAATTCATTTGTCATAACTTGTAAAATAATTATCAATCATTTAATACATCACTCGGCGAGACACTTTTTTTCTCTGTAAAAAGACATTTTTGGGGCTTTGAGAATTCCATTAGAAATTTTCTGGGGGGTGTCTAGTTCCCTTATGACTGGAGAGGCCAGAAGTATTTGTGAGGGTCATAATTAAGCAAACTTATTTGTGCACGGAAAGGAGAATGTATTTACCTGGATGTATTTTGAAACGAGCTTCGATGTAACAGGCAGCTTTTCTTTGTGGGTTTTCAGACGCCCTTTCTCATCATTCTGAGGGTGCTTAAGACTCGCTGCAGATGTTTGAGTTTTAATCAGCTTGGCTTCCTTCCCACCCTAATGGAACGTGCCACTTCATCTATGGAAACCTGGGTTCTGGTAATCATCCGCCCAGATTTTCTTCAGGTTGACCAGCAAGGGGCACTAAAACATAACGTCTCTCCACCAGCCCTCCAGGCAATCGCAGAAGAGGTTTCTGCAGGCGAGTAATTGGGCTAGAACCTGGAAACAGTGTACTCCCCCCCCGCCCCGTCAGATCAAAAGACCTGGCTGCAGTTTCTCTGATATTTTTCAAGGGTATTGATATTTTTAAGAGGAGAAAAAAAAAATTCTGATTGGCAGCAAAACAATTCCAAATACAGAACCACTCTTTGCTTGCAAGCCATAATTCTCCTGTCTAGTCAATACTATTAGGAAACCCTGCAGGATCCTGTCATTACTTTTCTGTGAATGACTACATTTTCTTTCCATCCCTGAAACATAATGGGCAAGCCACATAACGAGTCCTTAAAAGGATGAACTACTTGATGTTATGGTGACACGCAATTATTACAGAGCCCTACTGGTTGGTCTTTTTATTTTTTTTCCTCCTTCTTTCCTTTACATTTTGCCTGCCTATTTATTTCCACCAGCTACTAAAGATGACTCTTTTATTTGTTTCAAATAAAGGATGCGATCTATATGCTAGGCACTCCTTATGAATAATTCCTTGTCATAACGAGGCCCGATGCCCTTCAGAGATTGGCATGAAGTTACTGATGCTGTGCAGTACTGGGTAAAGGGCTTTTCTCTCTCCCTCATTTTAATTTTAGTTTTTTATCTGTGATTAATCACATCAAAGCACTGAAACATTCAAGGTGATAGAATCTACCCAACATGGCTGATGCAGGTCTGTTGTAGTCTCAGGAGACAGGAGGACTGCAAGTTCAAGACTAGCCTGGGCTACATTCAGAGACACTGTCTTAAAAAAGCCAAACAAGAAGGAAAAAAACAGGAGGAGAGAGAGACAGAGAGAGTAAGGGAGGGAGAGGGAGAGAGGAAGGGAGAGAGAGAGAGAGAGAGAGAGAGAGAGAGAGAGAGAGAGAGAGAGAGAAAGAGAGAATATTTAGTAGTCCATCAAGCTAGATACAAGCATCCATTATATCCATTATATTTGTTTTTGTTTTGTTTTATTTTATTTATTTATTATTTTATTTGGTTTGTTGAGACAGGGGTTCTCTGTGTAGCCCTGGCTGTCCTGGAACTGTAGACCAGGCTAGCCTCAAGCTCAGAGATCTGCCTTCTTCTGCCTCCCACATGCAGGGATTAAAGGCATGCACCATCATGCCCAGCCCATGTCTTTTAATTCTAAAGCAAAGAAATAGCTTTTGGAAGCATTGTCCACATAGTACTACAGACAAATGCATATAAAGCTAATTAATCCACATTCATGTTCAATTACAGGCCACTGTGCACTACTTAAGACCCATTACATTGCTTTTAAAAAAATGTGTGTGTCAGACATGCATGTGCATATGCCTGTTTGCATGTGTAGGGATGCATGTCTTTTTAGGTCTATGTGCATGCATGTACAGAAGCCTGAGGTTGATGTCAGGTGTCTTCGCAATCACCTTGTTCACTGAAGTAGGGTCTATTGCTTGAGCTCAGAGCTCATGGATGTGGATAGTCTGGCTAGCCAGATTGCTCTGAGGGTGCCGTGTCTCCACCTTCCAAAGGCCAGAATTACAGGCAGGCTGGCATGCCCAGCTGACATGGTAGGTTCCGAGGATCTAAACACTGGCCCTCCATCTTGCACAGCCTCTGCTTTCTCTGATGAAACGTCTCTCCAGCCCTATTACACTGTAAACGACAGTTTGAGATTTAGATTATTTTGGACCCCGTTTTTGTAGCCTAGGAGAAAGGCTACATTAAAACAGTTAACACAGTTAATTCTTTAGCCTTCTCATTACAGCCCTCTCCCCTCAAATGCAATCCCAACTTGCAAGTGACTGATTACTGAAGGACCCTTAAGAATTTATCAGTCAAATGATGGATAGCTCAAGTAGAATTTCTAATATTTTTTTCTCTCTGCTAGCCAAAAGTAGAAATTAGAGGAGGCAGGGGAAAGGTTTTTAGGGGTTGAGGGAGATATCAAGAGTGAACAAAAAGACAGAATAAGCCAGAGGATATATGACACCCTAGCTTTTGAACAACCTCATGGTGTTCTGTTTTAGCTATTGGAAATGACCTTTACACTTGTATATGCCCAGATATTGGGGACCCATGTCTGCAGCACCCTGTTCTCTCTGATCCAGGAGATGGATTCAGAGACCCTTAGTGACAGGAATGGCTTTAGTGCATGGTCCCTGGAGTTCATTTGAGGCTCTGTGAGTGGACAAGTTACTCATATACATTGTGCATAATTTCTCTGTATGGTAAAGATGCCTTTACTCATCTTGCATGTGTTCATGAAATGCTGCCATCTATGAGGCACCACTGAAGACACATGTCCTTGTTCTGAGGGTCAACAACATTTAGTCTGCAGTAATAATAATAAGGGCTAGTATTATCGCCGAGGACCTTATGTGTACAGATATTAACCTATATGCTTAGATAGTTACTGAACATCTCCTTGCCTTAGGTTTACTCATTTGCAAAGTTTATTTTTTTATCTCATACATGGACTCTTGTGAGGTTTAATGATGTAATGCACGGAACAGTCCTGACACACGCTAGTGTTAGTTTTCATGTCCGATTTCTCTCTGACAGCCTGGAGATAAAGGCTACTATCACTGTTTTGGGGATGAGTTAACTGAGGGTTCAAGGAGGCAAGATAACTCAGTCAAGGTCAAATGGAGGGTAAGCTTCATATCAGCAACCTATCTGCACGGCTCTATAGCCTATGTCTTTCCCATGGTACCTTGGTGCCGCCTAGAAGCATTCAATGACCAGCGTGAGGTGACAGTTTACACATCAGCAATCCGTGGCATTAGAATGCGACTTCCAAGTCCCTCCAGCTCTCTCCATTAAGTTACATGCCCATGCACACACACACACACACACACACACACACACACACACACACACACACACGCATGCAGGCACTCAGGCATGCTTTCTCTCTCTTATTCATGTCTATACATTTTTCATTTACTGTTCATTCTAGTAAGGGGTTTGCTTACTTACTGAATCTATACTACTAGGCATATATTTAACCAATTCTCTGACCACTGCCCTAGACCCTTTATACTTTTTGGTAGACAATCAATAAAAAAAATATAAATTTGCGTCTTTCCTATATGATTCTGCATGGGAAGAAAGCCTTTTGCTGACTTGAATATCTAATCACTCGTACATTAGCTCACTCAGTCTTTTGTCTTCTACTCATTCGCCCAGTCTTTACTGAGAGGCAGTACTGTACTAGGTACATTGCTGAGTTTTCAATGAACTGAACACTATACTTTATCAGTATGTGAAGCACTGAATCCGAATAGCACCGCTCATACACGTTAGTCTAAAAAGATAGAATGCAGCAGAAGAAAATGCCGCTTGTCCTCTTTGAACATCTCCTGTGGTTGCCATGGACTACCAGGAGAAGATAGTTGTATCAATACCTCACAGCTTCAACAAGACGGACATTTTTTTTCCCCCAGCGTCCTTTGTGCATCTTCCCCGTTGGGAACACACAGCTACACACTACACGGGGTTCTTTAGTGCCAAGTGAATCTCCTTCTGAAACCCATAGGGACAGCAACTGCTTTTCTGAATTATTCTTTTCTGACTTGAAAATGAAAAATGTCATAGGTACTTTGAAAAGCAACACTTTTCTACGTGTTGATGAGGACGATTTTGTGGGAAACAATGGTCCATTATCCAATATAATAATTGCTGGGGCTGGAGAGATGGCACGACCATTAAGAGCACTGGCAGCTTTTGTGTAGGATCCAGATTCTGTACCCAGCACTCATACGGTAGTGCACTACGGTTTCTAACGCCATTCCCAGGGGTTCTGATTCCTTCTGGTCTCTGTGAGTACTTCATGCATGCAGCAAGCATATGTGAATGCAGGCAAAACACTCATACACATAAAATAAAAAAAAAACACAAATCTTTATAAAAATACTGCAATTCTTTCTTAAAACAACAGACAAAGAGAATAGCTTTCTGCTCTGTACGTACATAAAAATATGGAGGTTGAGTTTGAGAATTTGGACCCTGGTGACATGAACCATACATTTATTCCTCCAAAGGGCTGTAATTATTATTTTATTTATTCACTTTTTTTGAGAAAGAGTCTCAGGTATGCCAAACTGGCCATGAACTTGCTATGTAGCTGTGGGTGACTGTGACCTTTCTAACTTCCTGACGCTGCATCCCTAGTGCTAGGATTATAGTCATGAGCTCCTAGCTTTCCATGCTACTGTGGACTGAACTTCAGGGCATGCGAACTGAACTGAACCAACTGAACTACAGAGGCCTCACAAACTTGTGCCGGCTTTATCATCCCGAAAACTGTAGCATGAATCTTAACAGGTCTTATTAATAAAAGCAAATCTGAGCCAGGTATTGGGGTGAACGCTGAATGATCAGAGAAACAGAACAAGCCACAGCCACCTCACCTTGCCAGTTCCTCAGCTGATCCTGTTTTCTCAGACTGGAAGCCTTTGAGTTCTCATTCAAATGGATCTCAGCTGAGCTGCTGCTAAAAGCCTAAAAGCTTAACCAGGCTCTAGTTCCTGGTCCTCACGCCTTATATACCTTTCTGCTTCCTGCCGTCACTTCCTGAGATTAAAGGTGTGAGTCACTATGTCTGGCTGTTTCCAGTGTGGCTTTGAACTCACAGAGATCTGGATGGATCTCTGCCTTTGGAATGCTAGGATTAAAGGCGTGTGTGCCACCATTTTCTGGCCTCTGTATTGAGTGGCTGTTCTGTTCTCTGACCCTAGATAAGTTTATTAGGGTGCACAATATTTTGGGGAACACAATATTGCCAAGATTTTCACCCTCTATGTGGCCATCCCTGGACATAGCAGCTGGTATCTGTCCAGTCAACGTGGCTGGATGACAGTTGTCAAGTATCTGCATCGAGTGTTTGGGGTAGACCCACCTTGGCCATGCCCATGTCCACTGAAGAAGATGTCCTTACACAAAGCTTTGGCTTGTCCCATCATAGTTTCAGGTCTACCCACTGCAGGAGGTAGATGTGTTTACCTTAGCCTGATGTAATTAGAGCGCCGAGTTCATTCATTAGACATCATTTATTTCTATCTTGTGCTTATCAAGAAGTCTGGTGTTGATCACACTTCCTGCTGGGGCTTGGTACTTCAAAGCCATAGCTTTGGGTGGTTCTACTTCTGAGGATGAATGGATAATTTAGCTTAGTATGAGTTATTGTGATTGCTTGGCCAGTGTGAGTCCCCTTCGTATAGCTCACTCCTGCCATGGTCCCAACTCTGTGAGACTACACTGAAGTCCACGGCAAACTGAGTAAAGTGACCCTCATGTCTCCAGGGACAGATACTCTTTGGGTCTCTTCCTCATTTTCAGTGGGACTTTTCACCCTAAATATGGTTAATTTCTATTATTTTTAATTTTCCTTGATTCTAGTATTTTTATTTACTGATTTGTTTTGATTGAGTCTCATTATGTAGCTCATGCTGGCTTTGAACTCAAAATCCTCTTTTTTCACCCTCCCTAGTGCTAGGATTACAGGCTTGCCTTATCACACACAGCTGATTGAAACTGTCTGTCCCCCCAGAGATCATAAGCTCCTTGATAGCAGAAAGCCACCTGTACTGTGCACTACTTAGTACAAAGGCACCCTGCACAGGAGGGGCTCACTGAATGCTCACTGAGTGTAAATGGGATAATAAAAACTATGTGCTTTCTTTGGGGATCAGCAAGCTTGAAGCAAGACAAACTTTTGATTAAATTTGCAAATTATTTTTTTTAAAAAAGATTTCCATTTATTTTGTGTGTATGAGTGCTTGTTTGCATGTACATATGTGCACAGTGTGCATGCCTGGTGCCCTGGAGGCCAGAAGAGGGTGCAGGATCCTTTGGAATTGGAATTAAGGGCAGTTGTAAGTCTGCGTATGGGTGCTGGGAACTGTACCCAAGTCCTCTGCAAGAACATCAAGAGCTCTTAATCATTGAGCCATCTCCCCTGCCCAAATCATTTACTTATTCATCATGAAAGTGTGTATAGTATTTAGAGGCTGGAGATCCTTCATCTGTCCATTCATGGTCATCAATTACATTTCTCACCTGACTGTGGTTGATACAAAGCATTTCCCTCTTCACTATGGTATTGTACTGTTTTGTGTCAGTTAGATAATTAGGGGCCATGGGAAATCCTTTTGTATTTGCCAGGAGTGATGAGAAACTTCAAGTCAAGAAAAAGCCAATCCTAGGTGAGGACCTTTGTTGAGAGATGTAAGGAATAAGAGGAATGGCTGGAATAGATGTCATCGAAGATCACTTGCAGCACCTACAGAAGTCTGCTTTGTGTCTTAGAGCAGTCTACCCAGAGGAGAATTCATGAGCTGAGTGACAGCGACAGCAATCACAATGAAAGACTTCTCCTCAGGGAGCTGGGCAGCTGGCTCTGCTGGCAGAATGTCCGCTTAGCGTTGGTACCCGGGATTCCATCTCCAGCATCACACAAAACTGGGGGTGGGGTGCCTGTCTGTAATGTGGAGGCAGGAAGGGTCCAAAGTTTAAGCTTATCCTAGGCTACAAAGTGAGTTCAAGACCAGTCTGGGCGGCATGAAATCCTGTCTCAAAAAATAAACAAACAAAAAACAAAAAAACCCCTAAATACACCTTTATTTGGGTAAATCTCTATATAGCTATATTTTGTTAGTTTTATTCTGATTTAACTTCACTGCCCCCGTGGTATATGGGGGAGAGATAGATAGATAAATAGACAGAGAGACAGAAAGACAGATAGACAGAGATAGGGAGAAATAGAGAAATGAGAACATTTATACATAACACACACACACACACACACACACACACACACACACACACACACACAAATTAGGGACAAGAAGATGCCTCAAAGCTTAATTCTTATCTTTTTCAAACTCAATACCAAAACACACTGCATCCCATTATCTTTAATATTATTTTTGAAAGAAAAATACCTCTAGCTACAAGTTATGCTGACAGTTCTGTACCTTGTCATACTAAAAGGACAAACCAAGCCAAACCAAGCCAAGCCAAGCCAAACCAAACCAAACCAAACCAACTCAACCAAAACAGAGACCACCAAGGATATTAGCCATGGAATAATTAACTGTCAATGAATAATACATCAAAACCAGCACTGGCTTCTGTCAGAACAACGTTGGGGCCAAGGTGTGTTGGTGAGAGCTTGGGAGGGCCTGAAGGAGAGATTATCCGCTCACCCCTCCCCTCCTCCGACCACGTTTTAACTGGAACCTGGTGATAAACAGCCCATGTGCACTCTAATGTCAAGACCTGGTTTTATTAGCGACATCTGTAGTTTAGTTGTTATCGTATTTACCTACTCGGATAGAGCCAAGTTTGGGAGAGAAACAGCCAGGACAGTGCCGGGAAAGAGAAGATTTAGTGTTGTTTGCTTTCATAAGCGGACAGGAAGTTATCAGGCCGGCAGATTCTAAAATTCTAACCCTCCAGAGTCTCGCATGTTTTCTTTTTACAAGCAGCTGTTTCTCTTGGGAGGGCTCCTGGGAACCAACTGAGCTGAGCATGGGGCACTGGAATCTGGGCTTGAAAGAGGAATGCCGAGAGACAGCTTGCAACACACACACACACACACACACACACACACACACACACACACACACACACCCCAGAACTGACACTGAGTAGCTAACTTACAGTCTTTTGCCTTCTGGTCAAGCAAAACAAGAATCTACTCTCTCACATGGCGTGATCCTTCTCTTATTTTGCACCCCCCTCCGCCTCCCCAGGGAAACATGCTTAGAGGAGCCTTGTGGACAGGAGTGCAGCTGTGATCCAGCTGCCTTGGGACAGCAGCCCCCGGTCCCAGAACTCCTGGAGGAACATCCGCACCCACAGCAACCACAGCTTCATCTGCAGTGTGCCCTTTGAGCAATCCACAGTCTCTCTTTAAGACATCGCGGCTGACAGTGGACCGTCAACATTGTCTTATTCATTCTGTACCAGAGTAAAGACCGCAAGCAGTCCCTTCATAGCTAAACACACTTGCCCACTCAATATTATTAGTGTAATAACCGGTAAAATAACTTGCCGCCACTGTGTTCGTCCATCCAGACACAGACACAGTATTCTGATAGGGTTTTCGTGAGAGGTCATGGGAAAGGCCATGCCCTGTGAACCAAGACAGCTTCCCTGCATGGTAGGAAATTATTCTCAACAGGCAGGGAGAACATGCTTTTGAGGACAAGAACCAGAAAGAAGTGGGTGGTTATGGCTAAGCTTTCAAGAGTCTAACTAAGCATGCTCTTCTACTCTGTTCCTTCCTGAGGAGGGGGAGAATGGTCTCCCCTAGTTGAGGGTGCAGGACCAGAGCTGGGAAGGGAGGAGGAGACAAACTCCGAGGGCAGAGTCCACAGCCATATGCCATCTTCTCTCCCTTGCTCTGTCTGTCTGGAAATGTTCCTGCCTTGTCTCAGAGAACTTTCGAGAATTCTGGGAATGGTCTCGGGTTAGCAAATGGGAAGATGGTTAGAGGGAGGTGGGCCCTCTGAGGCTGGAGTGGTTGTCACAGTTAGAGGCTCCGCTTCTTAGATAAGTGAGTCCACAGGTCTCCCATGTATTGGTGTTGGCTAGTTTCCCTGACCTGCCCAATTCGGAAAACTGCATTTGATCTAACTCTAACTAGCTGGCTTCCTTCTCTCATTTTTTTTTCTTCTAAAGATGAAGACTGTTTGTTCGTCACTCGCCTCCACAGGCTGTGGAGGGACTAGTGGGTGACAAAGCTCAGTGGCTGCCATGATTGGAGAGCTGAAGATCGGAGCCAGTTCTCAAGCAGGATTCCACTGTCCCGGTCACATCCAGTTCCAGCTCTCCCATTCCATCTGCCAACTGCAGCATCCTGTTTGAACAGGGTGGCCACCATATGGGGGTCATACCATTAGCAGGGCTAAAAATAACACACGTCATTGCATACCGAGTGCCAACAGGCCAGATAACTTAGATTTACACAGCGTATAGCCCCAGCCCATTGCCCTTAAGGAAGAAACCAGTTTCCTTTTTTGGTTTGGGCTCCTCAGTGGGAAAAAAGCACCACTAAAAACTGTGTCAAACTGTAGATGAACCAATGGCATGTGGGACTTTAAAATATCCACAGAAATTTCTACCAAAAGAGAAGAAAAGAGAAGAGAAGAGGAGAGAGAGAGAGAGAGAGAGAGAGAGAGAGAGAGAGAGAGAGAGAGAATGCAGTATATACTTTTCAGTGGTAGCTCCCCTTTTTAATAAGATATTAAGGCCATCTTTGAACCTATAAATAAATCCCTTTGCCAATGATAATACCCGTCTCTGAAAATAAAAAACAAAACAAAACAAAAATTAAAACAAATCAAAGCCCCCCACTGGGACATGAGCAACAAGTGAAAGGGATTTGGGATGGATACACCCTCACATTTTATTTGACCTTGAGAATGGCTGAGAACTAGAAATTGGAGTCTTTGTTGTGAGCAGAGAGCTTCTGAAATTGCTTGGGCATGAAAGTGTTCCCAGGCAAATTCCACGCTTCCCAAACAGGGAGTCCAAAGACAATCAGAGTCTCAGAGGCTATCCTGCCAAGAAAAAAAAAAAAGGGAACTCTGCCTTTTTGGCTTCCCCAAAGAGTGCTTCCCTCCAGGTTCCCACACACTGAAGAAGTCATTCACATATTTTCCCACCCTTTCTGGTCCCTTTGAATCATAAGGACCTTATTTTAGTTAGTTATTTGCAAGAGGAAAATGATCCCTTAAAACCAGGCCAAAGACTAGTTTTTAGGTTAAAAAAAAAAAAAGAAGCCTAATAAAAATAGCAGGATGTAAGATTGTATGAGTGTAAACATGGAACACAATTATGCATAGAAAGATGACTGACAGTTTATATATATATATATATATATATATATATATATATATATATGTGTGTGTGTGTGTGTGTGTGTGTGTGTGTGTGTGTGTGTGTGTATTATATACTTGTTGTCTAGTGGAATAAAATAAGCATGTTTTCTAGAATGAGGACACTTTCTTTGGAACACAAACACACTTGATGCTGAGGAGATATCTCAGTTGATAAAGTGCTTGCCTCTCAAACATGAAGCCTGGAGCTGAATCCCCAGAATCCGTGAAAAAAAAAAAAAAAAAGCTGGGAGTGGTGGTGCTCACTTATAATCCCCGCACTGGACAGGTGAGCACAGGGCATCCCTGAGGTTCGCTGGCCAATGACCTCAGCAGAATCTGTAAGCTCCAGGAAAAGTGGGAGACCCTGTTTCCAAAAATAAGGCGGACAGTATAATGATGAACACCACCTGGGGTTGACCTCCAGACTACACACAGACAAACACACACACATCCCTGCACATAAATTATATAAATATAACCTATTTCCCAATCCATGAAAAAAAGAAAAAAAAAAGAAAATTATAAGAAGCTTTGAGGAAGTAATCAGTTCACACAGAAGGAACTCTTGTTCTTCATCTTTAACCAAATTCTCAGCTCATAATAGTAATACCTAAATATGTATTTGAATACTTGTGAGCTGGTGATGGGGAGAATCATTACCAATGTATTATCTAATGTAGTGGTTCTCAGCCTTCCTAATCCTGTGATCCTTTAATACAGTTCTTCATGTTGTGGTCATAAAATTACTTTCATTGCTATGTCATAACTAATTTTGCTACTGTTATGAATTGTAATGTAAATATTTTTGGTGATAGATGTTTGACAAAGGGGTTGAGACCATTGATCTCGTGAAATCCTTACAACAGATATACATGGTTGACACTGGACTTAGCCCATGTACAGATGAGAAGGTTGAGGTATGAGGAGGCCAAGTCAGTTTTTTAGGCCAGAGGTTTGAACCCCAGCCGTGTGGCTCCAGAACCTCTCGCCCTCTAAACCAAGCTTGCCCACTTTAGGAAGCTTTGTGATACTGTAGCTTACTCCCTCTGTGATGACTGAGAGGCATTCTAAACTCTCCGTTTAAATATTTATGCAGAATATAAATATGTACCCTGAGATTTTACAATGGGCATAGTCCTATATATTTCTTAGACATAATTCAAAGGGTCAATAAATTTCAAGTCTTAGAAGTAGGAGGAGATGCCATTTGCCTGGTCATTTTCATCTCCAAGCATGTATTTTAGGAAAGTTCTAGAAGTGCACGCTCAAATTTGTGATAGCAGCATTTGTCCATGTCTGCTTGCTCAGAGGCGCTGGGATTGTGAGAGGTCTCCCTGTGGGACACAATCAGCTCTTCATCTATGTTAAGCGATTTGTTAGTGTCTGACAAGTAGTTAAAGGCATGGAGGGGATGACAGGCAGGTCTTAGTTCCCATTTCTGGGCTCTTCTGATTATTTTTCCATCTTAAGGCCAGGAGGAGATAGCAATAATCTTTAATAGAGTGATGGAATTTCAAAGAACCGAGAATCCGACCGCTGTAATTCCAGTGGATATTTCTCTCCCTGAGATGGGCTTTAAATATTTTACAGACTTTTTTTTTAGAGCTTCCCCCAAATAGGTCTCTGGATGCTTTGAAATGTTTCATTTGTAAGAGAGAGAAAGAGATAAAAACATAACTAAAGAGACAGTGACTGGGAAGGCGAAACTAATCACGTGGGAAAAGAAATCCGCCTTGGAGTTTGAAGCAGATAACCTCTTCTAACCCCAGCTAGAGGATACCACCCTAGGCACAAAATTATTAGCTGTGCCTTTTCTTTTTCTTTGAAGAATATCTCTTCCACTTATTAGATCAGCACAGATCAGGTGACAATAAAGCCAACTGGGGATTAAAATAAAAAAAAAATCTCTTTCTCCCTCTGTTGGGTTGTGAAGCCTCTGGCTCCGAGCTGGCCAATGCTGTGAGCTGCCTTGGCCCACAGAGGCCCCACACAGTACATGTAGTGTAGGAAGTCCCTTAGCTACTGCAGCCTGGGTGTGGGAAAGTATGCCTAAAACTCAGGGAAGGCAGCCCAGATGCTGAACACTTGATCTTCTTTGGCTGGAGAGCCAGCTACAAGATCCTGGGTTCCATCACTGTTATTTATTAATGTAAGGGGAAAATAATGACTTAATTGTAAGCCAATGACTTCATCCTAATACCATGTTCTAATCGTTTCTAAAGAAAGCTGCCTTTTTTCTGTCCCTGCCAACTTGCAAATGAAACAGATGACATTGGAACATGATTATATTCATTAGCAATTATTCCGTGAAAACAAGGAGGACTTGAATTTACCCTTCACATAACCTACATAACTAAAACTGCGGTGCAGTCTCGGGCCAAATGTCAATGCGTGCTCTACCCTGTGGGGAGCATACCCAGTCCCAAGCCTATGCGCATCTGAGTGCTCCCCTCCTTCAGTGAAACCCTGGTTCAGCCTCTGAGAAGGAAAAATGCAGTAGAGGCACCTCTGCTTTGAGCCATAGGAATTTCATTAGAACCTTTGAATGATATTTCTCCGGTTCAGCTCTGAAGTTTTCAACATCTTGAGACATTGAACTGATGTGGGTCATACAGAGGCAGTGTGAGGGCTGGTGCAGGAGTGCTGGTTAGGAGCTGACACCTGTAGCCACCCATCTGGTGTGTCCATGAGCACTCATGTGTGACTCAAGGCAGGGAAGTGTGTTCTGGATATCAAGGTACTCTCTAGGCATCCTGTCTGGGCAGAAGAAAAAATGTAGGTTGGTCTTTGTGAGTGGGATGAAAAATAAAAAAGCACTCTGATGGAATAACAACATTCTCTAGTATCATGTACGTATGTGTTAGGGGTTTGGTTGTCGATGTATGCTGAATTAGTAATTTTTCTACTGCCGTGATAAAATGCCATGGCCAAGGCTACTTATAGAAAGGAGGGTTTATTTGGGCTTATGGTTCCCAGGAGATGAGCCCATCACTGTCACAGGTGGGAAGTGTGGTGGCAGCAGGCGAGCATTGGAACTGGGGGAGCAAGCTGAGAGCTCAGAGCTTGAGCAGCAGGCATCAGAAACAGAGAGCTCGGCGGGAATGGTGCATAGCTTTTGAGACCTCAAAGCCCAACCACCATGGTGTATTTCCTTCAGCAAGGCCATCTCTCCTAAACCTGCTCCAATAGCACCACCAGCTGGGGACAGAATATTCAAATGCCCAACACTGTGGGGGATATGCCATTCAAACCACCATGTGTGAGTGTGTGAGTGTGTGTGTGTGTGTGTGTACACGATGTGTGCATTCCACGTGGAGGCCAGAGGACAACTTTTAGTATTGTTCATCAAATACCATCTACCTCGTTGCTGTTTTGAGACAAGATCTTTCACTGGCCTGGAACCTGGCACGTCGGTGAGGCTGGCTGCCCAACAAGAAACTGGGGATCAGCCAGTGTTGTTATTTTAGATCACTAGGCCAGCTTTATTATGTTAGTTCCGGGGTATTGAATTCAGGACTTCATGCAAACACAGCAGACACTGTACTAACTGAGCTACCTCACCAGTCCTCCTCAAATTATTAAAATGAAAACATCAGTATTGTGACTTGCGTGTGTGTGTGTGTGTGTGTGTGTGTGTGTGTGTGTGTGTGTATGTGCATGTGCATCATGTACACGCACATTGTTTATTTGAGAGCCAGTGCCATGGCACATCTGTGGAGGCCACAGGCCAACTCCGTGATATTGTTTCTCTCTCTACCTTTATGTGGGTTCGTGGGCTGAAGTCCCGTCACCAGACTTGCATGGCAAGCTCCTTTACCCACTGAGTCATCTCATCACTGTCTTAAAATGATTTTTCTGCACCGCTGTGAGCTGATCTGCATATCAGAGCCGAGAGGTTGATTAGTGAGGTCCCACTTTTGTCGATGAAAGAGCTAAAGTGATAAAGGACAGTCATGTGGTTACAATGATCTGCTTGGGGTTGATTAACATGTCCAGGCAGGACTCGGAATGGAATCACTCTATCAGAAACCTGCTGCCCGGCTCTAACAACAGAAGAGTCCAGATCCTGAGGAGAATGATGAAAGGTCTGTGTCAGCTTCCTTTCCACAGTGTTCCAACCAGCGAGGCTCTTTCTAGTCCCATGTTCTTGGTCATGGCAGAGCACTGGACTGGGTCCACGTGAGACAGTCAGGCTTCCCTGTCACTCCCCCTGGCAAAACACTGCAGGCGTGCCACAGTAAGTGTCTTGACCACACTGGGGATGCCATCATTTGCTTTAGAAAGTGCCAGCACACCTAATTATTTAACCATCATGACTTCCAACAGAAGAAGCCATCCATGCTTTATACTAAGAAGTTTGTTGCTTAAACAAATATGCTTAGGAGTGTCAAGTCCATGGCTTGATGCAAAGCCCACTTAAACAGGACCTAGTGATAACAGCTGCCACAGATGGAAAGTCTTATCCTCATTACAACTCAGGTTGGAATTTAATGGCCCCAAATTAACATTATTAAAAGATGGGACCTTTAAGAAGGGACAATGGGCCTTCATGGGTGTTATCAAAGCATGCTGATATAATGATATTATGATACTATTATAGAAAGGTGAGGTCAGTCCTATTTGCTTTTTCTTCTGTCGTTTCTGCCTTCTGGAAGGTGAGGATTCGGGCTTCCTCCCTACTGGAGAATGTGAAAGGTGCCATGTTGGAAGAAGAGACCAGACTCATTAGACACAAAACCTCCTGTCATTTTGACTCCCCAGACCTAAGAACTACGAGTCAATCAAGTCACATCCTTTCCAAGCTACCCGATCTGTGGTTCTGTCTTGTAGCAGCACAGAACAGATGAAGGCACATGCATAAGTAAGTCTAATGTCCCTAGTCGAAGCAGCCATATGGCATGATAAACTCATAGGCCAGTGAAGTAGTTGGTGATTGCAGATTCAGTTTTTGTCTTTGCTTCTATCTGACCTTGGTCCTCTCCAGCTTCCTGCAATCTGCCTGCTGATTTGGTTATAGAATGACAACATTTCCTAGAGTGGCTTATAGAACTACTTCTAACAGACTTACTGACTTTTCTCCGACTAACCTGGTGTGTAGGTAGAGTTCATAGGAGAGGTGTATTAGTCAGCTCTCTGCAGCTACAAGGTATCTGAGATACGTGACTTGGAGGAAATATTGATTTTGGCTCATGGTCCCTGAGGTTTCGGTCCATGACCGGCTGGATCCATTGTGGTGGGCCTTTGTGAGGCAGAACATCGCAGCAAGAAGGCAACGTAGATGAAAGCTGTTCCTCTTACAGCAGCCAGGAGGCAGGAAAACACCGAGTGACGGGCTGGGTAAGGGAAGCAGGAAAGAAGGGAGAGAGGCAGGGAGGATGAGAGACAAAGGCAGAGGCAGGAAAGGAGGGAGGAAGAAAGAAATATGGCACCTCAGACAAGATACACCCTTCAAAGGCTTACTTCCTCTAATCAGACCCTACCTCCTAATAGTCCATTCATCTAAGGTGTCTAAGACGTTATCAAGGGTAACCCATTATTCGGTTAATGTGCTCATGATTAATTCACCTCTCACCAGCACCACCAGTTGGTGACCATGCCTTCAGCACATGATTCTTTGGGGGTACATTTTATAGACAAACCATAACAAGAAAATGTGCATCCTTCTGGCAAGGGGTGGGTGGAGTGGATGTATTAAACAAGTATTTATTGAGAATCCACTATATGTCGGGGGTACTTTTCTAGTTTTGGAAATATGACAAGCAAAACTCACAAACATCCACTTTCTCACATACTTCTTCCTGTGTTAGGAATGGGGTGGGTAAGATACCATGACCAAAATGACCGGAAACTTCTGTATATGATCTTATAGAGGCAATAAGTACCATGGAGTGAAAGTAGAAACAGAGTAAGGGGAGTTTTAAGATGGGAAATTGATGAGTAAAACTTCAAAAAAAAAAAAAGCCACAAGAGAAAGCTCAATGAAACAGGAAATATTTGAAAGAAACATGGGAGAAAACGTAGCAAGCAGAGGGCCATCTCAACTAGACCATTCTCGGCATGGAGCCAAGCACAGCTCAGAGCTCAAGTCACTGTGATGCTCAGTTTTAACATGTGCCATTCTCATAGCAGACAATTAAATGACATCCACTGAAATTGTGTTGTAAGCCATGGGTAGGGGGAGCCATGACCAACCTGTCCTGAGACATGAGCACTCTAGGAACCACAAAGAGGCCAGAGAGAGTAGGGAGAAGTCTGAAAGTGGAGGGCCAGGCATTGCAGGTTCTTTCCACTGACTGCCTATGAGGAACACTTAGTCAATACCACTGCCACCTCCACTCAGAAAACACACTCTCCAATGGCTGTGCTGTGTCTGGCCTACTCGGATTTGATTCTTTACAACTGAGCTCCATAAAGAACAGAAACAAGCCACAGGCTTTTGCATGGCAGGTTTTTAACCCCCTCACTCCCAGAGGAATGGAATACCTGTTATAATGTGAATTGGCTGTAGGATCAGAAAATGTTGAATTTTGCTTTGGAAGATGAGAACAGAAGTGGAATAGTGAAATACTTAATAAATCATGGATATAAATGCTAAGAGACCAGTATTTATACAGCATAGGTAGAAGTCATAGACTGTATTTAGTATAAGATAAAAAGCAATTTAGTGTGTGCTTCGGCATATCAAAAAACAGACAGAGTGTTTGGATGTATGATGGAACAGACAATAATGTTACCTTAAAATTGCATAGACATATCAAGTTATAAGTGTTGATTTTGCTCTTTCTGGCCGATAGCTGGGTCATCTTCAGATCAACGATCTACTGCTACCCTTGCTATGATCTTACGTTGCCCTCCCTTGAACTGTGTGAAAGTGAAGCTAAGAACTTTGTTCAGCAAGCTAATTGGCCAGAGACCCCTGTCCTTGACTTTCTCTTTTAGAACACATATGTGTCATTGGCTCAGCACATGAGCTTTCTGGTGTGGATTCCATCACTCAAACCCTGGTCCTATAGCTGTACCACCAGGACACAGGGAGGGGACAATAGGGCATGCCTGCCCTAGAGCTCAGCAGCCAAGCCTACTTGTACCCTCTCCTCATGAACTGACCCTACCTTTTCAACCTGGCTTTTCTCTGTGTTTTAAAGTAACTGAACACAGAGTGTGACCCTGGCATCTTGGTCTGGTCTGTATACTTCGATCTGATCTGATTCCCTGTCTTCTGGTATAGCCTGGGACAGGCTCCTGCTTTCTGGCATTTTCTGTCCATACTCTTTGTGTGTGAGTACGAAGCCCAGGGGGCTGTGAAGTTTCCAACAGTCCTCCTGCTTGCTCCTTACGTTATGAATCCTGTGGTTGCAATGAGGAGGTGTGGCCACGGATAGACTGAACAGAAAGGAATTATACAAAACCATGAAAAGAAGAACCCTAACCTATACTGTCCCTGCAAGCATCTTCTGCATTTACCATGAGTGACATTTCAAAGCCCCCACCTATAAACTTAACAGAGAGGTTCGAGAGATAAGACATAACTAGCCAAGTCGGAAAAATTGAAGGCCCATTTGGGATGGATAGGTGAGCTTGGCATGAGTCCATGGGTATCCTATGTCTTCATCTACTATTATTTTCTGCACACAATTACTAGAAACTTGTTTATACTGGTCCCTTTGAATAAGTGGGATGAAATATAAGGAGGTGTGGGTCTGACTCATCATACTATGAGAGTCAACCATACGGCCACGGGATATGTTATTATAGCCTAGAAATTGCTGAGTTGATGTACAATTTAGAGCAAGCACAGATACATATTTTCAAAATTATACACTTTCTAATCAGTTTTACCATGTTCTGTGGAAAGTAATCATGATTAGAAAAAAAAAACAAGAGTATTGGTTATCCTTCTGTAATTGAGTAGGTCAAAAAGGTCAATAGAGGGGTAGAGTACCCGGAAATACCTTTTTGATTAGAGATATTTATTTTTCTGATTTTGTCTCTTTTTCTCCCCTATGAGTTGATTACATCTGACCCGATTAAGGATTATGGCTATATAAGGTCAGCAATCAGGATCTATTAATTTTCATATAACACACGCGCTTGCCTCTCTGCTGCAATGCACCAATTACCTTTAAAATTTTTGTTCTTTTTTTTGTAGAATTTGATCTAGTTATGTGATTAAAATGCTTATCATTATGACACAGGCATCCCTGTGGTGTCAATCATAGTTTTCATGGGACAGCTGAGCCAGAGTCATATGGAGAAGACTGGGATGCATGTATGGTCAGGTATGTGCTAGCATATTTTCCCAGTAGATTCCATTCTGCTTCACCTGGGCTGTGGACCCAGCCAGTGTGGAGTTTGGAAAGTATTGCAGATATCAGGAACAAGGTCCTTCAGCACCCCACTTACCTTTGGATTAGCTCCCCACCTACCATCCTATTGTCACCTTTTCTCCTAGTTAACCCTTTACACCCAGACAAGCCCATGGTCAGGGACAGCACCCTGCCCAACCTAGGTGTCTTGTGGAGACCTCAGCAGGAGAAGCCAGTGTAAACACTCAGCATAAAGCCCCTCCCAAAACTGCACAGTTCAATCTTGTGAAACACTGGAAGCCATTAAAACAATTTTTATTAGTTTCTCAGCTAAGGTAGTTTTAAAAAGACAGTAACTCAAAACGCACATTTCAGTGGTGATGAGGATCATTCAACTTGATTTTTGCCTTAAAATTAAACTTTGAGTCTTGCAGCTACCGAAGAAGTCCTTGCTTTGAAACTGATCACTTTCTTTGTTTCTCTTTTTTGAGTTCCATTCATTTTCTAGCAGACAGGATACACAGAGGGGTGTTTCGAGAGTTTTGATTATTACGTAATCCCTTGCTTAATGCTGCTACGTTGTTCTTCCTTGTAAGTAGCCAGCACCATGAAGATAACTGGTGATTTCTTTTTTCTTTACCCGCATGCAGCACTGGGGATGGATCCCAGGACCTACATGTATCCCAGGCAAGTGATCTCCTATCTGTTGAGCTACATCCCAGCTCTCTTTTTACCCTCCTCTCCCCTCTTAGGCATGGTCTCACTAAGTTGTTTAGACTGACATTGAAAGGAGTTGATTCTTGCCCCTCCTTATATGATCAATGATTGACACACAGAACATAGATAGTAGGCATTTTCAAAAGATGTGAGAGGCTGTTGGGATGGATAGAAAAGTAAAAGAAGGAAAGAGAAAAGGTGGGAACTGGTTGGTGGAAGGCTCTAACCTCCAGGACAGTGTCCCTGCCTCATAGCTTGTGAGTCTGAAACTAACTGAGATAATGGGAGTGACAGTTCCCATTCCTTATCAGAGTTACGATCTTCCATCCAACGCTGGAATGTCTTCACTGCATTCCTAACGGTGAGGTCAACAGGCATTGGCTTGACTCTTTAAGAAATGGGTAGAGCAGAGTGCATGGAAATCCGATCTATCTACGAACACATTTGTTATGAAGTTCCCCTTTTATATGGAACTGGGACTCCCTGCTCAGTTACTGAAACCGTCTGTGGTAATAAGGAATTCATTTTCTATATCAGAAGAACATTTAAGGCTATGAATTCATTTCTCATGTTCCACTTTTATATTTCACGGTACAGATTAAATACCACAAAGTTTTGTAATCTCTCTCTTAACGACCTCTGGTTCCAATCCACTTTATGAGTATCCTGCTTAAAGCTCCTGTTATAAGTTAACCATGAAAACCCAATGGGCTCAGAATAGGCAAAACAATCACAAAGAAGGGTTTTTAGAACACAATACAAAGCTATAGTAGTCCAACTAGTGTGGTGTTGGCTTAAGAATAGACTTACTCGGGATAGTGAGGTGACTAATTAGGTAAAAGAACTTGCTGTTAAATCTAGCACTCTAAACTCAATCCCTGGTAACCATGTTCGGGAAGGAGAATACTAACTCCAGCAAACTGTTCTCTGACCTCCACACTCACACTGTGCTACACATATACACACATGCACTCACAGACACACACATACATCCACACATCCACACAATAAAAATAAATGAATGTAAAGAAGAAAAGAAAAAGCATGGATAGACAGACCATTGGAAAAGAACTGAGTATATACTTGGAGAGAGAGTTGGGTGTTAGAGTGGTGTGTACTGTTTTTGCAGAAGACCTGAGTTTGGTTTTTCTACTATTTAAACCACACCTCAGTGATTCTCTTTAACATGTGATCTCCAATTCAAGCCAGTTTTTTTTTGTTTGTTTTGTTTTGTTCCAATCTGACCAGAATTTTCTCACTGGAACTATTTGTTATTCTGAGAGGCTTATACTTAAGGAAAAGATTTATTTTTATTTTTTATTTGTGTGTGTGTGTGTGTGTGTGTGTGTGTGTGTGTGTGTGTGTGTGTTTGTATGCATGTGATTGTGGGTGCCCACTGAGTCCAGAAGAAGACATTAAATCCTCTGGAGTGGGAGCCATAGGCAGTTATGAGTCACCCACTGTGGGTACCTCTGGAAGAGCAGTATGTGATCTTATAACCAAGGAGGTATCTCTCCAGCCTCTGAAGACCTATGCTTACTTATATATTTATATTGCTGTTGCATTAATCTCTTCATTTCTACCATAAGCTGTACGTCTTCAAGGACAAGAGTCATTTTACATTTTTGTGTCTTCATTTTCTTGTAGAGGAGTGCCTTGATCAAAATATTTAAGTTAAAGATGTTAGTGAAATGAATGTGTTTTGGGCTGAATGAATATAGTTTGCATTAGGTTTGGGGTAGTCATTTCATATGTTATATACTCACCTCCTCAAATCTCTTTCATGTGAAAGTTAAGCCAGAACAATGTACCTGGCACTTGGGCAATTTTTTATCTTTTGAATAAAAGTTAAGAGTGTTCCCTTTACTTCAAAGTTTTTATCTTGTTGTTGTCCATTGGTCACTCTGGTAGTGATGACTGCTTTTCTTGGATCCTTTCTCTGCTGTCTAGGGGACTGTCTACTGCTGCTTGCTTTGTGTGGCAAAGTCTTTCTTCAAGATGCCAATAAAACATTGAAGAGGGCAGAACTGAGGCCAAAGGCTGACGGGACATTAAACATTTATCTGAAGATAGACTTGGCTCTGGGCTTCAGCTAACCATTCTTTGACCTAGTTCTGTCCCTCTCTGGAAGTCACCTTCCAGAACTCCTTGACCAGATCTGGTACTACATCCTTGATGGGCCATTCTCTGATTATGTTAACCAGAATACGTATCTCCTTCTATTCAATTTACCATGACATTTCTTTGTACCATCCTTGAGACATCCCATTCTATTTTAGCAGTAGTTCACATGTGCAAATTCTAATTACTCACAAGTGTGCCTCAACGTTCATTCTAGGCCATAATATGTGTAAGAGGAGGTATTGTATTTTCCTGAACTCTTTTGCCTCTCTGAATTTTTGGGTGCTTCCTAAGTATTAGAAGTGATAGATAAATAAAATATTCAGTGATATTAAAAATACCATTAAATCTCAATACTGTCAGGGGATATAGATCTGAAAAACGCATCCTGTATATGCAAATTCTAAAATAACTTAAAATAGTTCCTATAAAAAAAAACTCTGCTAGACTAAGTACCTCCCCCAGTCTTCTTTAATGATTCATGATATAATTTGCATGGGCATCACAATTACATGTTTAGAGTTTAGTGAATGAATCATCTCATCGTTTTCAAACCAGTCCACACTAGCTTGAAATGTAGTATTTCTTGCAATTGCATGTTCCCTGCTCTGTTTCTGCCTGATGCTTGGGTAAGTTCTATGCTTTTTGTTTTGTTTTGTTTTGAGACAGGATTTCTCTGTGTAGTCTGGTGCCTGTCCTGGATCTCACTCTGTAGAACAGGATGGCCTCAAACTCACAGAGATCTGCCTGGCACTGCCTCCCAAGAGCTGGGATTAAAGGTGTGTGCCACCGCCACCGGGCAAGTTCTATGTCTTTTTATGTGTCATGATGACATTCAACAGGTGCTAGCTTGGGTCTTTGCTTTGGCTGTACAGGAGCAGACATAATCAAACCTGGCTGCTCCAAGTCATTGCATGTCTTCAGGGGAAGGTAAGTGACAATTATGAATTCTCCTGTGTCAAGGGATGGAACTTGAGTACCTGTGCATAAAAAGATGAAAGAGTTTACATTGAAAATATTTATTTTTAACTGTGTATAGTTATGTGTGGAATATTCCTTTATACTGTGTGAATGTATGTCGCTGTGATTAGTTTAATAAAGAAGCTGACTGGCCTATAGCTAGGTAGGATAAGGTTAGGTGGGAGAACCAAACTAAAAGGACACTGGAAAGAAGAAGGGTAGAGTCTGAGGGTTTGCCAGCCAGATGCAGAAGAAGCAGTGTGGAAAGTACATAGATGAGGTAAACATGCCTCGGGGCAGCAATAGATTAATAGAAATGGGTTAATTTACATTATAAGAGCTAGTTAAAAACAAGCCTAAGCTATTGGCCAAGCTTTTATAATTAATAAGACGTTTCCATGTGGTTATTTGGGAGCTGGCAGTCCTGACGAAAAACTCCACCTACAGTTACGTGTCTGGATGTGGGTGTGTACATGTGAGTACAGTGCCCATAGAAACTAGAAGAGGTTGGCAGATCCATGCAGCTGGAGTTACAGGTGGCTTTTAGCTATTTCACATGAGTGATGGACACCAAATCCAGGTCCTCTGCAAGAGCAGTGTGTGCACTTAACTTCTGAGCCATCTGTCTAGTCCTAGGGTTTATATTTTTTTGTTTGCAACTTAAAAGCACATAACTTGCCATTTATACTGTGGCTAAAGAAGAATTCCAATATCCTTACACTCCTCAACATTTGTCCAAGTGTTTCCTGAGTGTCTACTGTGTTGGGAGTGAAACTCAACAATTCAAATATAGTTTCTACTGCTAAGGAATTTACTTTCTAAAGGAAAAGAGAGGCAAAAACCCAAACAGAACTAAAAACTGTTCATAAAATCTTTTCTGATAGCTACTAAGGAAATGAAACAATATGATGCCTGAATTCCAGGTAACTTATTTTAAGGGCTAGAGTACCTAGAGCCACATCAAACGTTTTAGAATGGGTAACTTGCATCCCCAAACCTACACTCACACCAATGCATGGGTGGGATTTGCTGTTCTGCTTTGCACCTGCCATATCTCAATGGTCCACATGGAAAGTCCCTGGCATGGTGCTATTTGGAGATGGTGAAATATTTGAGAGGCAGTCTCTAGAGGGAGGTCTGTCTCAGAGGGTGCTCCTTCCATGGAGATTGTGCCCCCCCTCCTGTTCTTTCTTGCTTGTATCCCAGCCATGTGGCGAACAGCTTTGTTTCATTTTAAGCTCTCTACCATGATCCATTGTATCTCCATGGGACTCAAAGCAACAAAGGCCACCTACCATGGAATGAAGGCCCTAACACTATGTAACAAAATAAATATTTTCTCTTATTAAGTTGACTGTCTCAGGCATTCGCTGCAATAATGGACAACTGACGAGCACCATATCAGTTCCCTCTCCAACAGGTACCTGTTGCCTCACGACTCACCTACCTAAACCTTCCATGCTCAGTAATCCAAGCTTTTCTGGGTCTGCACCTCTCTTATGGAACATTATAGGTCCATCTGAATCCTCGACTATAGATATGCACAACCTTTTGATACTGGTACACAGTATTGTCATCTACAAAGTTGATGCTAAATATGCACACAAACCACACACACACACACACACACACACACACACACACACACACACACACCACAATGTTGCATTGGGCCACATTCACAGCTATCTTGGGTTGCATGTGGCTTGCAGGCTTTGGGTTAAACAGGTCTGTGCAGGGGCCAAGCCTTTCTACTCTTCTTGGCTTGCTATTTAAGCAGGAACATATGACACAATCTTCACTGACAGGACTTGGGTTCAGATAGAGGCACCTTGGAAAGGAGATGAACTCCTACCACTCTGATATCCTGGATGAGACTTGTGCACTGGGACATTTATCTTAGAACCAAAAGAAAGCCAGTGTGAGCCCAAAGCCCATGTCAGTGAGAAGAGGCAGAAGGGAGTAGAGGAGAAACCGTCTTCCTGATGCTACAGCGGAATGGTCCAGCTCTGAAGATGCTGCACTTCAAGGCTCTGTGTTAGGGTGATAATGCATTGTTTTTATTTACTTTACAGTGTGTGTGTGTGTGTGTGTGTGTGTGTGTGTGTGTGTGTGTGTGAGAGAGAGAGAGAGAGAGAGAGAGAGAGAGAGAGAGAGAGAGAGAGAGAGAGAGATACACATGTGAGGTGGGTATGAGATAGGTACATGAGCATGAGGGGCCAGAGATAATCTCTGTTGTCTTCCTCATCTCTGTCTGCCTTGGTTTTTGAGATAGGCCTAGGTCTTGCCTATTAGGCTAGACTGGCTGATTGCAAGCCCCTGGCACTCACCTGTCTCTACTTGTCTAATTTTGGGATTACAAGGGTATGCTACCACACCTGGCTACATTTAAAATAAAAACAAAAACAAAAAAATCAAAAGAGCCTCCCCAAACAAACAAACAATAACAACAACAAAAATCCCACAAATTCTAGGGATCAAACTTAGGTTTTCATACTTGTGTGGCAAGTACTTGCCAACTTCGAGCCATCTCCACAGCCTTTGTGTCCTTATTTTTAAAGCCACTTTATCTGGGTCTCTGTTACCAGCAGCCTAAAGCTCTTTAACAGATAAAAGAAGATAGAAATGCACATATATAATGAATGACTGATTAAATGTATAGGGAGGCATAATTACTTTCCTATTCCATTCATGATTGTCACATTTATTTTTACTCCAGGCAAAAGAAACTGTATAATTAGAAAATTTCAGGGTTGAAAAATAAAGGTCTGAATTTATTACAATTAAAAAAAACCCATCAATTTATTGTATAGTGTTATGATAGTTAAGCAAAAGCTTACAAACTGGCTAACTGCTTAAGACACAATAAGACATCAAATAAACCGAGTTTTCGTTCAATTCCTTCATTTAATAAAGCATCTGATATGGAGTCCAGCCTTTCATTTTTGTCCACGGGATAAATGGGGAGCACTCATTGCAATCAATTGCCTGTTTATCCCACAAGCATACATTATGTATGGAGATGAGAGGGGGTTACTGCAGGCCTTGACTTGCTCTCTTTTCTTCTACTATAGTTCCTCTGTTGGGTTTATTTTGAAATAAAATGAAAGCAAAAAAAAGAAAAGAAATTGCTGAGCGATTTCTGTAGGAAACAGCTTTCTCTAAAAATGAAATGCTGATTGTCTTGCAAATATTTTCTGTTTTTCATTTGCAGTGTTCTACTGGCCACTTTGACATCCTCTGAGCTCCTGAATATTTATGAAGACTTCAGTTTTTGGAGAAAGTAAAGAGGCAGTAGCAAGCTCAGTTGTCATCTAGCAGCTCCCTCTTTATCTGATTGCTTATTGAACCCAGAGCCTCTCACATGCTGTACCACTCAGCTATACGGCCAGTTTCTTCAACTTTTATTTTTGAAGCATTAATGATAAGAGATTGCATTTATGAAACAACAAAATCCCAGTAGATGGCTTGTGAGCTGGCTCAGTGGGTAAAGGCACTTGCTGCTGAGGCTGACAGCCTGAGTCTAATCCCCGGGACTCACATTGTGGTAGGAGAGAACTGGCTCTCTCAAGTTGTCCTCTGACCTCCACACACATGCACTCCCACAAGTAAATGGGTAAATGTGAAACGTTCACGTATATATTCTTTATAAATGTATTTCTATACGTACAATTCCCATACAATATATGTGACCTGTATATTGCACTGGGGTACACAGTGATAACTGAGATCTGTTGTGTGCTGGGTAGAGAAGGAAGGGGGGCCAGTGTTGAAAGAAAATGCCTTCTCACACCTACAGCCTTCCCAAGACTTCTATCAAACCACACCTAGCAGCATTTTTGACCTGCTCATGTTCTAGTTTATTCTCTCTTGTAACAGGTGGCCACAGTATTGGTTCTTGCTTGCTTTCCCTGACTAAAATAGGGGCTGTAGGGATCATATGCAGGTTCCTATGCTCATGTGGCAAACACTTCAATGACTGAGCCCTTCAACCCCCCAGCCCTCATCTGCAAATGAGAAACAAACTGTCATGATCTCTGTGGGAAGCTATAAGATGATCTTCCCCATCTGTTGGGGTGGACGGGGAAGGTCACTGTGTTAGTGACAAAACACATTTTAGGAACAAGTCAAGGGAGGAACAGCTCATTACTGCTCACAGTTTCAGAGGGATTTCAATCTATCCTGGTGGAGAAGGCACCATGGGAACAGCTGTATTCTATGGGAATATGTGGCAGCAGCTTGTTTACATCATGACCAATCAGAACTGGAACTGGGTAGGACCTTTGCAGGAAGGCCCGCCCCTAGTGACCTAATTCCTGCAGCCAAGCCCCACCTCCTAAGGCCTCCACAGCCTTGAAGACAGTGCTGGAAGACCGCATTTATGTACTTATAACAGGAGCCTCTACAGTACATTTGAGATTCCAACCTTCATAGCTACCTAGAAACATTCTTTGCCTGTTGAAGGAATCAATCCGTCTATTTTTTTCCTTAAAATGATCTACTGGGGAAGGGGGAACAAGCATGGTTTATAATTATTTAGGAAACATTTTAGCAACATTTTTCCTATGATTGTAGAAAAAAAAAGCATATCCATTTTCCATCTTAAATCATAGTATAGTACATTGTGCAGGTGTTGGAAAAACTTTTGGAGAGAGACAAAAAAAAGAAAATACATATAGAAATGAAAGTTTGGAGACTTTCCTTTTACTGACTAATCAAGACACCCTTAAACCTGAAATGTTTTCTGTCTTTATCTTATGCATAATTCTATAACATCTTGGTGTCAGTCAAGTGAAGTAGTTTAGACTTTATAGAGATGGATGCTTACAACTCCAGGCAAACAACACAGGGTTATTGTAGTTTATTTTTTCAATTGTAACCAGAATACTATATGAGTCCAAAAAATTTGAAGAATAAGTGTGATAAATCCACACATCAAAATTTTAGGTCACTTCCTCCAGATTTCATGCTGGTTTAGTCAATAAAGAAAAGCCTCCTCTTCGTTTACCTTCTAAGAATTCTTTTATTTTTAATTATTTATGTGTATGTGTGCATGTGCACATCAATGTGGGTGCCCACGGAAGCTGGAAGAGGGTGTTTGACCCCCTGGAGCTGTTCACATATTATATAGTTATATAGTTGCTTGACTCGAGTTCTGGGTGTCGAACTCATCCTCTGAAAGTTCAGTGTGAGCTCCTAACTGCTGAGCCCTCTTTCCAGTCCCCACTTTCACATTTTAATAAAGAGATAATTTTTACAATTGCATGCCCTCCTCATCTCATTTCATATTTGCAACCTCCTTACCAACAGAGTAATGAAATTACACTTATGTAAGGGTATGGTATATAAGTCTATGTATCAAATTTAAAATTTAAAATTTGTTACGTGAAGAAACAGTTTTCAGAAATAGAAAAGCAGCAGTGTAAAGACTGAAGGTGGAGACATTGTCATACCAAGTGGCTTCTTCTTCCTTGTACCGGCTGAAACCTCTTTCTGACTTCCTCTTGCCTGAGTGATACCCCGACCATGTCAATAATGACAGCCATGTATATGACAGTCACAACTCTTATCTTTTCAGACACAGAGAGACCTTTACCTTAGTATTATTAGAGCTGTGAAATTTAAATTTTACACAATGCTTTGAAATGAAAGTATTTCCCCAAGAATTTAATATAATGTATAATGTGTGTACTCCTTATTATAGTCTCCTGAGGGGGGTCATAATGATGCCCATCAATCACAGGTGGGAAAAGTGAGAGAGGTGGTCTGCCTAGCCAATCAGAAGCCAACTGACATCTCCATATATCCAACCAGGCTCTGTGATGATTTTTTTTTTTTAATCTTTTGAAACTGAGGATTTGAATACCGGGCATTGTAGAAGCTAGGCAAGCAGCCTGCCACGGAGTACACCACATCCCTCAAGTCTATACCCCTGAGCACAGACTCTGCCTCCGAGAAACATTCAGTTTTCAGGTCTCTTCTGGGGGAGTTCTCAAGATCGTCTTCTGCTTGTACCAGCCACACCCAGGACCATGCTATTTGAGGATGAGGATAGTATTTAAAAAGATCTAGTTACCTTTCATCTGAAGATCAGCTTGCTTGTGATCTGTTATTACCCTCATTAGATAGATAGGGGAATGAGAGCCGAGAGGTCAGGTAAGTGCAACTGAGACAAAGTTTGGAATGGAAAACCCCCAAGAGAAGCCCGAGCCTCAGGCCTCATTGCAAGGGAAGTTGCTGATGAGAGGAATCACTCCCTACACAGATTTGAGGAGGAAGTGAAGGATACCACAGGGGAAGCATGCCGGGAAAACTAAAAACAAAACCCTTTGCTTGCAGTAATCACAGTTAGAAGGTAATGGAGGCCAAGGGATTTTGTGTATTTATTACAGTTTCTCTAACGTGGAGGATGCTGCATTATTGTGTGTACAGTCACCACCCTGGTGTTGCTAGCATTAACTGGACAAACCAGTTGCAGATCCTGTGGGAAGCTGGAAATCTTGTAAGGAGCCAGAGACGGATGGAGCCATACTTCTGGCTGTGAGGAGTCAGCAGTTCTAAGGTCAAGTTGAGTGAAGGAGGCATCCAATTGGCACCAAGTGCCGCTTGCACCCCTTCCTAAGGGTGAGGCCATATTTTCCCCTTCAAGCCTGGAGTGAAGAACCATACCAGGCTTCAGGGTGGCATGCGCTCCACCTAAGGAACACCTGGTTCTCAGTTTTAATTAAAGCAAGAGGGAAAACTGGTGAAGTATTTTCATGTTGCTAGGCTATTAAGCTAAGGGATACTGATTCTATCTGGGAAAAAAAAATCCTGACTGTTGACTGATCTGCACAAATTGACAATTCTTTTTTTTTTTTTCCCCTTCGAGGCAGCGTTTCTCTGTGTAGCTTTGCGCCTTTCCTGGAACTCACTTGGTAGCCCAGGCTGGCCTCGAACTCACAGAGATCGCCTGCCTCTGCCTCCTGAGTGCTGGGATTAAAGGCGTGTGCCACCACCGCCCAGCGACAACTCTTAAAGAACTCCTAAAGGATTGTCTGCGGAGGAATCCATTTGCTATTGTGGCCTATTGGTGCAGGAGAGGAAAATAAAAATCGAGATGTTCCTACTCTACCAAGCAATGTCTTGGATTAGGAAGAGGGAAAAAAAAAGCTCAATGTGTTTTTGAATTCAAGAAGGCCAATAAGCTTTATAAAGGCAAAGAGGAACATGTCTCAGTTTTGCTTTATGGCAGAGGGAAGAAGGATGAAAGGAGACTGGACAAAGATGTAAAACACAATAAAGCAAGCCAGTGTGGGGCTGAGATGATTCAGTCAGTGAAGCGCTTGCTGAGCACACACACGGTGACCTAAATGTCATCCTCACCATTCACACAAAAAGCTGGGTGTGGTGGCATGTACTTGTAATCCAGTCCTGGGGAGGCAGAGACAGGAAGACCCTCGGGGCTTGCAGGCCGGCCAGCCAGCAACTATATGGTGAGCCCCAAGTACCAATGAGGAGCACTGTTTCAAAAACACAAGGTGGACAGTTCCTGAGGAATGACATCTGGGGTTGACATCTGGTCTCCACATGGATGACCACATATGTGCGTGGTCATCTGCACACACACACACATGCATGCATTCATGAATACCAGCATCATCTATACAAACACCCACTCCCCACCAAAAAATTGGCTGATACGGGGAACATGAAGTGACGGCTTGGAGAGCCTTGGGAGACAAGCCTCAATGACTTCCAAAGGGTCATAATGGACTTGAACTTCTCCTGTCATCGCCCTTACGGTCACCACTGTTTCCAGTGCCCTTTGAAATTCTAATTAGCCAATTAATCGCTCTTCACAATCACCAAAGCTTACCAAAGGGAAAATTAGGCTCTGGGGTGGTCGCAAAGCAGTGTCACCCTTTGTCTAGCTGAAACCAAATCAAATCAGTCTTGCAGCTACAGGATCCAGGTCGCTTTCAAAAGGAAAGGTTTCCAAAACCAAAAACCATGTTGCTTAAAAGTCAGAATTATTATCTGTCCTCTCGAACCTTTACCCCCAGAGGGCCTTATTTCTATGGTCAACTCTCTTCTGTTTCAAATCTGTTCCCTTCCTTGTAGTCAGCAACGCAAATGGGAGGAGACATTGAGTCAGGCGCCAGGCAAACTCGGCCAAGGCTTTGTCATGTTAACGCCAGCCACAAATGAAAGTAAAAAATTTATTTTTAGACTTAACCTTGTAAATTGCCCCAAAGCAATTTTTTATTTCCAGCTGATTTATTTGAAGAAAATTTGCTCAGATTTATTGGGTCTGTTAATAGTAATAATAATAATAATAATAATAAAAAAAGTTAAATGACCTCCTGTAGTTTCTGCTGCTATTTATCGATCTCTTTCAAATTTAGCAAGAGATTCAATCTGCAGAGAGGCGTGTTGAATGGAATGGATCTCGAATCTAAAAATGACGGGAACATTTAGAAATCATTTCCAAGTCCCAGGAAGTAGCCATAATAAATGAGAACAAATTAAATTCACATCACTGGAAAAAAAATTGAGGGATTTTATTTTAATGGTGGACTCCACAGAACTTGTTTATTGGATATAGGCTCTATTGACCACTTTGAAGTAGTCAGCTTGTAGAATGCCTGGCCTTGGCTCTGATGAGTGAAGGGTCCATCATAATCCATCATGGTAACACCCCTTTCAGAGACGTCGCTTTGAGAAATTACTTCTGCCACTAGTGGGTAATTCACTCCTGCTTACTCCATCTAACTCCCGAAATGACTGTGATTGTCACAGGAGGCAGACAGAAGAGCACTGCTATCGTTTGAATCTGTCCCCTCTGAAACACACGTGGAGACTTAATCCTACCCTTGGGGTATTAAAAAGTGGGGTTTTAAGAGCCATTGTCCCCCTTACAGAGGACACTGGTTGGCTTTCTAGCCCTTGTTAGGCAACCATCTACATAACTCCAGTTCCAGGGAATCTGATGCCTCCTTCTTGCTCTTGAGGACATTGCATCTGTATGGTGTGCGTATATACACACAGGCAAACACTCATATGCCAAAAATAAAAATAAATAAATCTTTTTTAAAAGGTAGGGTCTTTGAAAAAGCAACTGTGTGTTGGCTTCACTGCGACAGAGAGCTTAATGCTTGCAGAAGAACTGGAGGGAACCAGCCAAGGTCTTTGGTTCCTCTTCCTTCTTCCACACCGGTACTGACAACTCATTCCTTTCTTGCTCTTTACTCTCTTCCATCATTTGGGGACACAGGGTTCAAAGTAGACCATCTTGGAGAAGAGATGGAGCCTTCACCAGACTCTGAATCTGTGGGTGCCTTGACTTTAGACTTCCCAGCATCCAAACTTCTATTTCTATATTCCATTTCCTGTTTCTCCTTTGTTGTGGTTGCCAGCATTGACCTTCTCCCTGTCTCCCTGTGTGAGTGTGTACGGCACGTGCATGGGTGCGTACATAGAGCCCAGCAGAGGACATCAGTGTCCTGTCCCAGCCCTCTCTTCTTTCGGTATTACTTTGAGACGGGCGTCTCTCATTGAATCTGGACTTAAGCTTAGCTAGCAGATCTCAGTGATCCTCCTGTCTCAGCTCTCCACAGTACTGGGGCTACAAACGCATGTGGCTACACTCCGTCTTTCCCCTGGGTGCTGTGGATTTGGACTCAGTCCTCATACTTGTACAGCAAGTTGCTGCTGCTCACTTAGCCTTCTTTCCAATCCTGACCTTACATTATTCCCCCCTTGGAACTGCTTAGACCTTTTCAACACCATGCATGCACCAGGCAGAGAGACTTCATTGCAACCTCTTGTCTTCTTATCTATATCTCTCCTCTGACCCTTCACCGAGTCATGCCTTCTAACCTGCAGCTTTAAGGTAAGTTTTAAATAATAAAGCTCTGCTATGGACTTTCCTTTGTTTATGCTCCTTCTGAACAGCTTCCTTTATACCCTTGGTGTCATCTTTTCTTTTTCATAGCTCACTGTTCATCTCTCATTGAAAACTTCATCGTCTTAAAGCTGAACTCACCACCTCTTCTAAACCGTGCGCCTATGTCTATTCCAGAGCACCTCGGCTATCCACCCGCCTTACAAAGGGAAGCCTCATGAATATTTTCTTGATTCTCACAGCACACACATATCTACCACCATTCTAGATATCCAGAAGAGCAGTAAGCTCAGTTTGTACCATACGAGTCTCCAGAGCCCACTTTCTCTGGGAGCCGGGATGGGAAATGTTGTTCTAATCTGAAAGCTGGCAGCCATCCCAAACAGTTCTGCTCCCGCCCCTCCTCCTCACAGGTGTCCTCTTGACCTTATTATTCCGTGACTCATGGCGGGGAGGCTCAAGTGAAGGGTTGCCAACTACACCCCCCTTCCTTCTCTGCTAAGCTTTATCTGTATCACATCCCGGCGTCCAGTTTGCCTTCTCTTGTGGTATGACTGTTACCCTATATGTTGTTCCAAAATGCAAACACGATCATGTATTTCTCAATCCCTTTAGTGGCTTTTCCCAACTCTCAGACTAAAGCTTCAACTCTCCAGACAGCCAAATGTACTGTCAGCTCTACTGGGGTCACACTGTTTACACCTCTGCTTTGTTGCTACCTCCTTCCCCAAACCTTTACATGCTTGAAACAAACTCTCTGTTTGGCTCCTCTATATGGTGTTCACAATACTGCACATTCCATCCACTATTCACCCGCCCATCCACCCCACCCATCCATCCATCCACCCAGTCATCCATCTATCCATCCACCCATCCATCTACCCATCTATCCACCCATCCATCCACCCACCCATCCATCTATCCATCTACCCACCCATCCATCCATCCACCCATCCATCCATCCATCCATCCATCCATCCATCCATCCATCCATCCAATATCTACAGAACACCAACTACATCCTAGTCACTGTTCTATGCACCATGGAGACTCAAATTAAGCAGTCTCAATCAGTTTTCATTCCTTGCATCCAACTCTAAAATGGTAATAGAACAAAATATAAACTCATGAAGAAGAGAGGAAACTAGCGTCGTGGCTCAGAGACATGTGGCTTGGAGACCCTTTAGTTAGGGAATGTGGGGTAGGTCAGACAAACTGAGAAATGACCAGTGAGAAAGACAGGGTCATACACAAAAATGTAGGAGGAGGAGCTTCCTGATGGTAGCATGATGACTTTAAAGACTCCTGACATGGGAACAAAATGCTTGAGGGGTTGTCAGAAGCTAGGCCAGCCTTCTGACCACTGAAAGAGAGAGGGTGGAAAGGAGAAAACCAGAGGGTGAGCTGGGGACAAGGCAAGGATTTGGATTTTTATTTTATTAAAGACATCAGAGAAAGAGTCTTGCTATGTAGCCAAGGCTGGCCCAGAGTTTACAATCTTCTTGCCTCTTGAATGCTTTAACTACAGGATGCAATCTTATACACAGTCTCATCAGAGTTTTTTTTTATTATTGTTATTATAAATCACATTTATAGTGGGGGGCACAGCACATATCTGGAGATCAGAGACAACTTGTGGTAGTCAGACCTCTCCTTCCACCATATGGGTCCTGGGGATTGAACTCAGGTTGTCAGCTTGGTGGCAAGTGTCTTTGTTCACTGAGCGATCTCACCAGCCCTTATCTGTATTTTTGTTGCCAGCATACTGCCCGGGACTTAGTGAGTCATTTAACTGTTCCATGAATGAAGGAAGGAAGGAAAGGGAGACGGGAGCTGTAGCTGAGGTGGTCAGGAAACACTTGATGGTAAAAGTGAGATCTGTGTCTGACTCAAAAGACGGTAAAATTCCAGTGGTGCAGTGGAAGGAGAGGAAGCAAGCCCGTCTGGGGCAGGAAGCCACACGAACCCCAGGTCGTACTTCCTGCTTAATATTTTAAAGTCGTAAGTCAGTCTGCAGACTGTTCGAGAAAGTCTGTTCCGTTTTGAGCTACAAGTTAGGCTAACAAACTGCTGTCTCCTGGTCTGTCATTTCACTCTGACAACTATGCCTCTTAGCGCTAGGTTCAGATTTGGACTCCTTGAAACCCTCGCTGTTCTGGAACTAGGCAGTGGTATGTGAGAACCAGCCTTGAAGAGAGGCAGACCCCCTTCCCTTCCTGTCGTGCAGTCTACCTTGCTCTGTAAGGAACCTTGTAACCCTAGTGCGGGTATCCCAGCTGTCTATTCTACTGCTGCAGGACTCACAAGGACCTTTGGTACTGGCTAAGGAGGACTGGATGGCTCTGGAGCAGTAGCTGAGAGCTACATCTTTGTCCTCAGGCCGAGAGAGAGAGAGAGAGAGAGAGAGAGAGAGAGAGAGAGAGAGAGAGAGAGAGAGAGAGAGAGAGAGAGAGAGAGAGAGACTGGGCCTGGCATGGACTTTTTGAAACCTCAAAGCCCACCGCTAGTGATACTCTTCATTCAATAAGACCACACCTCCTAATCCTTCTAATCCTATCGGAGAGTTCCGCTCACTGGTGACTAAGTGGTCAACTCTATGAGCCTATGGGAGCCATTCTTACTCAAACCACCACACCGGCCTACAAATCTAAGCTCTTTCCCCATCCCACAGGCCAAAGGAGCTGCAGCTAGATGGCTGGAGCAGCGAATGCTCTATGAATTTCAAGAGCAAAGCTAGACTGAAGAAGGGTGTTGACCCCAGTGAGTGCGCCTCCTGAGTCGGCCAGTTCTTCCCTGCAAGAGGGGGGGTCTCCTAAGTTAGAGCAGGGTCTCAAAAATGAAGAGTCTAGCAGGGAGAGTAAGAAGCATGGTAAAAGACTAAGGCAATACTGCTGTTTCTGGAGCAGAGAGTTCATACAGTCAGGGGAGGTTACAACGGTGCAAGAATTTGCTGATAAAGAACTTGACCTTGGGCCTATAAGGGCAACAGGGAGCATGGGCACTTCTAAGTAGCAGGAGAGATGCTCTGACACCGATGTGTAGGATGCTTGGGAAAACGGCAGGTTAAAACAAGGAGGGCAAAGTTGTTGTAAAAATCTGAGGCTTAAAGTTATCAGAGCTGAAAACAGTGAGGAAGGGGATGGTGGAATTTCTACAGAGTGAGGGTAATTGATTCAATGTAGGGTTCAGTGAGATGGAGAACCTGAGCCGAAGATGCTTATACAAATCATACGTGGCAAGGCTGTTTGTTTCCTAGTAAATATCTTGCCCCCTGTGTTTAAAGCCAAGCCTGGTTTGTCCTATCTCCAGTGATCACAAGGGCCTCTCGATCAGTGGTTCTCAATCTGTGGGTCTCGACCCCTGATGAGGGGTGTGGATGACCTTTTCACAGAGGTTGCCTAAGATCATTGGAAAACAAAGATATTCACGTTATAATTCATAACAGCAAAATTATAGTTATGAAATAGCAAGGAAAATAATTTTATGGTTGCGGGGGTGGGGTTGGGGGGTGGAGTGGTGGGGGCTCACCACATGAGGAACTGTATTAAAGGGTGGCAGCGTTAGGAAGGTTGAGAAGCACCGCTCTGTAGCGTCTGTTCCATGCCTTTCCACTTTAGCAACACAGTCCACGAGGAGCTGAGTTCCAAGTCATCTCATCTGAGGTTGGAAGGGGGATGTTGTCAAGTTAATAATAATGTAGGGACCAGAAGGAAAGGATAAACAAGTTTTTTTTTTTTTTGTTTTTTGTTTTTTTTTGAGGCAAGCACATTCGTCATGGTCAGATAAGGTGAAATCTGCCATGGAGCTGTGGAAGAAGTTGCCAGGGCAGTGAAGACTCCAAGCTGCCTGGATTTCCACCCTGTTTTGCCTCCCACCATCTGTGTGAACTGGAAAGGCAGGGGCAGAACTCCTTCCAAATTCCTGCCGGATTGGGTCTGTTTTCTGTCCAGATAAGAATGCTGGGCAGGAGCAGGAAGCTGCTCTCGAAGGTGCCAGCCCCAGGCCTCTGCCTGCCATGCCAGGGAGGCCAAGACAGAGCCTTTGCCTGTCCAAAGCAGACCCTCGCCCACTCAGACGTCCTGGGATGGCCGTGTTGGGAGAGAATCAAAAGTTGAAGGGAATTTCCCTCTGAACACTAGGCCTATAGTTGGTGTGACTAAAGAAAAAGGAAAAAAAAAAAAAAAAGAAGTTTTATATTTTCCATATTGGAACTTGGCAGAGCTGTCCCGCTCTTGTTCTGAAGTCATGCGCTTGGGCGGGGCCTCGTTGGGACCATCTGTGGTCACGGGCTAACTAACTGGTCCCTTCCCACTGGCTCCTTTCTCCTCGTCCTCCATCCACGGTTGCTTGGCAGCTGAGTTTGTTTTTTCATCTTAATCACGGCATACAGTTTCAAGCAGATGTTCTCAAAAGTGCTTGACTTTTAAGCAGAGTGTTTGCCGTGGCCTCTTAACAGTGTCGCCCGCCCGCACTCAACCCTGAATCTGCCTTGCAAATCAGGGCCTTGAGGGTGCGCGGGGTGGCCTGGGAACAGAGGTCTTCAGAGCAGTGAGCAAGATCTTTGTTGGCTTGCTTGGGGCTGGCGGTTCTTAGAGATGCCCCGGAGCCGTCTTAGCATACTGGGCCCGCCTTGCTATTTCCTGAACGGAACAGGCTCAGGGTAGATCCAAGGGCTGGCAGCCGCTATGTGCCATAGACCTGTATTTGGACCCCTTAGCATGTTCTGGCTATCTGATCTTGGACAGACAAGATCTTACCATAGGGTACTGTGTAGGGATGAAAATGGTAACATGGTGAAGCTGTTTGCTTCAGGAAACGACCCCCCAGTTATTGAGAGTTATACAGTAAGCCCTCAACACTTGCCAAATAATAGTATCGCACCTAAGACTTTACTTATTTATTGTGTGTGGGAAACATGTGTGTGCCATGGGAGTTGGTTCTTTTTCTACCACTTGGGTTCTGGGGCTGGAACTCAGGATCAGGTCATCAGGCTTAGGGGCTAGTGCCTTTATCCACTGACCCCCTCCGGCACCCCATGTCTACATTTGAAAATCCTACGCTGTGGATATTTATTATCATGTTGTTACGGACGAGGCTCAGACAGGTTAGTCTGAGTAGTGCAGCCCAAGTGGTAGAACGGCCTGGTTGTGGAGTTTCTGTAAGTTGCTATTCAGTGTTAAACTGAGCTGAGGGTGCGTCAGATGAATGCTTTCCAACACAGGACTTCATTTGCTTCTCCCTGCTGTTTTCCTTAACCACCCTGAGGGCAGCCATGACTCTGTGCGCCACAAGTCAGAACAAGGGGAGCAGAGCCCGACCATGAGGAAATATGCTGTGGAAAAAGGCTGTCTTCTGAGGTTAGCTCCAGGACTGATTTTGGGGGCTGACATCTTGACCTGTTTCCCTGTACAGTGGAACCCCAACCTCCACCGCCCAGTGCTGAAATGACCCAACGTGGTCGCCTAATAGGAACATTCTCAAGGTAGCAGTGAGCTTCCTGGAAGCCATGCATCCTGACTCCCGTCCACTGTTTTCCTGTTTTTGTTGCTAGTATTATAAGAACAGTATCACTTGACACTATAAGTAATCCAATATACTTCACTGTTTTTTTTCCCTCTCTAGCCACGAGCCTTATAATAATAATAAAGCATTACCAAAACGAATAAACACCAGGAAGTGCAGAAGGACAAGCAAACAAGAAACCTGGCCAGTTTTTCAAAAGAAAACAAAGTGGTAAGAAAAAAAAAAAAGGCTAAAAAGTGGTAAAAGTAGATGTGGGAAATTAATACTGCATATTCCTCCATGTCATTTACATTCTGGAAAGTTACTGTCCACAGTTATGTATCAGAATACATTACTGGTTGGAAATCTGCCAGGGAAGCTTTTTAAATAGGTGTTTTCTTGCTAGTTCAACCAGTTGGATGCTGCACCAACATTTTAATGCCATGAAAAAAGCCAGGTTTTACATTTGAACTCAAGATATGGAGATACCCCCAAATTTATCACCAGCAATACAGATGCCCATTAAAATGTCACTTTCTGTCTGGATCACTGGCGTATGTTAATAATCTAGCACCCAGAAGCTGGACCAGAAAGATCATGAGTTTGAGGCCAGCTTGTTTGAGACCCTGTACCCTTCCTGCCTTCAAATGTGGCTTTCTGTGATGTGACTGAGAATGTCATTGTGAAATGATTTTAATCTGTTACAATTCCTTCATGAGCAACCATAAGTGAGGACAAGCTAATAAAGTGTTTGAGTGTGTCTTCACGACGATTGCCCTTCTCTCTTGAGCACTAACCCAAAACATAAGGACCCTCAATATTGAGTAGTGTCGTCCCCCCCAACCCCGTAGCGGGGAATCGAACCCAGTGCCTCAGGCCTGCCAGACAAGCACTCTACCAGCAGTGAGCTAGACTCCTAGCCTTGGTGTTAGCTTTTACTGAATCAAGTTGCAAAAGCCCATTTATCTTGATTTTAAACATAGATCTATCAACTTCTTCTCTTCTAGAAGCCCTGGCTTGGTGTGATGTCTATTTTGAGATTTTATACATTTCCCCAGAAACCAAGATTTGCAAACGATGTATTGACGGGGCTTCCTACTGCATTCCAAATAGGGTGACTTTCTTCCAGACATTTACCGCATATCAGTTGGAGAAAGACAGAGTTTTAGGCTTGAAGAAACATCAGGGAAACCAGCAGCCCCCTTTCACAGGCAGCCTGCTCTGCTGCTGGCAGGAGCCCTCAAGGTCTTCAGCTTGGCAGGATGCAGCACAGCAGAGTCCTAGTGGAACCAGACATCTTTCTGTCTTCCTAACTCTCCGGAACGGTTTGTTGTGGAACCAATCTTCTCAAGTCTATCCGTGATGAGCACGGACCAGGCCAGGGATGGACCCAGGCTTGATGTGCAGGCAAATAAGCACATTTGCCTTATTTTCTCTCCCTGTTTAGCAGAAACACTTAGAGCCTATAGGCTGTGCTGTAGTACCAAGGGGGTTCTGTTCATAATGGAGGCTGGAAATCTAAGCTGTTGGGCCAAGCACTGTGGTTACAGGACAGTTTTTCTCTCTCTCTGTGTGTGCTCTTTTTCTGCTATCTCAGGGCTGGGAGAAATCTCAAGTATACATCTTGGCATAGTTCGGGACTCTGTTGAGTTAGGTCTCAGTGTTGGGATCTTGTGGGTGAATAGAGATGTTGAGTCATTATTGTCCCAAGAAACGATGCTCACAACAGCAAAGGCATTTTGAACCAGCGGGGCAGGGTGGGTGGGCCTGTGTTATGTGGATTACCACAACTAACCTCCAGAACTATTCTTTAGTGTAATATTCTATTCAATCCCAGAGAATTTGGCCCAGAGAGATGAAGTCATCTATCTATGGTCATGTAACTGAAAAATAATGACTTCAAGACCCAAATCCAAGTTGTATTTGCTCCAGAGACCAAAAAATACTAAATTGCTAAATTTACTTATCATTTTATTTTTATATATTAACATGAGACATTGGGGCGTGCATGTATGGAGGGACAGGCAAGTGCATTGTATGAAAATGATTGTTTTAACTTCACATTCGAAATGCTTGCACCATCAGTTTCTAACAATTATCCAACAGCAACATCAGAAGCAGTTCGGCCCAGTGTCATGAGCCATGGATACCCCTGTCATAGAGAAAGCTAGCCAGAATATATTGTACTTGGTGTGGAGCGACAGAGCTGTCACAAAGGTAATCACGTAAAAAACAGAACCTGCCACCATCAACTTTTCGAATTTCTGAGGAGGGGTTGTTTTTCCTCTGTGGCTAATGACAAACACACTTCCTTCTATTTATCATTTTCACCTCTGGACCCTGGGGATCAGGCTATCACAACCATCAAACCAGAGTTATAAAGAGACTAGGAAACATTAAGTTTTCAGAAATAATGGCTTACAACCCAAGTGAATCAAAAGAGCAAGGGGATGGGGAGCGGGAAATAAACTAGAAAGTTAAGATGCCAGCCAGAGGTTCTTTACGGTGGCTTGCAAGTTTTAGGGTCACAGATGATGCAAGGGAATCTGCAGGAGAGATCTGAAGTCTGAAACACTCACAGACAAAGGAAAATGACAAATGCTGGGACTGAACACGACTTCAATGTAATTCCTGTCTTGGGACTGGCCATTTGGTTGGTGATAAAGGGGCAATTGAACAGTGCTTCAAAGCTATGTGGATGAATATTACCCCATCTACATTCTCTCAACACCCTCACACACACACATGCCCACCACACCTTTGGCCAGGGAATTCCAGGGTCCTATAGCAATAATATCCAAATTGAATCACTGGATTCCAGGAGTAGAAATTAACTTCCCTCTTGAAAGTTGAACTCTACTATTAATTTTGTCATGGCAAATGCAGTTATCCTCTAAAAGCCAAGAACAGAGAGTCTTATCTGGGACCCGTGGATGGCATCCCCTGACCAAGAGTGACAAACTTCTACTGTGGATTTGCATGTGGACTCTCTTGCAGAGAGGGTTCATTGCTCTCAGAAGATCCATAGGGGAATCTGAGACTCTTTCAAGGTTCTAGACTTGGATGTTCTCTTGTGTGTCTAAAAGATCTTAGAGTTTCAAGGAAATCCCATTTCACCTTGGCTCAGCATTTGTAGGGTTTTGTGATAGCTGGAGGCTGGAACTCAGAAGACTTAACAACCACCACCACCACCACCACCACCACCACCACCACCACCACCACCACCTAAATAACGGTAGAGAGACAAGGGGAAGACATGAGCCGGAGGAGCCAAGCAAGAAAGACTCTCTCCAGAACTATCTCCATGTTCCTTCCAGGGTCTTCTGCTTCCTGCTGTGGGGTCCCCATTGGCACAATGCATGCCATAGGCTGTTAAGTCTGGTGGGTATATTTGGGGGTCAAGCTTGGCACCATTAATTTTTTACAGGTTGTGGAGGCTTGGCCAAATTAACCCCCCGCCCCATCTGTAAGATGGCTCCTGCCTCTGGAAGGGGAACCCAAAAGAGGAAATGAGAGAGGGTAATGGGGGTGAGTATAATAAAAATAGATTTTATACATGTATGCAAATGCCATAATGAAACCCATTATTATGTATAAGTGATATATGCTTAAAAGCAAGGAAAATATCACAAAAGGTACTGAAATATAAAACCTCTGTTTAATATTAATTTGCCTAGGGCTAGCCAGAAGCCTTGCTGCTTAGCCTGACCACTTGAGTTCAATCCCATGACTCCCATGGTAGAAGGGGAGAACCAGTTCCACCAAGTTGTCCCTTACCCTCCATACATGTGTTACCACATGCATGCACCTACCCTATCCTTGACAAAATAAATGAATGTAAAAATTAATTTGTTGGATACAGAATGTAATGCAAATACAAGCAGTGCTTTTTTTTTTTACCATTTCACATAAAATATTAGTAATATTTTATCATGGAATATGTTTTTACAAATTGAGAGGTTTTTTTTGTCTCTTTCTCTCTCATGAACTAAGTGATGAAAACACCTTCATTTCAGCCAACTTAACTGGTGTTGTGAAACATTGGGCAAAGTTCTCTCATTTCATAATAAAAAAAATACAGTACGTCTAAAAACAGCAGAAAGATGACTCCTGCCTCGTAAGAATCTGTGACAAGGCTAGAGGGATGGCTCAGTCATTGAGTGTCCTACCTCGTGGCTCACAACTGCCTGTGACTCCAGCTACAGGGGATCCAAAGCCTCCGGCCTCTGAGGACATCTGCACACACGTGGTGCACACAAACTCATGCAGACACATACACACACATGCACACAAATAAGTAAACAAACAAGTAAATCTTTAAAAGAAATCTGAGGATAAAATGAGATAATGAGGAAGAAGTACATGATTGAAACCCAGTCCCCTCTCTGAAACCCCGGGAGTCGGATGTACTTAGATATTCAGACTTTGGGGGCATTCCATAAATATAGAGGTGTGTGTGTGTGTGTGTGTGTGTGTGTGTGTGTGTGTGTGTGTGTCCACATTTAAAGTTATTTGTTTATTGAATTTCTGAAGTCAGCACGCAAAGATTTTTAACATGGCCTCTTATACGACTGTATCATTAGCCTCCTTCTCAGTTGTCTGCTCCCATAGTCCCCCTCCCACGCCATTCCCCCAACCAAACTGGTTCACCAGAGTCTCCCTTTCTGCTTTTTCCTTTACACATCACCCATTACCTCTTTCCTATCCCCCTTAAGACCTCTTCCTTCTCTCTCATGATCCCTTCTCTAGTTTCATGTCCTACCAACACACACATACTTTGAAATAATCTATCACTCATACATTTAATATTATTAGCATCATCCATAACCAAATAGCTACATTTTTTTTATAGCAAAATCATATGGCTATCCTCATGATTCACATGAATTCATATGGTTTTGCCGTAAAACAAAGGAATGAGTCAATATTACAGAGCAATGACACCAATAAGATCAGGTTTTACATCCAAAATGTTGCTTTGAATTTGTCTTGAAATTTCTGGATTGAAGAAAAAAGCAATTACAGACCTCCCTTTTCTCCACAACTGCTGGGTGAAGCCTAATACTTTGTCAATATGGAGTTACCAAACCCTGCTTGTCCCTACATTCCCCTGCCCTGGCACCAGTGATAGCATGCCTTATAGCTGGCCCTGCCACCGGGGGATAGCGCTCACCTTCAAGTTCATTCTGTGCTCTGCTCCACCTGGTTGCCCCTCTCTTCCTGAGGCTCCAGTCAAGGGAGAGTTTCCCTCTTCCTCACTTTGTCCCAAACTCCCAGTTCCTTGGCACAGCCCTTCTATCCCAGAGCCCGTGGGCTGCCTATGATACCCTCCAGGTTACTAAAGCTACTTC